>NC_080038.1:147151192-147467311 GCF_030020395.1 Manis pentadactyla
AGACCCACCTGACCGACTGCCCAAATTAACCTATGTCTAGAAGTAAACACTCCACTCCCTTGTTAATACAGTGGAGTACCAACTCCTCACCAACATCTCCACCTCCTGCCAGGCCCCTAATATTTTACACCTTTCTTCTCTCAATAATTTTGAAGATTGCTGAACTTGTGATGATTACTTTTTAAATCTAGTCAATGTCTTGAAGATTCCAGAATATTTGATCCCATGCCAGGTGTTAGCCCATAATGACTGTTCCAAGACATAGAACCAGAGAAAAAAAACTAACCAAATAAAGGAAAAGCATCAAATTTCAAATAGGACATAAAGGTCCCCAGGTTTTTAATAAAAATACTTTGTTCCACTAGTTTGCAATCAATCACCAACAATTAGAAAATCCAACAGGAATACTTTTAAAAAAACTTGAGTACACTTTAATAATTATAACTTCCTTTCTCAGCAGTGACCAATTATCCTTTGAAAGTAAATGAGGGCTAGGACAAGCATACACACAAAGGTTTTGGCTTATTGCAAACACAACAGCCAGATGGATTTAGGTGCATGAGGCTGCACACACCAGGTGGGAGGTGCACAGGGGCCTGGTAGGCCAGATGGACTGGACACACACAAGATGGAACGTGACTCCTTGCCAGGCTTTAACAAGGAGGGCAATATAGGGTGAGAAGTGGCTCACACCAGATCAGAGATCCATGGTTGTTACTTCTTTTTTACGTGCTGTATACCAATGCATTGAGTAATTTCTACTAACATTAACTGGAAGGAACCAAAAAGGAGAGGACTGGCATGTTAAAAATGGGCACAGGGCATAGCTGCTCGTGGTCACCAGCCAGTGCTAGCTCTGCAGGTGAGGCTTCCCAACTCTTCCAGGCAGAGAAGTGGATGGTGTCAAATCTGCCACTTTCACCCATATCCTTAAAGTAGGACAAGATGGGATGACCACACCAGGTAACATCACTGAAGTCGCAGGTAGCAGCTAAAATGTGCTGGAACCCTGTATATCCCCTTTCTTGGGACCTGTGTCCCATTCCCTCAAGAACAAAAGAACTATGTTTTCTCAATAAGGCTTTAATTTCTCCTCCCAACTGGACACAGCACTTCAAGTGGGGTCCACTACTCAGAAACCACTTCCACTTTTATTTTCTTCTTCTTCTTCTTCTTCTTGGTGGTGTCACTGTCCTGGGAGAAAGACAAAGAGAAAGCTCACAGCATCTGTTAACAGAACCACTGCCATTCTCCCAAAAGGAAATAATAAAAGTTCCACATAGTCAAGTAAGATCTGTAAATATACTCTAGGCTGAATAAATTCTGCACACAACACAAAGTCCTGAGCTTTTTCAGTGATGCCCCAAATAGTGCCTAGATAGAACCACTCAGATTCCCAAGCTATACATACTCCCCACACGCCACCAACAATTTTATCAAATGCTGAGGCCTCTGTCCACCGCACAGGGGCAGTGCAGAGCAAAGGCACTCTGGAAGACAGGGCAGCTCCCCAAGTAACCAAGGCAGCAGCGGCTGGGCACAGTCCGTCCCTTCCAAGGACGAAGCCCAAGCACGTTGAAGACACTTGTGCGCACCACATCTCCCGGCTCGCCTGCCCTCTCTCCTGCAGCTCTGGCCTTCTTGTCCTTCTTCTTCTTTTCCTTGTTGATCAACTGTGCAGCCCCTGGAGTGGTCTCATCGCTTTCACTCTCGCGCTTCCGCTAAGGTGGAAACAACTAGTCAAATGTTAGATCTTGGGCAAAAATGGATGAGAAAGGTTCAGTAAGTCAGAAGGAGGGGAGCCAGCAGAAAAGATCCTAACTGGATCAAACAGGAAGTCATCATCCTCACAAGGCCTTAGTTTACAGTTTACCAAGAAAAGATGGTCTCTTCCCCAAAGACCAGGGAGCCATGGACACAGCAGGAGCACAAAGCAGCAGTGTGGGCTTGGGGACTATAAAGTAGGACGACATGCCCTTGAGGAGTGCTCCCACAAGACCTCAAAGGCAAGCAATCGGGAATTCACATTTGGCAGGCCCAAAGCAGGCCAGGGGAAGCTCTCCCCAGACAGCTCATTCAAGGTCACTCTGTCTCCCAAGGGCCCAAGGGTTTAGACATGTCATTCTGTGCTCTAAAACCAGTGCTCCCCAACCCTAGGAAGCCAGGCTGTCACCACCAGCTTTGATTTTTGAAATACTTGAGCAGGTGCTGCCTAAAGGTGTTTGTCCATCTTTTGTCAGTCATTTTGCTCCGTTGAGTTTCAGACAGCTCTGATTTCAACATAACTATGCTGCCACTTGACCCAGGGTGGGGGCTGCAGTAATGTACACCCCCCACTCTGTTCCAGTGTTGTCTCTGCTTGTGAGCCAGTCTGATTCCCAGACCCACACTCCTCCCAGCAGACACAACAGAGAACAAGTTAGAGTCTGGTGAGCCGAAACTAGTGCCCTGGGATGGGATACAATGTCTGTGTCCACGGTGCACACCCCTAGGCAGGAAGCCCTACCACACTGAGGCAGGATACATGGTTGGACTGTACAAAGTCACCAAGACAGGCCAATCATTTCCCAAAGCACATTCCAAACTTGTCACAGCATGCCACTCACCTTTGGGGCCTTTACTGCCTCGGTGACTACCTCTGGGGCTTTTACTGCTTTAGCCACCACCTCTCTCTTTGCAGAATCACTGGCAGAGGAGATATGGCAATAGGTCAGATTCACTGAACAGCTTTCCATGGGGATACTGCTGCATCCACAGGTAATCCATGGTATCTGGCAAGTCTAAAGCCACCACATGTCCACCATGCTGGACAGAAGAATTTACCACTTACTGTTGCAGACTGATTCCCTCTAGAGTCCCATGAGCCAGGCTAGAAAGGGATCACTGCTCTGCAGGCCCAATTCCCTAACTGGCCCAGGCAGGCAGTCAAGGTTGAAGCACCAGCTGCTACCCTGCAGCCCCCAGGCCTTATGAGCCATCCCATGGGTTCCCATGGTAGCCTGCATTTAGCGAGTTTCTCCAAACCAAACCCATCCCTCTTCTGACAACCCAGGCACCATGACCTCCCGTCCTCACTCATAGTTGACATACTCATCCAGTAAGTCAGCATGCTGCATCTACCCCTCTGGGCTCTCCACCCTCCCATCCCCAGTGCAGTCGACTCATTCACCTGTAGTCAACATACTCCTGCATCCAGGTGGCAGGCGTGCTCTCTGTGGGCTTGCCATGCTTGTCCAGCAGTCCCTGCTTAATCATCAGCCTCTTCTGACTTGCCTAGTGGACAATCAGGATTTTGACATCATGGTAGTGTCAATACTTGAAGCAGGTACTAGGATTGTTCCAGTCAGACTCTTCCCCATCAACATCTAACGTCCTTTGCACTGGCATGGCTCAAGTGGAGATCCCTTACCCACGTCAAACCCCTCACTGTGGACTCGAGGTACCAGGCACATCTCTACACTTCTCAGTAAGACCTCAACTTGGCTGAAATTCACCATTCTATCGTGCAATTTGAGTGAAAACCATCTTCTTCACCCCATTATACTTAAAGTACAGTTTGCAATGGGTCTATTTCTACTCACTGCAGATTCCCCAGAGCCCAGCACAAGGCATGGCTGTGGCAATGGGGACATACCAAGTGAATATTCAACAACATAAAAAGCAAATCAAAACAAAAACAAAAAACATGACACAGTACAAATCCAATCCCACTTACCTTTGGACCTAAACCCCACTTCCGAGGGTAAGTGTCTCTCTCCATGATCACTCTCTTGATCTTGGCTACTATACCGTGGTCGCAGGTAGAGATCACTGCTGTGGTCATTAACGCAATAGCTGTAGGCATTGGGAAAAGATAAAAGAATGACTTGAAGGGGCAAAGACTTGACAACTGATGAGCCCAAATTCTGCTGTTTTATACAACTTTTTAAAGCCCACTTTAAGCTCTACTGCCTATTAAGGCTTTCTTTGTTATGGATGTTAATATGGAGAAAATCAACCATTATGGGAAGAAAGTCTTTGAAATCATGTTCAATTTACCAAGTTAAAAAAATACTGGTACTATTACACTAACACCAATAAATCCTTCCTAGGTCCTCAGAACACCTCTTAGTAAGTCAATCAGAGTGATTCATTAATGTGCCTAATTTGCACCAAAAACAAAGCAGCATGCTTTCCTCAGCTCTGAGCGGGAAAGACAGACATGGAGGGCTCCAAGTTCATGGACAACAGCCCAGAAGGAAATGGCACACCTCAACAATGCACCCTAAAGTTACACACGTCCGGCGTGGGTTTCAGGTCACACACACGGAATGGCATGCACACCCCCTTTAGAGCCATGGAGCATTTGAGGTTTTAAGGGACTGTCTGATAATACCTAAGATTTCACAAGTTAACTGCTATTAGCAAATTTTCCCCATCTTCTCACTGGAGAGCCAAGCTGTTGAGACATGGCTTCCACCAGCAGTCAGTAGGAAAGGGGGAGACCCCACTTACCTCATCACCTGTGCCCATCTGACATGGCCCTTCAGTGTGACCACCCCTCCAGGCCCCAAGGTAATTAGATCAACCCAAGGGGCCAGGACTTGTAGACCTGTTTCTTAGTAAGCCTGGCTATGAAGGCATGGAAGGAATGAGGGTAACTTCCCCCTTACCCATGCAGACTGCTTCCCCTTTGGTGGTAATGACCACGATCTCCTGATTGACTTCGATACCATCCTCATATCGGAGAACACCTGGCAGCATGATCTTTGCCCCATAGCAGATCGCGTTCACCTGCAGGGTAGCACCAACAAGGACAGGTCCAGCCACAGCACTAGCCCCTGTCCTACCCTCCACCCCTACACCAGACCAAAAGAAGACAAGGGAGAGGGGACCTGCTCACGTCCCCTAGGGCTCACAGCCTCCATAGCCAGTGCTCGCAGTCCAGCATACGAAGGGATGGAGAATATGAACAACCCCCCACTATAGGCTAGGCACTCCATGTACGTTGACTCAGCAGCATGTCCAAGAGGACTTTCAATAACTACTCCACCTATGTCCATGGGACTTAAAGATATTTTCATCTTGAACCCAAACCCAGACTTAGTTTTCTTTAATTGCTCTTCTCTATCCCTTAGCACTAAGGGGGAAAAAAAAACCCTGACAGAAGTGGGAGAACGTATTAGCTTTATTGGGAGATCTGGGTAATAATAGACCAAGTAACTGATAAGCAAGATTACTGAGGCCTGTTGAACCGATCACACACAAATTTTGACACATTAATAGAGCAATAAACACAAGTGCCACATCTCCCTGATTTCAGTGGCAATCAAAGCATCCCTCTGCCTCGTGCCATCCTGTTTTCATTAACCTAGACCTCTTTTGCTGACCATATTCCACCCTCCTCTTCCATATACCCAGAAGCCACCAGTTTGACCCCAGTATAAGGAGGTATATATAGGACATTTACATTGTTCTATGTGATTAAGTTCTTCAATCATCATAGTGGCATTTTAGCATACCTCTTTTTCATTTTGTCTGTTATTACAAACTGTAACATACAAAAGATACATCATCTATATAACTGAAGATGTGAATATGAATAATGATCAACCTCAAATTATATCTATGTAGAAACTTACAACCTTCAAAGTTAGAGAAGTTTTTAGTGCTACATAGTACGTAACAAAATTTGAATATGCACTTGACCACAGAGACAATCTGAACTTACACCATTAGAAAAAAAGGCCTACTTAGAAAATTCTGGAGCACTTAGGAAGTGAGAAATTCATCCCTTTATATAAATAACTACTAAGGAGATCCAAACAGACATAATTATATTATTTACATGCATCATTAAGAGGACTACTCTCAATGAAGTTATTTAGTTTTACACTAAGAAAACAGGCTTGATAAGCTCAGTGACATTTATTTCATTGTCTCAAATTACAATTTAAACAGAATAAAACTCTTTACTAAATTCCTAAAGGAGAAATACCATATCTCGGAAACGCTCTGGTCTCAACTTTTTATCCCCATCAAGATAACCTTTTCTAGCAATAATTGAAATAAATCAAGATTTCTTAGGTACATGCAGAACTACCAGGTTCCAGCCACAATTTCTTGAATCAAGTTACTTACTTTGGAAAAACTCTTAACATAAATGTTTACTTTATTTACCTTATTCTGAAATGGAACCAAGCTTAGCAATAAACTTTTACTTTACAATATTTGGTTTTGATTTAATAAAGTTAATCATAAATGCTTCCATTATTTCAAGAGTGGAAGAATCCAGTATCAAATCTACAAAACCAGAAAAAATAGTAAACACAAAGGAAAATCATAAACCTAAATTCACATTGTTTCATCTCTTTAAGTAGAATGAAGTTTTCACAACACGGATCATGTCTCAGCTTTAGTCACAATTTGTCCAAACATGGACTTGAAACCCAGAACTTACTGCACTGTCTTTCATAACCAGCCGTTTATGAGATGTCAGTAGCTTTTCCAAAGGGTAAATGACTCTCCGCAGGTAACTCTCATCTTTGTGGTTGTCATACAGCCACTGGGCATCAAGCACATCATGCATTGTCACCATGTGGTCCTGAAAAGCAGCCATGTATGAAAATTATTTTGTGCCATTTTATCTTAAGTTGTCCAAGGACTCCAAATTTCCAAAAACCAAATCAATTTAGTCTTGTCTGCTAGTTCGAGCACATTAGTCTTCAGTCTTTTCAGGATCACCTCTTCTAGACATCTTACAGTATTTGAGGTATTTAAATCTAAGCAGGCATTTTTGTAGGCTGGGAGGTCAATGAATAAAGAGTAATGCTTTTGTCCAATCACCAACCCTAGTCCATGTTTCAATGTCCCAAAGCTTAATTAACAGAACAGGGAAGCTGCCCTGAACTGAACTCAACACTTTGGAAATGGCCTTTTCCAGAACATGAGACAAGTGGGAGTTCCACCAAGGGCTGGAAGATATTAAGTGCCAGCTCTAAAACTTCTAGCCCCACCATGGTGTTACCTTTTCGCTCATGACTCCAGAACGAACCCGCCGAAGTTCCTGCATCTGACCTCCAACTCCCAATAACAAACCAAGGTGTACACAGAGTGTCCGGATGTAGGTGCCGGCCTCACAACTCACCCAAAAGATTCCTAAGACACACACATACACACAAGTAGCACATCTTCCCAAAGTAAACACACCACCAATTGAGAATCCCAGAGTTCTTTATCTGAGCCCATGAGATTAGAGATGATGGAAATAGGCCATGACCATACTATATGCTAATTCTTTTAACAAGAGAATGTAATTCTCAAGAATGCATTACCCACGTGTAGTCCATGTCAATTCAGCTCCTCATAGGCCTAACAACCTACCTAGTCGTCTTTCCAGATCATACTGAATCATTTTGCTCTCATAGATGGTCCGTACTCGGAGTTGCCTCTTTACTGCAGCAATAAGTGGGGGTCGCTGGAATAAGGCACCTGTCAGAGTTTCTAGGGCCTTAGAAAAGAAAAGCACAAACCAAAGTAAAGACTCACTGCATGGACTCTCTGAAATAAAGTCAAAGGGCATATTTTAGGAGTTTAAGAATAAAACTGAAACACAAAAGGCTTCTTTGAATCATTTAATATTTCAAATGCCTTTTCAATTTTTGCTCTTTCCTCAACTAATGATGGCTCAGTACTGATCAGAACCCTCTCCTCAGAAGCGATGTGGCCAGAACTGCCCCTGTCATCTGCAGTCACCTGTCCAGGCAGGCTAGGGTAGCCCACTAAAAAGGGTGTGAGAGAGGCCAGGCAGAAAAGCAGACCTGTCCCCAGATGTCTAGGTGCTCAGAGACTCAAGTTGCCAAAAGATGTCCTCCCTACAATTATCTGCAGACTTACCCTGGAAAGTTGAGTCCCCCCTTCAATAGCATTGTGCAGCCGGACAATTCCCACATACTCTTTGCCTGAAAAATGACAAAAGAGTAGTCAGGTGTGGCCACTGAGTTTTCTGTATTTTATGTGTGCCCATACCAATACAGTTTTGTACAGTAGGAAAACCAAGCAGTTTGACCACCTATTACTGTGAAATTTGCAACAAGACAGATTTCATGGCACAGACATGAGAAGAGGAATGAAGACACTTTCTCTTGTTGGAAATTAACTTTCAGTGTGCTGACAAGGACAGTTGGAACACCCAGTGTTGCTTGGAAAAAACCTTGCAAGATCAAGTGGGAGAATTATCCCAGATGAAAATGAGGGAAGGGCACTTCAGGCAGAAGCAGCAGCATGGACTTAAGAGAAGCCTGAATGAGAAGCCCAGAGCTACAGTCGGACACAGCTCTGCCTCAGTGCTAGAAACAGACCTAATTGGTTTGATGCACACACGTCTAGCACCTGGAACTCCAAGGCAGACCTACCAGGATCTGGCAGATGACAGAAGGTACATAGAAACCAGGAGTATCCCTGCTGAGGACTTTTTTAAAACTAATGAAAAATCATTTCCAAACGCCAAAACACAGAAGGGAATGGAAACGCAGAACGCCTTCCAATCTCAAAGTAGCCAACCTCTTCCCTACATACCTGCACTCTGCTGTGACTTTACCAGGCGGGTGGCTCTTTCTATGCACACGATCAAACAGCCAGTCACCTTGGGATCCAGAGTACCACTGTGTCCTGTCTTCTCCACCCGAAGTATTCGTCGGATCCAGGCTACTACCTCATGGGAAGAGGGGTTGGAGGGCTTGTCAAGATTAATGAAACCTGTCCTGGAATGAAAAATAAATTAACATGCCATCACTTCTGATCCTCCAATAAAAACTGAATCTGAAGAGTAAAGAGTACTAGTTCACCATGGGTACAGGCTATATGATATTCAGGATAATGCCATTCTAAGATGCCACTACCATCTTAAATAACTAATGTTAACAGGTCATTCTGAAAACAATGAAGTTTGAATAGTGCTTGCTCCCAACACACCTACCTGATATAGTCCCCAATCTCCCTCTTCAGAGGATTTGAACCACAAGGAAGAGGTGTATAGTGTGTTGTCCTTACATTTAGCTTATCAAAATTCTAGAAAAGATAGAACAGAAAGTAAACTTAATAAACTATTACCATATATAAACAAATCAGCACCATCAACCATGACATGGTTACCCTTCAAGTTCATGAACTTGGATTTTGCTCCTGTTTTCATTATCTGCTGTGACAGACTGTTAAGCCTTTATACTAGAAAATTTCCCATGAGTAAGATTAGCACACATTTGATCACTCTTCTAGAAACAGAGTTCTTTGGGATATTACAGAACAGATTGGGCTTTGTGGTGCAGGCTTACACATAGGACTAGCTTTGATTTTCTCAAGGACCAGAGAGCCAAACTGAGGACTGGCAACAATGATTCTCAAACATGACCAACTTGTTCCTTCTCCAGATGCTCCCATCTTATGTCTGCTCCTTTTCACTCCTCCCTTGCCACATTCAACCACTGGTGTGAAAAAGCTCCCCTCAGTTGAAGCCCATTTTTCATATCACCCAGTTTAGTTTTGTCATGGAACTTAACACAAATAGCAATTATTTTTCACCTATCTTCTACCCCTAGATTTTAAGTTCCATGATAGTAGAGACCTAGCCAAGCTAATTCATTAGCACACTCCCCAGGGCCTACAACAGCAAAAACAGATACTAACTGGCACACACATCTGGCCAAAGAGAAACTCAACTGTGTTGAATTATATAAGCAAATCTCATCTTTTACTTCATAAATACTAGTTTATTAAACCAATCTGTCAAGAGTATCTTGCTAACTTTTGCTACCCTAACCCTTTCTCCTAATCTCATCAGTGGTGTCCATTAAATCTTTTGTGAAATTTGTAATCCAACTCATTACTGAGCTAGCCGGTTGAAAGCCTAACATAATAGTTAATAATTTCTAGAGGCCATGTTACATACTGGGCACTATGGCTGAGCATGTTTCATGCATTACCTCCCGCAGCCCTCAGCTTGCCTTCCTAAGAGAAGATAACATGAGTATATAGCCTCAGAGTTGAAATAACTGGCCCAAGGTCACACATGTCCTGCCCCAAACTGGTCTGGTTCCAAAGTCCATGTTCTCAAAAGACTAAAGGAGTCCTACTCCAAGTGTGGTCCTACTCCAAGTGGTCTGTAAGACATCTATAAGGCAGAGTTAATTCTAGAAACTGAGAACTAATTGTTGCGACATTTAACTGCAGTCTACAAAGTGCTGTATGCACTGGAAATTAAATTAATAGCCTGGTCCTTTACCTCAGATACCTTCAGCACTTCTCTAGACTGTTTTATCTGGCATTTCCTAACTCAAGGATACCAGCATTAAGCAGTTAATGAACTGTTTAACACTCAGAAATAATGTAGAAGCTAGGCACAGACCTGACACATAACCACATACCTTTAGCAACAGGGGCCACTGAGATGTGTCCAACTGAGCCACTTTGGATTCAGGTTTGATAAGAAATTCTTCAGCGTGTTGTATTTCCTTCCATGGGAGAGAAACACCCCCTATTAGACTTTCCACCTGATTTCTAACAATTATATCGCTACCATGGGAGTCTATGCCTTTCAAAAGAAACAACAGAGTTGTTTTCTGGCACCTCCAAGGTAAAGAGAAGAACTAAACTGGGGTCTCAGAAGGGTAACTGACATTCCACCAAGATGGGTACAGATACTTAAAGAGAAAGAGGGATGGCAGGTCTGCAGGTGGGATAAGAAAAAGAATTCCAGGGAGAGCAGTTAGTATGGTCCGCACCATTTAGTGAACTATACCTGACAGGAGACACTGAGGTTGGCCAGGGTTGTGTAGACAACCACCACCGAATGCCACCCCATTCCTTATAAACCTTTAAGAACAGCCCTTTTCTGTAATTTTTATCTATGTAGCCTTTCTTTCTAGTCAAAGCAAAGTCAAGTCCTACTCACTGCTACATCTTCTTCTGGTAATGACTTTCGCTCCTTTTTCTTCTTATGCTTCTTCGGCAAAATAAATACTAAAAAAAAACCACAAGATTTGGGAGTTTTCCCCGGAAATGAAGACAGCAAAGTCTAAAATAGAGAACAAAATCAGGGCAAGCAGAAAATGGATGCTTGGTCTACAAGTACTGGGGAAAAAAAACTGTGTAAGATCAAACGCGTGGGTTGCACGGCTCCGTAACTGACTGCCAGCAGTCGCACGTGTCGGCTTCCATTCCGCAGTCACCACGTGGCCCCAGTGGGGCTTACACATGCCGCAGAAGTGCTTGGCCTATAGGCCCAGAAAGTTCCTTAAGTGACCGATCAACTGACCTCATGGGCGTGTGGCCTCTAGAGCTTTCTTGCGACTTGGAGCTACGCCCACGCCCGAGCCCCTCAGTCCCTTTTTCTCCCCTCATCGCATGGCGCTCACCGCGGCATCCGGGGTGGCACCGGCACAAGCGCTACTAGGTCTCCACAACCGCGGGGTCGCCAGAATGGCTGATGCCAGCATAGTGACACACACGCTAAGAGGGCCGTGCCGTCGGCGGGAGGACCGGGCCTCGCAGCGCCATGTCACCGCGAGGACCCTTCGCTCTTAGCCTCACACGCGGTGCCAAGGCCAGGAGGCAAACGCCGGCTGGAGGCCCGGAGGCGACGGGACCAGCTTGGCGGGTAGAGTTACCAGAGGGCTCGGCCCCAGCGCCGTCCGCCTCCCCTCCGCCTCAGCTTTCCTAGCTGGTGGAGCTGGCCCTCAATCTGGCCACCAGTGTGGGAACTACCCTTACCTTCCGCGTCCGCCATATTACCCCGCAGAGCTTTCAAGCCGCGTGAGCCACCGCCAAGGAAGCGACCATAGACTCCCACCGCCGTCAGGCCGCCCCGCTAGGACCCGCCCACCCGCGCGCCGCCCTGTGCGTGCGGCGCTGCGAGGCGGAGTGGGGCGGTGCCAGGCTGGGAGAGAGGGAGAAGCCCCAGGCGCGCGGGCCAGTCGCGCAATCTCATTGGCTGATTCTGCACCGTGGTGGCGCTTTCGCGCATGCGCTTTGGGCCCCGCCCGCACCCGGAGGCCTGCGCTGGGAGCGCCTGCGCACTCCGCTCCGACGGGCAGTAAGCTTGTGGTCCTTGATCTGCCGGTGTTCCCTCACCTTTGCGGGGTTTAACCAGGTCTTGCCCACCTGAGCGACGGTTGAGTGCTTTGCTTTCACTCGCCGACCCTTTGAGGTTGGTATCGGTTCAGTCCCGATTGAAAAACGACATTGAGGCACAGAGAGTTTAAAAGCCTTTTGCTACTTGCACTTCCCATCCACTACAGCGACGCTGGGCAGTAGGAATAGAGTACGCGAGCCATTTGTGGACTTTTAAATCTTCCGGCAGCCACTTGGAAAAAAACTTAAAAAGGTGAAATTGATTTTAATAATGAATTTTATTTCAGAGGGCGATCCTAAATATTATCGTTTCAACATGTAAGCAGTGCACAATATGAGTGGGATTTTTGTGCCAAGTCTTTATGTTGTATTTATTACACGTAACTAGCACACCTCGATTTGACTCCACAACCAGGCCCCACGTCAGGTGCTCAATAGTCAGGTCACTTAGTGGCTGTGGTATTGCCAGGAAGTAGCGGCTCCTGGTTCAAGTCCTCTTCTGTCTTTGCCCTTCTCACTCCTTTGTCTCTCAAGCAGTGATTCCTAACCCAGCCTCTGTGAACCTGACTGATCCTAGTTAATTCTTTATTGTGATTGTAAATGGAATCTTTTGCCATTATCTTTTCTAATGAGTTGCTGCTGACAAAAGAGGACAGCTATTGCTTCTTTTCCATTCCTTCTCTGCCATCCAAAGATAAGAAATTTTTCACTTTTTACTGTGGTTTAAAAAAAAAGTGATTGTTTTTCCTGTTTTATTCTATCTAGAATTTATTTTGGTGTGTGCCAAGGCAATAATAATAATAATCTAAATGGACTTTTTATACATAACCAAAGTCCGCAATATCAGCCAATCCATGAGTAGTTCATTACTTCCCTCCTTATTCGGTAATGCTTCAGTGGTACATATTTCACTGAGTGAGTTTCAAGTATTCATTGATGGTTCTCCTATGGACTTCATCTTTCTCCCAGTGCTCTTCATCCGTTCCGTTAGCAAAGCCTGTCAGCTTTGTTTTCAAAAGAGATCCAGAATCTGCTGTCATTGTAGTCCATGCCGTCATTATGGTTCTAGATTTTTCCAGTGGCCTCCTGCAGGTTCCCCCTGCTTCCACTTTTTCCAACGATAGTGTCTACTCCATACAGCAGCTGGAAAGATCCATTAAACTATAAGTCAGGCTATTTCCTTCCTCTGCCCAAAGCCCTTCAGTGGCTTCCCACCTATAGTACGATGAAGAGTAGTCCTCCAAAAGGTAGATCCTAACCTCGGACCCTGTGAATGTGACCTTATTTGGAAAATGTAGTCTTTGGAAATGTCATCAAGTTAAGGCTCTCTAGATGAGATCATCCTGGATTACTCAGGTGGACTCCAAATCCAATGACAAGTGTTCTTAGAAGAGAAGGGAAAAGACAGAGCAAGAGAAGACCATGTGAAGACTGAAGCAGAGATTGGAGTGATTTCAGACTTCCAGCCTCCAGAACTGTGAGAGAATAAATTTCTGTTGTTTAAAACTTCCCAGTTTGGGGTAATTTGTTATGGCAACCCCAGGAACCTAATATACCATCTCACTAAGTAAAAGCCAAAGTGCTTATGATGGTTGCCACCAGTTCTCTTTCTGAGTCCATCTCCTTCCATTCATGCCCTATCATCCTCCTCCTGGCACACTCACTGTCTCTTGGCTGTTCAGGACTATTCCAAGCACACTGCCCACCTCAGGTCTTTTGCACCTGTTCTTCGGTCCGCCATTAAATGTACCTTGTTTATGGTCTGTCTCTTCACTAGAATGTTGGGCTTATGAAAGCAGAATTTTGTCTGTTTTGTTCACTGCTATATCCCAGGCTCCTAGCAGATGCTTAGCAGTACGTACTTTTTGAGTGAATTTGTGTCTTTGGAACCCAGAAACCCATGGACATTTCCTTACCAGTAGAAACAGCTCGTCCTTCCCTGTCTGATGAGGCTGATCCTGCCTTTCGTGGAGATCTTGTAAGCAAACCATCTTGTCAGTTATTGGGCAAGGGGATGCTAATTCTCCTTGTGCCCTAACTCCTCCCATCCCTCATTGTCTCCAATCCCAAAACTCATGGAGGTGGGAATGTTGGAATGGAGTTGTCATGTGCATCCCACTGGCTTACCCCTTAACTACATCCCCTGAGAGGGTTCAAAGGACATTCCTTTCATCAAAACATTGAGACATACTTTGGTGAAGGTTCTGGAAAGCTGGTCTGGGACAGGAGGTGGGAGGTGTTGCTATGGAAACAGGCTTCTACTCTCAGTAGGAATGGTGGGATCCTGGAGCAGCAGAGGCCAAGTGGTGGCACTAAATCTCATAGAAACAGGATGAGTATGATGATAGGCAGCAGGACTGGCAGCTGGACCCAGAGTGGTTTCTCCCCCAGAAATCTTTGGTGGTGGCTAATTGATCATAGTGTCCTGTTAATAGGCCACGTGTGGTAATGCATGATCTTTACAACCCCAGTAACAAATACTCTAGGTCTGGTGAATGGCAGCCTGCCTCAAATCACCACAGTGGAAAGTCATGGCCTCTCATCTAACTTCTGGACCCAGTCAGTTCATAAGGTCAACATCCTCAAGTGAAGGTGAGGCCAGCCAGGTACAAGTGACATTACAAGTGTATACTTTAAACCTTCCTCTTACTTTCCCTGGGGGACATAGAATGCCACTGTGGTCCACTGGTCAGAGATGGAGACTCAGTTCATACCCCTTTCACTGTGGGCTCCCCCCACTCCATGGCTCTTTCCCTGGTTCCTGATTGCATTATTGGAATAAACACAATTGGCAGTTGGAAAAATTCCCACAGGGGCTTCCTGACTCAGGAACTGAGGACAGTTATTCAAAGAAAGGCCCACAAAGAAGCCCCTGGTACTGTCTCTTCAATTCTCTGGCACACTATCATAATTAAATCTCTGGGGACTTCCTTGATCATCTCACTGTACCCTAAGACATGCTACTCCACTACATTAATGACATCATGATAATTGGGCCTAATGTATAGGAAGTGGCAAATATTTTACCACAGGGTGAGAGATAAGCCCCATGAAAACTCAGGAGCCCAACACCTCCATGAAGTTTCTGGACATTTGATGGGCTGAGGCATATTGAGATGGTCCCTCTAAAGAGAAAAACAAGTTGCTGTATATCAAACCCAGTGCTTCTAAGAAAGAAGCACAGTGCTTGGTGTTTCCAAGCCTTGATAAGAGAATCACAGTTTAGGCCTTTGGAATTTGGGATAATAATGAAGCTCTGAGCTACACACACACATAAACTAATTTGCTAGGAGGAAAAGCTCCGGACTTGCATTGATCCTTGATTGAAACTGAATGACTGATGTTAAGATCTGAGCTGCACATCATGAACTGGGTATTGTTTAACCAAGCAAGCCATAAAGTCAGGTGTGAACAGCAGCACTCCACCATCAAGTACAACAGTGTGGCAGCTGGGCAGAACAGTCAGCTGGTTCCTCAAAGTTTAAACAAAGAATTGCCATATGATTCAGCAGTTCTACTCTGTGTATAGACCCAAGAGAATTGAAAACAGGTATTTAAACAGATTCCTTTACATGTACATTCATGGCAGTCTTATTCATAACAGCCAAAAGGTGCAAACAATCCAAATGTCCATCTACAGATGATTGGATAAGCAAATGTGGTCTATCCATACAATGGAATATGATTCAGTCATAAAAAGGAATGAAGTCCTAATACATTGCTACAACATGGATGAACCTTTAAACATCTTGCTAAATGAAATAAGCCAGACACAAAGGGACAACTATTGTATGATCCCACTCATATGAAACAGCCAGAATAGGCATTTTTTTAGAGCAAACACTAGATACATTTTATTAATCACATAGTCCAAGTCAATGCATTAAATACATAGGAATGTGAAATGTCAGATTCAATTAAATAAATGTTTGTAAAATAAACCATTTCACCATATGAGCATATTTAAATCATAACACAGATAAGTGTACTCAAGTAAGCATATGTAGCTACTGGACTCTTTAATTATTAGAATAGTCACATCGACTTGCATGTGTGCTGATACAAACAGACCATGTCTTCTATTAAATGTTTATTTCTGGCTTTTGACTTCTATTTTTTTAAAGTGAGATTTTTAAGATTAAGGTATCATTGATATACAATCTTATGAAACTTTCACATGAGCAACATTGTAGTTTCAACATTCACCCATATTATCAAGTCCCCCCCACACCCATTGTGGTCACTGTCCATCAGTGTAGTAAGATGCTATAGAGTCACTACTTGTCTTCTCCTTGCTGTACTGCCTTCCCCATGCACCCCAACCCTGCTACATTATGTGTGCTAATAATAATGCTCCTTAATCCCCATCTCTCTCCCTCCTCACCCACCCTCCCCAACTCCTTCCCTTCGGTAACCGCTAGTGCCTTCTTGGACTCTGTGACTCTGTTGCTGTTTTGTTCCTTTAGTTTTGCTTTGTTGTTATACTCCACAAGTGAAGGAAATCATTTGGTAATTGTCTTTCTCGGCCTAGCTTATTTCACTGAGCATAATATCCTCCAGCTCCATCCATGTTGTTGCAAATGGTAGGATTTGTTTCTTTCTCATGGTTGAATAATATTCCATTGTGTATATGTACCACCTCTTCTTTATCCATTCATCTACTGATGGACACTTAGGGTGCTTCCATTTCTTGGCTATTGTAAATAGTGCTGCAATAAACACAGGGGTGCATATGTCTTTTTCAAACTGGGATGCTGCATTCTTAGGGTAAATTCCTAGGAGTGGAATTCCTGGGTCAAATGGTATTTCTATTATTAGTTTTTTGAGGAACCTCCATACTGCTTTCCACAATGGTTCAACTAGTTTACATTCCCACCAGCATTGTAGGAGGGTTGCCCTTTCTCCACATTCTAGCCAGCATTTGTTGTTCCTATTCTTTTCTATGTTGGCCATCCTAACTGAGGTGATATCCGATTGTGGTTTTAATTTGCATTTCCCTGATGATTAGCAATGTAGAGCATCTTTTCATGTACCTGTTGGCCATCTGAATTTCTTCTTTGGAGAAGTGTCTGTTCGTATCCTCCGCCCATTTTTTAATAGGGTTATTTGCTTTTTGGGTGTTGAGGCGTGTGAGTTCTTTATATATTTTGGATGTTAACCCCTTGTTGGATATGTCATTTACAAATATATTCTCCAATACTGTAGGATGCCTTTTTGTTCTGCTGATAGTGTCCTTTGCCATACAGAAGCTTTTTAGTTTGATGTAGTCCCATGTGTTAACATTTTGCTTTTGTTTCCCTTGCTTGAGGAGATGTGTTCAGGAAGAAGTTGCTCATGTTTATATTCAGGAGATTTTTGCCTATGTTGTCTTCTAAGAGTTTTATGGTTTCATGACTTACATTCAGGTCTCTGATCCACTTCAAGTTTACTTTTGTGTATGAGGATAGACTATAATCCAGTTTCATTCTCTTGCATGTAGCTGTCCAGTTTTGCCAACACCAGTTATTGAAAAGGCTGTCATTTCCCCGTTGTATGTCCATGGCTCCTTTATAATATATTAACTGACCACATATGCTTGGGTTTATATCAGGGCTATTTAGTTTGTTCCACTGGTCTATGGGTCTGTTCTTGTGCCAGTACCAAATTGTCTGGATTACTGTGGCTTTATAGCAGAGCTTGAAGTCAGGGAGCATAATTCCCCCAGCTTTATTCTACCTTCTCAGGATTGCTTTGGCTATTTGGGGTCTTTTGTGGTTCCATATGAATTTTAGAATGATTTTCTCTAGTTCATTGAAGAATGCTGTTGGTATTTTGATAGGGATTGCATTGAATCTGTAGATTGCTTTAGGCAGGATGGCCATTTTGACAATATTAATTCTTCCTAGCCAAGAGCATGGGATGAGTTTCCATTTGTTAGTGTCCTCTTTAATTTCTCTTAAGAGTGTCTTGTAGTTTTCAGGGTATAGGTCTTTCACTTCCTTGGTTAGGTTTATTCCTAGGTATTTTATTCTTTTTGATGGAACTGTGAATGGAATTGTATTCCTGATTTCTCTTTCTGCTAGTGTATCATTACTGTATAGGAATGCCACAGATTTCTGCGTATTGATTTTGTATCCTGCAACTATGCTGAGTTCAGATATTAGATCTAGTAGTTTTGGAGTGGATTATTTAGGGGTTTTTATGTACAATATCATGTCAACTGCAAACAGGGACAATTTAACTTCTTCCTTGACAATATGGATGCCTTTTATTTCTTTGTGTTGTCTGATTGCCATGGGTAGGACCTCCAGTACTATGTTGAATAAAAGTGGGGAGAGTGGGCATCCTTGTCTTGTTCCTGATATTGGAGGAAAAGCTTTTAGCTTTTTGCTGTTAAGTATGATGTTGGCTGTGGGTTTGTCATATGTGGCCTTTATTATGTTGAGGTACTTGCCCACTGTACCCATTTTGTTGAGAATTTTTATCATGAATGGATGTTGGATTTTGTTGAATGTTTTTTCGGCATCTGTGCAGATGATCATGTGGTTTTTGTTCTTCTTTTTGTTGATGTGGATGATGATGCTGGATTTCTAAATATTGTAACATCCTTGCATCACTGGAATAAATCCCACTTGGTCATGGTGTGTGATCCCCTTGATGTGTGTTTGAATTTGGTTCGCTAATATTTTGTTGAGTATTTTTGCATCTGTGTTCATCAGGGATAGTGGTCTGTAATTTTCTTTTTTTGTGGTGTCTTTGCCTGGTTTTGGTATTAGAGTGATGCTGCTCTCATAGAATGAGTTTGGAAGTGTTCCCTCTTCTATTTTTTGGAAAACTTCAAGGAGGATGGCTATTAGGTCTTCTCTAAATGTTCGATAAAATTCAGCGGTGAAGCCATCTGGTCCGGTGGTTTTGTTCTTGGGTAGTTTTTTGATTACCGATTCAATTTCATTGCTGGTAATTCGTTTGTGTAGATTTTCTGTTTCTTCCTTGGTCAGTCTTGGAAGGTTGTATTTGTCCATTTCTTCTGGGTTATCCAGTTTGTTAGCATATAGATTTTTATAGTATTCCCTAATAATTCTTTGTGTTCCTGTGGTGTGTATTGTGATTTTTCCTTTCTCATTTCTGATTCTGTTTATGTGCATAAATTCTCTTTTTTTCTTATTAAGTTTAGCTAGGGGTTTATCTATTTTGTTTATTTTCTCAAAGAACCAGCTCTTACTTTCATTGATTTTTTTCTCGATTTTATTTATTTCTTCCTTGATCTTTATTATGTCCCTCCTACTGACTTTAGGCCTCATTTGTTCTTCTTTTTCTAGTTTCGTTAATTGTGAGTTTAGACTGTTCATTTGGGATTGTTCTTCTTTCCTGAGGTAGGCCTGTATTGCAATATACTTTCCTCTTAGCACAGCCTTCACTGCATCCCACAGATTTTGGGGTTTTGAGTTGTTGTTTTCATCAGAATAGGCATCCTAACACAGGTAACAGGCATGTAAGTGACGAAGCTTCCAGGGATTATAGACTCCAGCCACCTGGTCACCCTTAGCCATTGAGTCATCTTGGCTGAGGCCACAGACATTATGGAGCAGAAAGAAGACATTCTCACTATGTCATGTCTGAACTCCTCAGCATAATCTGTAAGCTGAATAACAAACCATCCTGAAACTATGTTATTATGCCAACAGATGGCAATTATGCTGAGAAGTCAACTGGGAGGCCAGATTTCTCTGGAACTACAGTATCTACTACACATGTCCTCTCCTTGTGGTTTCGACTTCCTTACAGCATGGTAGCCTCAGAGTACTCAGAATCTGTACTTGATGGCTCAGGACTCCACAAGCAAGTATTAGAGTGGATAGGGCATAGAACTACATAACCTTTTGTGACTTGATGATGGAAGTTCATGGCATTATTTCCACTGGATTGCATAGTTGAAACAGTCACAAGCCTACCCAGGTTCAAGGGGAGGTGGTATCAACCCAATCTCTCAAAGAGAGGAATGTTAAAGAATTTGGGAGCCTTGGCTTAAAACTACCACATTCATTGAGACATAACCAACTGCTGTGCAGGTCAAACTGGTGAATTAAATGGGGATGTGAGAGGAATTTCCTTCCCTTTTCATATCTTTTTGATGATGTAACTAATTTCTGACATTTTCCCCTAAGTATGTGGTATTTAAAAAAATTTTTTTATTAAGGTATTATTGATATACACTCTTATGAAGGTTTCACATGAAAAACAATGTGGTTACTGCATTCACCCATATTACCGAGTCCCCCCCCCACACCCCATTTCAGTCATTGTCCATCAGTGTAATAAGATGTGTGTTATTTCTTTTGACTCACACTGTGGTAGAAAGGTGGAGTTCCAGGGGTTTCCACTTGGACCTCTCTGCCATGACTGCCTTATTCCATGGGTCAGGAAATCAATGTGGAGATACTGCTGATTTTTTTAAATTTCAGCCTTTATGATAGGCATGTAGTGGTATTTCACTGTGGTTTTAATGTGCATGTCCTAATGACTATCATTAGTCAATATCACATTGAACATATTTCCACATGCTTATTTGTCATCTTTGCCTCCTCTTCAGTGAAATGTCTCTTCCTGTCTTTTATCTATTTTCTAATTGGATTATTACTGTTTTCTTTTTCTTTCTTTAACTGTTGAATTTTGAGAGTTCTTTACATACTCTTGATATGAGTCCTTTGGCAGATATGTGGTTTGCAAACATTTTCTCCCAGTCTGTACCTTGTCTTTTTATACTCTTAACAGGTACTTTGTAGAGCAACTTTTAATTTTAATGAGGTCCAATTTATCTTTTTTTTATTTTATAGATTGTGGTTTTGGTGTCATGTCTAAAAATTCATCAACAGGTCCTAGGCCTCAAATGTTTTTTTTCCTATGTTGTCTTCTAAAAGGCATAGTTTTATATTTTGCATATAAATATACAATGAAATTTTTTTATTTTTTATTTTTTATTTTGTTATCATTAATCTACAATTACATGAAGAACAGTAAGTTTACTAGGCTCCCCCCTTCACCAAGTCCCCCCCACAAACCCCATTACAGTCACTGTCCATCAGCATAGTAAGATGTTGTAGAATCATTACTTGTCTTCTCTGTGTTGCACAGCCATCCCCATTCCTCCCCCTCACATTATACATGCTAATCGTAATACCCCCTTTCTTCTTCCCCGCCCTTATCCCTCCCTTCCCTCCAATTCTCCCCAGTCCCTTTCCCTTTGGTAACTGTTAGTCCATTCTTGGGTTCTGTGATTCTGCTGCTGTTTTGTTCCTTCAGTTTTTCTTTGTTCTTATACTCCACAGATGAGTGAAATCATTTGGTACTTGTCTTTCTCCACTTGGCTTATGTCACTGAGAATAATACCCTCTAGCTCCATCCATGTTGTTGCAAATGGTAGGATTTGTTTTCTTCTTATGGCTGAATAATATTCCATTGTGTATATGTACCACATCTTCTTTATCCATGCATCTACTGATGGACACTTAGGTTGCTTCCATTTCTTGGCTATTGTAAATAGTGCTGCGATAAACATAGGGGTGCATATGTCTTTTTCAAACTGGGCTGCTGCATTCTTAGGGTAAATTCCTAGAAGTGGAATTCTTGAGTCAAATGGTATTTCTATTTTGAGCATTTTGAGGAACCTCCATACTGCTTTCCACAAAGGTTGAACTAGTTTACATTCCCACCAGCAGTGTAGGAGGGTTCCCCTTTCTCCACAACCTCGCCAACATTTGTTGTTGTTTGTCTTTGGATGGTAGCCATCCTTACTGGTGTGAGGTGATATCTCATTGTGGTTTTAATTTACATTTCTCTGATAACTAGTGATATGGAGCATCTTTTCATGTGTCTGTTGGCCATCTGAATTTTTTCTTTAGAGAACTGTCTGCTCATCTCCTCTGCCCATTTTTTAATTTTATTATTTGTTTTTTGTTTGTTGAGGTGCGTGAGCTCTTTATATATTTTGGATGTCAACCCTTTATCAGATCTGTCATTTACGAATATGTTCTCCCATACTGCAGGGTACCTTTTTGTTCTATTGATGGTGTCCTTTGCTGTACAGAAGCTTTTCAGCTTGATGTAGTCCTACTTGTTCATTTTTGCTTTTGTTTTCCTTGCCCAGGGAGATATGCTCATGAAGAAGTCACTCATGTTTATGTCCAAGAGATTTTTGCATGTTTTTTTCTAAGAGTTTTATGGTTTCATGACTTACATTCAGGTCTTTGATCCATTTCGAATTTACTCTTGTGTATGGGGTTAGACAGTGATCCAGTTTCATTCTCTTACATGTAGCTGTCCAGTTTTGCCAGCACCATCTGTTGAAGAGACTGTCATTTCCCCATTGTATGTCCATGGCTCCTTTGTCATATATTAATTGACCATATATGTTTGGGTTAATGTCTGGAGTCTCTATTCTGTTCCACTGGTCTGTGGCTCAGTTCTTGTGCCAGTATCAAATTGTCTTGATTACTATGGCTTTGTAGTAGAGCTTGAAGTTGGGGAGTGAGATCCCTCCCACTTTATTCTTCCTTCTCAGGATTGCTTTGGCTATTCAGGGTCTTTGGTGTCTCCATATGAATTTTTGAACTATTTTTTCGAGTTCGTTGAAGAATGTTGTTGGTAATTTGCTAGGGATTGCATAAAATCTTTATATTGCTTTGGGCAGGATGGCCATTTTGATGATATTAATTCTTTCTAGCCAAGAGCATGGGATGTGTTTCCATTTGTTAGTGTCCTCTTTAATTTCTCTTAGGAGTGTCTTATAGTTTTCAGAGTATAGTTCTTTCACCTCTTTGGTTAGGTTTATTCCTAGGTGTTTTATTCTTTTTGATGCAATTGTGAATGGAATTGTTTTCCTGATTTCTCTTTGTGTTGATTCATTGTTAGTGTATAGGAAAGCCACAGATTTCTGTGTGTTAATGTTGTATCCTGCAACTTTGCTGTATTCCGATATCAGTTCTAGTAGTTTTGTAGTGGAGCCTTTAGGGTTTTTTATGTACAATATCATGTCATCTGCAAATAGTGACAGTTTGACTTCTACTTTACCAATCTGGATTCCTTGTGTTTCTTTGTTTTGTCTAATTGCCATGGCTAGGACCTCCAGTACTATGTTAAATAACAGTGGGGAAAGTGGGCATCTCTGTCTTGTTCCTAATCTCAGAGGAAAAGCTTTCAGCTTCTCGCTGTTCAGTATGATATTCACTGTGGGTTTATCATATATGGCCTTTATTATGTTGAGGTACTTGCCCTCTATACCCATTTTGCTGAGAGTTTTTATCATGAGTGGATATTGGATTTTGTCAAATGCTTTTTCAGAATCTATGGAGATGATCATGTGGTTTTTGTCCTTCTTTTTGTTTATGTGGTGGATGATGTTGATGGATTTTTGAGTGTTGTATCATCCTTGCATCCCTGGGATGAATCCCACTTGGTTGTGGTGTATCATCCTTTTGAAATATTTTTGAATTAGGTTTGCTAATATTTTGTGGAGTATTTTTGCATCTACGTTCATCAGGAATATTGGTCTGTAGTTTTCTTTATTGGTGGGGTCTTTGCCTGGTTTGGGTATTAGGGTGATGTTGGCTTCATAGAATGAGTTTGGGAGTATTCCCTCCTCTACGATTTTTTGGAAAACTTTAAGGAGAATAGGTATTATGTCTTCTCTGTATGTCTGATGAAATTCCTAGGTAAATCCATCTGGCCCGGGGGTTTTGTTCTTGGGTAGTTTTTTGATTGCCACTTCAATTTCTTTGCTCTTAATTGGTTTGTTTAGATTTTGTGTTTCTTCCTTGGTCAGTCTTGGAAGGTTGTATTTTTCTAGAAAGTTGTCCGTTTCTTCTAGGTTTTCCAGCTTGTTAGCATATAGGTTTTCATAGTAGCCTCTAATAATTCTTTGTATTTCTGTGGAGTCTGTCGTGATTTTTCCTTTCTCATTTTTGATTCTGTTGATGTGTGTTGATTCTCTTTTTCTTTTAAAAGGTTTGGCTAGAGGCTTATCTATTTGGTTTATTTTCTCAAAGAACCAGCTCTTGGTTTCATTGATTTTTACTATTGTTTTATTCTTCTCAATTTTGTTTATTTCTTCTCTGATTTTTATTATGTCCCTCCTGCTGACCTTAGGCCTCATTTGTTCTTCTTTTTCCAATTTCAATAATTGTGACGTTAGACTATTCATTTGGGATTGTTCTTCCTTCTTTAAGTGTGCCTGGATCGCTATACACTTTTCTCTTAAGACTGCTTTCGCTGTGTCCCACAGAAGTTGGGGCTTTCTGTTGTTGTCATTTGTTTCCATATATTCCTTGATGTCTATTTTAATTTGTTCATTGATCCATTGATTATTTAGGAGCATGTTGTTAAGCCCCCATGTGTTTGTGAGCCTTTTTGTTTTCTTTGTACAATTTATTTCTAGTTTTATCCTTTGTGGTCTGAAAAATTGGTTGGTAGAATTTCAGTCTTTTGAAATTTACTGAGGCTCTTTTTGTGGCCTAGTGTGGTCTATTCTGGAGAATGTTCCATGTGCACTTGAGAAGAATGTGTATCCTGTTGCTTTTGGATGTAGAGTTCTGTAGATGTCTATTAGGTCCATCTGTTCTTGTGTGTTGTTCAGTCCCTCCGTGTCCTTACTTATTTTCTGTCCAGTGGATCTATCCTTTGGAATGAGTGGTGTGTTGAAGTCTCCTAAAATGAATGCACTGCATTCTATTTTGTCCTTTAGTTCTGTTAGTATTTGTTTCACATATGCTTGTGCTCCTGTGTTGGGTGCATATATATTTATAATGGTTATATTGTCTTGTTGGACTGAGCCCTTTATCATTATGTAATGTCCTTCTTTATCGCTTGTTACTTTCTTTGTTTTGAAGTCTATTTTGTCTGATACTAGTACTGCAACACCTGATTTTTTCTCCCTGTTGTTTGCATGAAGTATCTTTTTCCATCCCTTCACTTTTAGTCTGTGCATGTCTTTGGGTTTGAGGTGAGTTTCTTGTAAGCAGCATATAGATGGGTATTTCTTTTTTATCCATTCTGTTACTCTGTGTCTTTTGATTGGTGCATTCAGTCCATTTACAGTTAGGGTGATTATTGAAAGATGTGTACTTATTGCCATTGCAGGCTTTAGATTCGTGGTTACCCAAGGTTCAAGGTTGTCTTCTTTAGTATTTTATTGTCTAACTTAAGTCGCTTTTTGAGCTGTTATAAACACTGTCTGGTGATTCTTTATTTCTCTCCCTTCTTATTCCTCGTCCTCCATTCTTTATATGTTGGGTGTTTTATTCTGTGCTCTTTTGTGTTTCCTTTAACTGCTTTTGTGGGTAGTTGATTTTATTTTTTGCCTTTAGTTAGTATTTGGTCTGTCTGCGTTCTTTGCTGTGATTTTATTTTCTCTGGTGACATCTATTTAGTCTTAGGAGTGCTCCCATCTAGAGCAGTCCCTCTAAAATACCCTGTAGAGGTGGTTTGTGGGAGGCAAATTCCCTCAACTTTTGCTTGTCTGGGAATTGTTTAATCCCTCCTTCATATTTAAATGATAATCATGCTGGATACAGTATTCTTGGATCAAGGCCCTTCTGTTTCATTGCATTAAATATATCATGCCATTCTCTTCTGGTCTGTAAGGTTTCTGTTGAGAAGTCTGATGGGTTTTCCTTTGTAGGTGACCTTTTTCCTCTCTCTATAGCTGCCTTTAAAACTCTGTCCTTGTCCTTGATCTTTGCCATTTTAATTATTATGTGTCTTGGTGTTGTCCTCCTTGGGTCCGTTGTGTTGGGAGTTCTGTGTACTTCTGTGGTCTAATTGATTATTTCCTTCCCCAGTCCGGGGAAGTTTTCAGCCATTATTTCTTCAAAGACACTTTCTATCCCTTTTTCTCTCTCTTCTTCCTCTGGTACCCCTATAATGCAGATATTGTTCCTTTTGGATTGGTTACGCAGTTCTCTTAATATTGTTTCATTCCTGGAGATCCTTTTCTCTCTCTCTGCATCAGCTTCTATGCGTTCCTGTTCTCTGGTTTCTATTCCATCAATGTCCTCTTGCATCTTATCCATTCTGCTTATAAATCCTTCCAGAGATTGTTTCATTTTTATAATCTCCCTCTGGATGTCATCCCTTAGCTCTTGTATATTTCTCTGCAACTCCATCAGCATGGTTATGACCTTTATTTTGAATTCTTTTTCAGGAAGATTGGTTAGGTCTATCTCCTTCTCCGGGGTTGACTCTGTGATTTTGGTCTGTATCCAATTATTTTGCCTTTTCATTGCAATAGAGATAGTTGTGCGGGGCTGACACTGTGTGTTGGCTGGGAGAATGTCCCTTCTTGCTGGTTTGTGGCCTTCTTCTCCTGGGAGAACAGCGACCTCTAGCGGCTTGTGCTGGGCAGCTGCATGAAGAAGGGGTCTCTGATTCTTGCTTGGCCGCTGTGGAGTTAAGCTCCATGGTTCCTATGGGCGTGGCCTGCCTCAGTCTGCTGCTCCAATATGGCGGTTCCGCGTCGGAGGGGAGACAGGTGGGAGGCTGTTTATCGCCATCAGGGGCCTCTGAGCGGTGCTGCCACCCAGGCAGTTTGGGTACCCGGTTTTCCCTGGGATTCCCAGCTGCTGGGCTAAGTGTCCTGGGACGCTTCTGTCCAGCCATGGGGTACCTGTCCCTTTAAGACTTTCAAAAAGCACTCACTTTTCTTTGTCACAGGGGCACTGCCTGTGGGGACCTGCTCACAGGTCTTACTGTCCTGTTTCCCTAGTTTCCAGCACCCCACGCACGCACTGTGTGTCTGCGCTCCGGTGCGGATGTCTGGGGCTGGGTGTTCAGCAGTCCTGGGCTCCCTCTCCTTCCCCGCTCTGACTCCTCTCCTCCCGCCGGGAGCTGGGGTGAGGGGCGCACGGGTCCTGCTGGGCTGCAGCTGGTATCTCACCCCCTTTGCGAGGCGCTGGGTTCTCGTAGGTGTGGATGTAGTCTGGCTGTTGTCCTGTGTCTTCTGGTCTCTCTTTTAGGAATGGTTATATTTGTTGTATTTTCAAAAATATATATGGTTTTTGGAGGAGATTTCCACTGCTCTACTCATGCCGCCATCCTGGCTCCGCTGTGACAATGAATTTCGAGTTAACTTTTGTTTAAGGTATGAGGTTTTGGATAAAGCTGTTTTTTATTTTTTTGCCTATGGGTATCTAGTTGCTCATTTGTTGAAAGGATGATCCTTCCTCCATTGAATAGCTTCTGTGCCTTGTCAGTTGGGTGAATTTATGTGGATCTCTATCTGGGTTCTCTATTCCATTCCATGTATCTATCTGTCTATTTCTCTACCAATATCACATGGTCTTGAAATTGTGTAAAGAGATTTGTGTGTTGATCTCGTATCCTGCAACCTTATAAAACTCATTAGTTATGGGAGTTTTTTCTGTAGAGTCCTTGGGGTTTTCTATGAAGACAATGATATCAGCTGCAAATTGAGACAATTTTATTTCTTCCTTCCCAATCAGTGTGCCTTTTGTTTCATTTTTTGCTGTTGCCTTACTGCGCTGGCTACACCTTCCAATATTGTGTTGAATAAGTGTAGTGAGAGCAGATATCCTTGCCTTGTCCCCAATCTTAGGGGGAAGTGTCCAGTTTTTCACCATTAAGTATGTGATGCTAGTCATAGGCCTTCTGTATATCTTCTTTAACAAGTTGAGAAGGTTCCCCCTCTATTCCTACTTTTGTGAGACTTTCTGTCATGAATTAGTGTTGGGTTCTGTCAAGTGCTTCTGCATTGGTTGATATAATCATGTGACTTTTCTTCTTTTACTTGTTAATATAGTTGATTGCATTGATTGATTTTTCATATATTGAATGAGCCTTGCATCTCTAGGATAAACCCCACCTAGTCATGGTGTATGATTCTTTTTATGTATTTATGAGTTCTACGTGCTGATATTTTGCTAAGGATTTTTATGCCTGTATTTATGAGGCATATTGGTCTGTAGTTTTCTTTCTTTTCTTAATTGTCTTTTTTTGGTTTTTATATCAGAGTAACACTGTCATCATGGAATGAACTAAGAAGTATCTGATTTGGATCTGTGACAATTTCATACTATTTTAAATATAACAATAATGGATATGATGTCAGGATTTGTCATAAGACATGAAAAAGACTACCACTGATAAAAATTAAGTCAAATTTCTTATTTCATGTGGAGATTAGGCTTCTTTCACTCTCTGTGAAGCACTTTATAGAGTAGGAAAAAGAGTTTCCCTATCTTCAATTATACCATGGCACTCAAGGCCTTTAATTTTAATAGATTATTAAAATAAGAGATGGGTCGAGGTGGGGCTATAGGAAGACACAGTCCTTTTCCCTCACTGTGGCCTGTCATACACATGTATAGCTATCTCCCCATGTCTATTCCTGACCCAGAAATTAGAGAGGCATTTTCTTTTCAAACTTTCTCTTTTCACAGAGAGTAAGTTAGATGCATGGCCATGTTGCCCATCAACATAATTGAAATGGAAACTCTTCCTTGATGGTGGACATATTTTTTCACAAATACTTCAAGTTATAAGATTCACAGTACTTAATGAACTGGCCAATTAAACCTGTTTTAAATAAATAATAAATGGGGAAGCCACAGAGGGAATCCAGGTGCTGAAAACCACTTGCTATTCAAATTATCTCCTCTCCCCAGGCTGGAGTGCACAGAAGCTAGGAAAGGGCTTGATGAAAAGAAGATGAAAGTTGCAATACAAAACTTAGGAGGAGAAACCATGCAGAAGAAGTAATTTAGAATCATCCAGAAGGGAGAACAGTGTGCCCTGAAAGATGCAGGAATGATTATTCACATCACATCTTTATTTACCCTGCCTAGTTAGCCTGGGAATGGTAGGTAATTATAAAATTAATTAGGTTGTACCTTGAATCGAAGCCACTATTCCAGATGGTTTTTTTTCATCGAGCAAATCAGCATAGCCCCTGGCTCCTGGTAAGTGGCCCTCTGGCTGATGAATGCTTTTATCCCTGTCCCAATCAGCAGAGACTACCAGAAGCAGCTTGCTTTCATCTGGCAGGAGCTGAAGTACGACTTTAGTGCCTTATCTATGTCTATCCTCTGGCTCTATTGTAATCTAGGGTGACTGGAACTTGATTTTTGTGAAAATTGTGGTGAACATCACGCTGGTTCATTACACTGAAGACATTTTTCTTTCTGGACCTGGTGATGAAGAGGTCACATAGATGCTTTATTAAGGCATATGTGCACTAGAGGGTGGAAGATAAAGCTCCTGAGAACTCAAAAGCCTGACCTTCAGTGACATTTTGAGATGGTCTGGACCAGAAAGAGGCACAGTGTTTGGTGGGGCTCTTTGGATTTGGTAGCAACATGTACTACATTTAATTGTCCCACACCAACACATTCAGCAAGTACTCTCTAAGGTTGTGTATTTTCAGTAGGACCCAGGGCATGGAAAGACTCTGTGGCAGATCCAGGCCACTTACCCTTATGATCACGCAGATCCAGCATGCATAGAGCCTTTGACACACTGGGAGACTACTTGGAGCCTCTGGCAAGCCCTAGGAGAAACATTCAGAGGACGGTTGGAGTTTTGAAGCAAATCATGCCCTATACCACAAAACAAGTATTTTCCTTCTGATCGACAGCTTCTGGCTTCTCCTGGGCTACTGTGAAGTCTGAGTGCCTGACCATGAGGCACCAAGGAACCATGTAACCTCACCTGGCCCTGATAAAGTGGATGCTAACTGATCATCCACTGGAAGTGGGATATTTCAGATCAGACTCAAGCAGGTCAGGAAGGTACCAGAAACCTGCTTGAGCAAGTGCCTCACATCTCCATGACCCTTACTGCTGCATGGCACCCTTTCCCTTGACTCACACCTATAACCTCATATGGAGTTCTTGTGACTAGGTATATTGGTCAGTGTCTGAGAAGGAAGCAAATGGTAGACAGAATGGGTTGAACTGAGGAAGCAAATGGTGGACTCAAGTGGTTGAACTGAGGAGGGTATAATTGAAGACTCCGTTACTATGCTAGTTGATACACTGAAAGGTGGAAGTTCTGTCTTCCAGGATGAGGTAGAGACTTTGAATTGGTGAATACTCTAGGGTGCTGTTTCTCCATGTCCAGAGTCTGTGGGTCTAGGAATAAAGAGGTGGAAGAGGGAGCAACTCTTCTCACTGTCACACTTAATAATCCACTGTCAAGGTGTTTCTTCCCATTCCCACAGCTTTGAGTTCTGCTTGTTTCCAAGTGAGAAATGCATCCACCAGGGCCACAACAATGGTTCAATCAAATTGCAAGTTGAGATTGCCATCTGGCCACTTAGGGTTTCTTATGTCTCTGAACCAACAGGCAAACCACAGGACTACCGAGCTGGTTTGAATGGTTATGTTATTATCAAGTGGAAACAGGGTTGCTGTTAAACAATGGGACTGGGAAGGACTATGTCCTGAATCCAAGGAATCCTGTGGGACATCTCTTACTACAGTCATATCTAGGCAGGACTACTGAGGATTCAGACTCAGAGGGAATAAAGGTTTGGGTCACTTAACCAGGTAAAGAATTCTGACCAGCTGAAGTCCTGGCTGGAGAGAAAAGGGAGGTTAGGGAGGGTAGTGGAAGAAGGAAGTTATAAAGAGCAATTATGAACCCTCCTACAGTGTTGGTGTGAATGTAACTTGGTGCAGCCACTGTGGAAAGAAGTATGGAGGTTCCTCCAAAAACTGAAAATAGAAATACCATAGGACCCAGTAATTTCACTTCTAGGAATTTTACCCAAAGAAAACAAAATCCTTGATTTTAAAAGATATATTTACCCCTATGCTTACTGCCACATTATTTACAATAGCCAAGATATGGAACCAACCTAAGTGTCCATCAATAGATGAATGGACAAAGAAGAAGTGGTACATATACACAATGGAATATTATTCAGCCATAAGAAGAAAACAAATCTACCATTTGCAACAACATGTATGGAGCTAGAGGGTATTATGCTCAGTGAAGTAAGCCAGGCAGAGAAAGACAAATACCATATGATTTCATTTATTTGTGGAGTCTAAAAACAAAACAAAACAGAATGAACAAAATAGCAGTAGACTCATAGGCACTGAGAAATGACTGGTGGTTACCATGGGGGAGGGGTTAGGGTGGGTGGGCAGGGAGTGTGAGGAGGATAAAAGGGCACAAAGATTCTCAATCATAATATAAGTTGGTCATGAAGATGGTAGTACAGCATGGAGAATATAGCTAATGATTCTGTAACATCTTCTTAGGTTGACAGTAACTGCACTGGGGGTGAGGATTTAATAATAGGTATAACTGTTGAATCACTGTGTTATATACTTAACACCACTGTAAGATTGTACATCCATGATACTTCAATAAAAGAAGACAAGACCAATTATGGTCTGAAGACCAGTTACAGAAATGAGGATTGTAGTAGCTCACACTCTTTCAGTGTCACTCACTCTGTGTGTATGTGTACATATAAAGTTTTCCAATTTTCCTATTGCCTATATATGTTTTTATTAAGGTATTATCGATATACACTCTTATGTAGGTTTCCCATGAGAAACCAATGTGATTACTACACTCACCCATATTATCGTGTCCCGCCTATACCCCATTGCAGTCACTGTCCCTCAGTGTAGTAAGATGCCACAGAGTCACTACTTGTCTTCTCTGTGCTACACTGTCTTCCCCGTGACACCCCCACATAATCATAATACCCCTCAATCCCCTTCTCCCTCCCTCTGCACCTGCCCTCCTACACCCCTCCGCTTTTGTAACCGCTAGTCGCTTCTTCGAGTCTGTGAGTCTGCTGCTGTTTTGTTCCTTCAGTTTTGCTTCGTTGTTATATTTCACAAATGAGGGAATTCATTTGGTACTTGTCTTTCTCTGCCTGGCTGATTTCACTGAGAATACCCTCTAGCTCCATCCATGTGGTTGCAAATGGTAGGATTTGTTTTCTTCTTACGGCTGAGTAATATTCCATTGTGTATATGTACCACCTCTTCTTTATCCATTCATCTACTGATAGACACTTAGGTTGCTTCCATTTCTTGGCTATTGTAAATAGTGCTGTGATAAACATAGGGGTGCATATGTCTTTTTGAAACTGTGCTCCTGCATTCTTAGGGTAAATTCCTAGAAGTGGAATTCCTGGGTCAAATGGTATTTCTATTTTTAGTTTTTTGAGGAGCCTCCATATTGCTTTCCACAGTGGTTGAACTAGCTTACATTCTCACCAGCAGTGTAAGAGGGTTGCCCTTTCTCCACATCCTTGCCGGCATTTGTTGTTCTTAGTCTTTTTGATGCTGGCCATCATTAACTGGTATGAGGTGATATCTCCTTGTGGTTTTAATTTGCATTTCCCTGATGATAAGTGATGTGGAGCATCTTTTTATGTGTCTATTGGCCATCTGAATTTCTTCCTTGGAGAATTCTCTCTTCATATCCTTTCCCCATTTTTTAATTGGGTTAGTTGCTTTTTCTTTGTTGAGGTGCATGAACTCTTTATATGTTTTGGATGTTAACCCCTTGTCGGATATGTCATTTACAAATGTATTCTCCCATACTGTAGGGTGCCTTTTTTGTTCTGTTGATTGTGTCCTTTGCCATACAGAAACCTTTTAGTTTGATGTAGTCCCATGAGTTCATTTTTGCTTTTGTTTCCCTTGCTTGAGGAGATGTGTTCAGGAAGAAGTTGCTTATGTTTATATTCAGGAGATTTTTGCCTATGTTGTCTTCTAAGAGTTTTATGGTTTGATGACTTACATTCAGGTCTCTGATCCATTTTGAGTTTACTTTTACTTTTGTGTATGGGGTTAAACAATAACCTAGTTTCATTTTCTTGCACATAGCTGTCCAGTTTTGCCAACACAAGTTGTTGAAGAGGCTGTCATTTCCCCATTGTATGTCCATGGCATCTTTATCGTATATTAATTGACCATATATGATTGGGTTTATATCAGGGCTCTCTAGTCTGTTCCATTGGTCTGTGGGTCTGTTCTTGTGCCAGTGCCAAATTGTCTTGATTACTGTGGCTTTGTAGTAGAGCTTGAAGTGGAGCGTAATCCCCCCAGCTTTATTTTTCTCAGGATTGCTTTGGCTATTCGGGGTCTTTTGTGGTTCCATATGAATTTTAGAATGATTTTCTCTAGTTTATTGAATAATGCTGTTAGTATTTTGATAGGGATTGCATGGAATCTGTTGATCACTTTAGGCATGATGGCCATTTTGACAGTATTAATTCTTCCTATCCATGAGCATGGGATGTGTTTCCATTTATTAGTATCTTCTTTAATTTCTCTTATGAGTGTCTTGTAGTTTTCAGAGTATAGGTCTTTCACTTCCTTGGTTAGGTTTATTCCTAGGTATTTTATTCTTTTTGATGCAATTGTGAATGGAATTGTTTTCCCGATTTCTCTTTCTGCTCGTTCATCGTTAGTGTATAGGAATGCAACAGATCTCTGTGTATTAATTTTGTATCCTGCAACTTTGCTGAATTCAGATATTAGATCTAGTAGTTTGGAGTGGATTCTTTAGGATTTCTTATGTACAATATCATGTCTTCTGCAAACAGTGACAGTTTAATTTCTTCTTTACCAATCTGAATGCCTTTTATTTCTTTGTGTTGTCTGCTTGCCGTGGCTAGGACCTCCAGAACTATGCTGAATGAAAGTGGAGAGGGTGGGCATCCTTGTCTTGTTCCTGATCTTAAAGAAAGGCTTTCAGCTTCTTGCTGTAAAGTATGATGTTGGCTGTGGGTTTGTCATATATGGCCTTTATTATGTTGAGGTACTTGCCCTCTATACCCACTTTGTTGAGAGTTTTTATCATGAATGGATGTTGGATTTTGTTGAATGCTTTTTCAGCATCTATGGAGATGATCATGTGGTTTTTGTCCTCCTTTTTGTTGATGTGGTGGATAATGTTCATGGATTTTTTAATGTTGTACTATCCTTGCATCTGTGGAGTAAATGCTACTTGATCATGGTGAATATTCTTTTTGATGTATTTTTGAATTCAGTTTGCTAATATTTTGTTGAGTATTTTTGCATCTATGTTCATCAGGGATATTGGCCTGTAATTTTCTTTTTTTGTGGTGTCTTTGCCTGGTTTTGGTATTACAGTGATGCTGGCCTCATAGAATGAGTTTGGAAGTATTCCCTCCTCTTCTATTTTTTGGAAAACTTTAAGGGAATGAGTATTAGGTTTTCACTAAATGATTGATAAAATTCAGCGGTGAAGCCATCTGGTACAGGGGTTTGTTCTTAGGTAGTTTTTTGATTACCAATTTAATTTCGTTGCTGGTAATTGGTCTGTTCAGATTTTCTGTTTCTTACAACAAAAAGGTTGTATTTTTCTAGAAAGTTGTCCATTTCTTCTAGGTTATCTAGTTCATTAGGATATAATTTTTCATAGTATTCTCTAATAATTCTTTGTATTTCTGTGGTGTCTGTAGTGATTTTTCCATTCTCATTTCTGATTTTATTTATGTGTGTAGACTCTTTTTTTTCTTGATAAGTCTGGCTAGGGGTTTATCTATTTTGTTTATTTTCTTGAAGAACCAGCTCCTGCTTTCACTGATTCTTTCTATTGTTTTATTCTTCTTGATTTTATTTATTTTTGCTCTAATCTTTATTATGTCTCTCCTTCTACTGACTTTGGGCCTCCTTTGTTCTTCTTTTTCTAGTTTCGTTAATTCTGAGTTTAGACTGTTCATTTGGGATTGTTCTTCTTTCCTGAGGCAGGCCTGTGTTGCAATATACTTTCCTCGTAGCATTGCCTTCGCTGCATCCCACAGATTTTGCAGTGTTGAATTACTGTTGTCATTTGTCTTCTTATATTTCTTGATCTCTGTTTTTATTTGGTCATTGATTGGTAATTTCGAGCATGTTTTTGAGCTTCCATGTGTTTGTGGAATTTTTAGTTTTCTTTGCATAATTAATTTCTAGTTCCATACCTTTGCGGTCTGAGAAGCTGTTTAGTACAATTTCAATCTTTTTAAATTTACTGAGGCTCTTTTTGTGGCCTAGTATGTGATCTATTCTTGAAAATGTTCCATGTGCACTTGAGAAGAATGTGTATTCTGCTGTTTTTGGGTGGAGAGTTCTGTAGATGTCTGTTAGGTCCCTCTGTTCTAGTGTGTTGTTCAATGCCTCCGTGTCCTTACTTATTTTCTGTATGGTTGATCTGTCCTTCAGAGTGAGTGGAGTGTGTTGAAGTCTCCTAGAATGAATGTATTGCATTCTATTTCCCTTTTAATTCTGTTAGTATTTATTTCACGTGTGTAGAAGTTGCCGTGTTGGGTGCCTAGATATTTATAATGGTTATATCTCCTCGTTGGATTGACCCTTTTATCATTATGTAATGTCCTTCTTTGTCTCTTGTGACTTTCTTTGTTTTGAAGTCTTATTTTGTCTGATATAAGTACTACAACTCCTGTTTTTTTTTTTTTTTACCTATTAGTTGCATGAGATATCTTTTTCTATCCCTTCCCTTTTAGTCTGTGTATTTCTTTGGGTTTGAAGTGAGTCTCTTGTGGGCAGTATATGGTTGGGTCTTTTTTTGTGTGTCCATTCAGTAACTCTATGTCTTTTGATTGATGCATTCAGACCATTTACATTTAAGGTGATTATCAATAGGTATGTACTTATTTCCATTGCACGTTTTAGATTCATGGTTACCAAAGGTTCAAAGGTAACTTCCTTACTGTCTAAGAGCATTAACTTCACTCACTTAGTATGCTATTATAAACACAATCTAATGGTTCTTTTTTTCCCTCCTTCATTCTGTATAAACTAGGTATCATATTCTGTACTCTATCTATCTCTTGAGTGACTTTGGGGGTGGTTGATTTGATTTTGTATCTGCTTAGTAATTAATTTTTCTTCTTTATTTACTGTGGTTTATTTCCTCTGTTGATAGCCATTTAGCCTTAGGAATACTTCCATCTATAGCAGTTCCTCCAAAATACACTGTAGAGATGGTTTGTGGGAGGTAAATTCTCTCAGTTTTTTCCTATCTGGAAATTGTTTAATCCATCCTTTAAATTTAAATGATAACATTGCCAGGTAGAGTTTTCTTGGTTAGAGGCTGTTCTGCTTCATTGCATTAAATATATCATGCCACTACCTTCTGGCCTGTAAGGTTTTTCTGCTGAGAAGTATGATGATAGCCTGATGGGTTTTCCTTTGTATGTGATCTTTTTTCTCTCCCTGGCTGCTTTTAATAGTCTGTCCTTATCCTTGAACTTTACCATTATAATTATTATATGTCTTGGTGTTGTCCTCCTTGGGTCCCTTGTGTTGGGAGATGTATGCACCTCCATGGCCTGAGAGACTATCTCCTTCCCCAGACTGGGGAAGTTTTCAGCAATTACCTCCTCAGTGACACTTTCTATTCCTTTTTCTCTCTTCTTCTTCTTCTGGAACCCCTATTATTGGGGACAGTTGAAACCTAAAGGGAACTGGGAGAGGACAGCTGAGGGACTGGGGTGAAAGAACGGTCAAGGGATAAGAGAATTCACTAAGAAAAATAACAAGTCCCAGTTGTTGAGTCTGAGTGTGCTGAGATAGGATCTATCCTGAGGACAGAATATGCTTGTTTTGCAAAAAAGTATGTCAATACTCAGGCACATGCTTCTTGATCCCTGGTTAACCTGCCCTTCCTGAGTGTGTATAAAAAGAGGAGAATAAAAGCTATTCGTTATGTTCCAGCTTGACTGGGCGTCCTCTCAGAGTGATTTGTACATTTATTCAGCTCCGCGCCTCCCCTTCGGGACTGTTCGACTTCGACGGCAGGCACCGTCACCCTATAATGCAAATATTGTTCCATTTGGATTTGTCACACAATTCTCTCAGTATTGTTTCATTCTTAGAGGTCCTTTTTTCTCTCTGTGCCTCAGCTTTTTTTTATTCCTCTTCTCTGGTTTCTATTTAATTTATCATCTCCTCCACTGTGTCCAATCTGCTTTTAATACCCTCCATTGTGTTTCTCAATGATTGGATCTCTGTTGTAAATTCATTCCTGAGTTCTTGAATATTTTTCTGTACCTCCAGGAGCATGTTTATGACTTTTATTTTGAGATCTCTTTCAGGAAGATTGATTAGTTCAGTCTCACTCGAGCCTTTTTCTGGTGTTGTTAAGATTTTGGTTTGAACCATGTTCCTTTGACGTTTCATATTTGTATGTGGCGCTCTCTAGTGCCCAGAAGCTCTACTCTTTGGAGCTGCTGAGCCCCTGGAGTGATGTCAGGGTTGCAGGGAAGTGGTGCTGGTGCCTGGGGGGAGGCAAGAGCTTTTTCCTGCTTCCTGGCTGCTATGCCTGTCTCCACTGCCAGAACCAGTGGGCCAAACACACAGGTGTAAGCCTCTATGCTTTGTGTCTGTAGCTGCTGTAGGCGGGGCTTCCCTGTGGCTGGCCTGATGCCAGGGCAGGGTTTGCCGGTTTGTGAGCCAGGTGTGGGCTGGCTGGGAGGAAGGCACATCAGGCTGCATATCACGGTGGGGGGCCTTGGAGCTGCATAGGCAACCAGGGGGATGGAGTGCCTCAAGATAGTTTAAGCTCCCAACCTGCTGGGCAGTGTGCACCCAATTTGGTCTACCTGTCCTTTCTCCTGTGCAGTAAGCTCTGTGCAATCCTTGCCCCTTTAGCAGCCCTCTAGCTGTTAGGAAGTCTCTCAGACTGCCCACGCAGAGCAGCCGGATATGGATCCCTCTTTTCCACAAGCAGCTGGAATCTCAGTCTCTCCAGGTATTCTGCCTGTCTTAGCTTTCCAACCCCACTAATCACCAGAGCACCATACAATGTAGGTTCATGCTCCCAGAGCAGATCTCCAGGGCTAGGTTTTCAGCAGTCCCAGCCTTCCACTCCCTCCCTGTTCCGTTTCTCTTCTGCTGGTCAGCCGGGGTGGGGGAAGGGCTTGGGTCCCGCTGCATCATGGCTTTGGTATGTTACCCTGTTTCATGAGGTCTGCTCTTTTCTCCAGGTGTATGCAGTCTGGGTCTGCCTTCTTTCCTGTTGCTCTTTCAGAATTAGTCATATTAATTATATTTTCATATTATATGTGGTTTTACGAGGAGGTCTCTGTCTCATCTCTCATGCCGCCCGCCATCTTTAATCTCTGTCTTTTCTCTATATTTTATACATGTCAAATAAAGGCTGAAAGAGGTTAGCTTTATAATGTTTTTCTTTAGGTTAGAGGATGTTGAGCTGGGGTGGTGTCTGAATTAGAAGAGGAGTGACTATCCCCTAGAGATGGCTCAAATGAGTGGTGCAACTTTTGGTCTCCCGTTTTAAGGAATACTTTTCAGTTTGTAGGAGGGAGAGCAGCTTTCTTGTGGTGGGAAGAAGCTGTTACTGCTATAGTAAGTTTCTTTTGTGCACAGGCTGTGTGTGGATATTGAACAGGTAGAGGGGTGTACTGTGCTGGATATGTGGTGTCTCTCTCAACTTGTAGTTCATTGTATTTGGAAAGGTGGGAATGTTAAACAAGATATTTCACATTGCCCCTGAAATCTAGATTTCTGGATGCAAATTAGGTTGGGTTAGTTGGACAACAAATGAACCCTGTCATACAAAAGAGTCATTTCCGTGGAAATTTTGGATGTAAGGTAGCAAGCTGGCTGACAAGTCTCTTTGCCCGTCACAGAAATGATGCGACATTTGTTTCTTCCAAGTGGAAATTCCCAGTGAGAGACATCACACCGAGAGTTGACCAGAGAGCAGCAAGCCTCCCACGGATTAGCATCCTTGGTGCTGCCCCTAACTTTATACATCAGTGCTTTCCTGTGTTCAGAGTGTGTTCGCAAAGGGCAGAGGGTGGGGCTTCGAAAGATGGCGCAGAGCGTCCTGGCCCCTGTCTGCTGATTCCCTAGCTGTGTGGTTCCCGTTTCTGAAAGTTTTACTCAGGTGCCTGAGCTAGTGATAAGGCCCTTTTTGAGAGGGGGGTTTGTGCGGATCCCGTGAGATCACGCCAGGCAAGTGCTTAGTATAATAAGGGGCACTGAAGGGGAGCTCAGCGGACGTCCGGCGTGCCTCGTTATTGCACGCGGTCCTGCAACTGAGTGTGAGACCCGTCTTTTAAGACCTCAGCGTCCAGGAGAACGCCCACAGCATGTGTACGTCTCCACCTTTCAAATTCGGCCGGTTCGGGTTCCGGAGGACGTTCCAACAGTTTTGCAGCCGCGCTTATCGCCGGAGACAATGGTCTTGGGGGAGGGGCCGAGAGCGCCCTTCCTCCGCCGGCGGCTGAGTGCGGCTGCCAAGTCCGAGGGAGCTGCCCCGCCTCCTCCCCGCTGTCCCGCTCGCAGGTGCGGGGCCTCGGCTGGGCTGCGGGGGCTCGGAGGCCGGGGAGCAGCCCTGCTGCTCTGACTCGAAGGGGCTTCCCGGGCCCCGCCGCCCGCCTCTCGCGCCGGCTCAGCCGCGGGCAGTGGCGCCCGTCCTCCCAGGGGGCCGCGGCGGCCGGAGGCGGGGGTCGCGCGGCCGCTCGGGGCGGCGCTGGGCGGGCGGTGCTGGGCCCGCCCCGCCGGCATCCCCGGCCCGACTTCCTCCTGCCTCGGCCGGCCCAGCTGGAGGAAGCGGCGGTGGCGGCGCGACCATGAGCGCGGGCGACGCGGTGTGCACAGGCTGGCTCGTCAAGTCGCCCCCCGAGAGGAAGCTGCAGCGTTACGTGAGTACCGCCTGCGCCCCTCGGGGACTCGCGCGCCGGAGACTTGGCTGCCGGCGGGGTTGACAGCCAGGACGAAGTCGCCCCGTCGAGACCGCTCGCCGCTGCGCGCAGCAGCCGGGCGGGACCCGGGGGCCCTGCCCCGCCGCTGGCCCTCGAGGTGCAAGAGCGGCCAGGGAGACGTGGCGAAAGCGGGGCTGGCCCAGAGCCCCGTGCCTGGCGAGGAGGGCAGGGCAGGGCAGCGCAGGGGAGAGGGCAGGGGGCTGCGGGACGGGGCCTTCCCGGACCAGGCGGGCAGGGAGGCTCCAGCACTGCCCTGGGTCCGCCAGGAGTACTCTCTCGTGTGCCTGTCCTTGGACAGTGCAGTCTGGAGCCTTCCACAGACTGCACCTTGTTTCTCCTGGTGTCGCTTCTCAGCTTTTACCTTATGCCGACACCATCAGGAACGAAGGACTTGTGCCAGTGTGAACTAAGGGACGCTGGGAAGCGCACATCTGCCTGCACGACCCATTACCCTGGGAAATGTACTACCGACAGCTCAAATGTTTCTGAGCTCCATCAGTCCCCTCAGGATCGGGTCTTAAAACATTCCGCCCAAAGACCTGATTGTTACAGAGAGTTCCGCAGACATTAAGAAGAGTCACTCCAGCCCTCAGGGAGTTAGTTGCATATAAATAGATAGTAGGGCTTGATTTTTTTAGGCTGGGAGTAGCTTGATGGATCCACGTTGTTCTTAATTCCTGTTTTTTCGGCAAACGCTGAGCACAAGGGTAGGAAAAGAAAGGCACCCACGTGGGCCCTTCTACAGAACAGCCCACCCCCAAAGGGCGGTGCTCTTGGGGAGAGCATGCTCCCAAACTGCTGTGCACCTCTAGGCCAAAGTTCACCACTGTTTCTGTTCCCACATTTATGAGGCACATTCTGCGTGAAAGTGGAGAAGGTGGGATAGTAAGAAGACTTTACTTCCACAATGTGTAAATACTTTCACATGATGGGACAGGAGCTTTTCCTGACCATACAGATACTCGGGGCCCCTTTCCCCATGTACTCTGGACTACGCAGGATCACTCTCATAGGACTCTCTGGGAAGATTTTTGTTTTTTCTGGTGAGCAAAATTTTACATGCACATTATGCTACTTACCATGGAGGTGTCAGAGGTCTATACATAGTGACAATTTTCAGAGTAACTGCCAGTGTGTCCCTTCATCATTCTTTTTGAGTCCCTAAGTCTGTAAACACAAGGTACAATGAAGTGCTTTGAAGACGTCTTGATACTCAAAGGAGGTGAGGGAAAAAAACCCACTCGCCATGATCTGCACGGGTGGGTAAGGGTTTGTTGCACAGGGGTACTTGCAAGGACAGTGCAAAGTGGCTTTCCTTGTTGCCCTGTGGAATGTGAGACATTTTCAGGGTTCACCAGATATTTGCAGAGTGGCACTCACTTTTCAGTAGATAACTCAGAAAGATGGTGCATCTGGAGGGCAAAGTTTGTGGCAGATTTTTTTCCCAATCCTGTTTTGTTTCTTGTTCCGACCACACTGGTTTAGTAAAGTTTTTAGCACTTCATCAACCTTGAAAAGTCATGGGTGTTATATACCTATTACCATACATGGTTCATTCTTTTTTGGTGACAGGAAAGTCTGGCAAGTGTGAACTTTGCACTAACACGTGTGTAGGACGTGCAGTGGTACAGTGGTGATGACAGCAGTTGAAGAGACGAGAGTACCTAGATGTCATCTTGCCAACACTCCAAGACATAAACCTTGAACTTTTGGTCCATGGTTGGTTGGGAACTTTTTCTGAGGGTCATAGTCATTTAGACAGTCAATGCTCTTGTTGAAAGGTGTTGCTGAAACACATGACAAAAACCGTTTCTTCTCATTTCTAAGTTCTGCAGGAATCCTTTGGTGCCACTAGATGGCAACCACATGTCAGTTCAATGGGGCACAGACCTGGCTATTAATCACCTTAAACACAGTTCTTGGCAGGAAGTTTTTCCTTCTGCCCTTTAAATTGAGCGCCAATTCTGACCCAGGCTTTGAGTCACGGGGCTAGATAGACAGACAAGACTTAATGCCTGTCCTTTAGAAGTCCATGGTCTAACGTTTGTAGTGTGAGATGTTACAGGGCAGTAGTCATTTGTTAGCACTGCCAGGCCAACTAGCAACACTCCATTGTTTGTTGTTAGATTACAAATGGAAGCTGAATCTGGTTTTAGGGTAAATATTTCAGTCCAAGGTAAGCTTGTACTTCATCCTCCTGAGTCCATGAGCCAAGGCAAGAAGAAAGTTATTTTTATCATTGCTCTTTTAAAAGATAGTTGATTGCTTTCTTTTGTAATTGTTGTTTCACAAATAATATAAGGATATATTCTGGTAAAAAATGAAATGATCTAGGAATGAATAGAATAAAAAGTGAAAGGCCCCCTTTAACTCTCCTCCACATCTAACCCTTTCTGTGTACCCCTCCTCCCTGCACTTCCCTTCCTACAGATAACTGTTGTTACCATTTTGGTGAGTATCATTCTAGAAAAATTTCTACTGAAGATAAAGTTGTGTTTTTGCACAAATGAGAACATACTGTACAAATTGTCCTGTGATTTGCTTTCAAAAACTAAAATAAAAAACAGGATTTGTAACAATCCTGGACATCTTTCCAGGTTAGTATATACAGACTTCATTCTTTTAAGCCATTGCCTAATATTCCTTGTAACAGATGTAACACTTTAACAATTTCTTTGTTGAGCATTTGTGTTGCTTTTATTTTCTCTGTTTTAAAGAATGCTGTAACAGCAGTAATAATAAAATTATAAATAATAATTCACATTTATTGAATGGTTGTATGTGCCAGGCACTAAACTAAGGACTTGACTTGTTCATTTAGTCTTCAAAATGTACTGTTTTCATCTTTGGATGCAAGTTGAATATATAATTTGCAAATGTTTTCTACTAGTCTATAGTTTGACTTTTCATTCTCTTTTACAGTATCATTTGTGGAACAAAAATTTTAATGTTTTGATTAAATCCAATTCATCAATTTTTCTTTTATGGATCATGCTTTTAGTATCAAATCTAAGAACTCTTCACCTAACCCTCAATCTTGAAGATTTTCTCTCCTGTTTTTTTTTCTAAAGGTTTTATAGTTTTACATTTTATATTTAGATCAGTGATCTATTTGAGTTAAATTTTGTAAAAGGTGTGAGGTTATGCTGTGGTTCATTGTCTTGCAAACTGATTCCATTTGTTCCAGTACCATAGATTGTCCTTACTGAATTACTTTTGCAACTTTGTTAAAAATCGATTGGTCATATTTATATAGGTCTATTTCTGTGTTCTCTAGTCTCTTCCATTGATACTTGTTTATCTTTATGCTAATAGCATGCTGTTTTGATAGCAATAGCTTTACAACAATTCTTGAAATTAGGCAGTTTTAGCCTCCAAATTTGTTTTTCTTTTCAGAGTTGTTTCTTTTCAGGCTATTCTAGGTCCTTTGCCTATCCATATCAGTTTTAGAATTAGTTTGTCAATTGACTTTTGCACATTAACCTTGCATCCTGCAATCTTGCTAAACTCACTTATTTGTTCTAGTAGTCTTGTTTCTAGTTAGAACCGGCTGTTCTATCAATGTTACATAGAAATGATGAGAGCAGACGTCCTAGACTTTTTCCTGATACTAGGGGAAAAACATTTCGTCTTTCACCTTTTAAGTATGTTAGCTGTAGGCTTTTTGTGACAGTGCCTTTTATCAAGTCAAGGAAGTACCCTTGTATTGCTACTTTGCTGAGATTTTTTTTTTTGTGAACTGGATTTTGTTAAATGCCTTTCCTGAATCTATAAAAGTAATAGTATGCTTTTTCTTTTTTTTGTCTGTGACTCTGGTAAATTATTCTGATTGATTTTTGCATGTTAAGCCAGCCTTGAACTCCTGGCATAAACTTCACTTGGTTGTGATATTTCATCCTTTTCATATATTGCTGGATTTAATTTGCTAATATCTTGCTAAGGATATTTGTGTCCTTGTCCGTGAGTGATATTGGTCTATGATTTTCCTTTTTTGTACTGTTGTCTTTGTCTGGTTTTGATATTAACATAATGCTAGCCTCATAAAATGAATTAGGAAGTGTTCCCCCCTCTTCTATTTTCTGAAAGATATACTATAGAACTGGTATTCCTTCTTCCCTAAATGTTTGGCAAAATTCACTGTTGAAGCCATCTGGTCCTGGACTTTCTGTGGGATGGTTAAGTACAAATTCTATTTCTTTAACAGAAATAGGGCTATTCAGGTTATGCACGTCTTCTTGAATGAACTTTGGTAGTTGATGTTTTTCAAGGATTTTCTCTTCTCTATTTCATCCAAGTTCTTGAATTTATTGCCATAAATTTGTTCATTATATTCCTATTATCCTTTTAATGTCTGTAGAATCTGTAGTCATAATCCTTTTTCATTTATGATTTTGTAATTTATTTTATCTCTATTTTTTCCTGATTAGACGGGCTAGAGTATTATCAGTTTTACTGATATTTTCTATGAGCATGCCTTTGGTGTCGTTGGTCTTCTCTATTGTTTTTTTGCTGTCAATTTCATTGATTTATCCTCTTATCTTTACTATTTATTTTCCTCTGATTGCTTTGGTTTTAGTTTTATTTCTTCTTTATCTAGTTTCTTAAGGCAGAAGCTTAATTACTTACTTGAGATCTTAATATTTTCTAATATAAGCATTTAATGTTGTAAACTTCCCTCTAAGCATTGCTTTAGGTGCATGCCACAAAGCTTGATATGCTGTGTTTCACTTTCATTCATTTCAAAATATTCCTTAATATCCCACTGAGATTCCTTCTTTGATCCAAGGATTGTTTAGAAGTTTTTCCAAATAGTGGAGAATTTTCTAGATACCATTCTGTATTTTTCTAGTTAAATTCCATTATGATCTAACAGCAAACTCTGTATGAGTTCTGTTCTTTAAAATTTGTTAAGTTTATATTATGGCCCACAAAGTAGTTTCATTTGGTGAATATTACATCTGCACTTGAAAAAAAAACATGTCTTCTTTTCTTGTTGGGTAGAGTTTTCTGTAAATGCAAATTAGGTCATGTTAGTTGATAGTGTTCTTCAGTTCTTTTATATCCTTACTATTTTTCTGCTTACTTTTACTATTAATTATTGAGAGAGGAGTGTGAAAGTTTCCGTCTGTAACTGAATTTGTCTGTTTCTCCTTTTGGTTCTATTTCTTTTTGCTTTGTGTATTTTGATGCTCTACTGTTAATTGGATGCATTTAGAATTATGTTTTCTTGGAGAATTGACTCATTTTTCATTATTTAATGTTTCTCTTTATTCCTGATGCTATTCCTTGTTCTGAAGTCTACTTTTTCTTATATAACTATCCCAGGTTTTTTTGGACATGTGTTTGCATGGGATCTTTTTCCATTCTTTTCTTTACTTCTAACCTGTCTGTGTCTATATTTAACATGAATTTCTTATATGCACCAGATAGTTGGGTCTTGCTTTTTTATGCAGTCCTGTGCTCTTTAATTGTTATATGTAGTTCATTCACATAAAATGTGGTCACTAAAATGTTTGGATTAAAGTCTACAGTATTGCTTGCTGTTTTCTGTTTGTCCTATCTATTCTTTGTTTCTTCTGTCTTCTGTTTCTGCCTTCCCTTGGGTTAATTGAACCTTTTTTATTCCATTTTATCCCCACTATTAACTTATCAATAATAACTTTTTAGGGGCATTATGATTAGCACACATAATGTGGGGGGGAGCACGGGGAAGGCAGTATAACAGAGAAGACAAAAAGTGATTCTATAGCATCTTACTACGCTGATGTACGGTGACTATAATGGGGTATGTGGTGGGGACTTGATAATGGGGGGAATCTAGTAACCACAGTGTTGCTCATGTAAGTGTATATTAATGATACCAAACAAATAAAAAATAAATAAATAAAACAAAATTAATTAATTAAAAATAATAACTTTTTAAATTTTAGTAGTTGCCCTAGGGTATAAAATATACATCTTTAATTAATTAGTTCTCCTTTAAATAAATAATATACCACTTCATGAGCCTTATAGCAGTATATTCACAATTCTGTACTTACATTCTCTGTGCTGTTGTTGTCATTGCATTTTATTCTGACATAAGCTGTAAATACATGATATGTTGTTAATAAATTTAGACAACCAGTTATTTTTTTTAATTATTTTATTTTTATTTTTTTATTTTGGTATCATTAATCTACAATTACATGAAGAACATTATGTTTACTAGGCTCCCCCCTTCACCAAGTCCCCCACACATACCCCTTCACAGTCGACAACCAGTTATCTTTTCAAGCAGTTAAAACAAAGGAGAAAAATTCAAGTTTGTTTGCCTTTATTTATTCCACATCTGTTTAGCACTCTTCATTTCTCTGTGGTGATTCAAGTTTCTGTCTGGTGTCATATTCCTTCTGCCTAAAGATCTTCCTTTAACATTTTATGTAGTTTATATCTGCTGTTGGATTCTCTCAGTTGCGTTTGTCTGAGATGTTTATTCTCCCTCATGTTTGAAAAATATTTTTTTTTTGAAAAATATTTTCACTGAAATTCTGGGTTCACGATTTTTTTTCTTTCAACACCTTAAAGATGTCTCTCCTCTGTCTGTCTTCTGTCTTCAGATTCTTCTAGTGATAACTTCTATTTAGGGCCGAAGCTGCTTGCCAGAGCTGCTTTCTAGTGTCTGCATGACGTTGAACTTTAGATTTTGTATTTTCAGTCTACCGTCTTGCTAATTGTCTCATTTATTCTTTTTTTCATTTCTTTTCTTATTTACCCTGTTTCGGATTAATTAATTTTTTACAAAATTCCATTTTTATCTTCTTTGTTGGCTATGCGTCTGTGTTTTTTAACAGTGGTTGCTTTAGGGGTTTAGTGTATATCTCTAACTGGTCACAGTCTACCTTAAACTAATATATCATTTCCTGTATGGAAGAAGAAACTTACCATATACCATCTGTCAAACTTTGTGCTACTGTTGTCATGCATTTTATTTCTATGTGAATAGTTGCTGCTTGAAATTGTCCCACAGCTCATTGATGCTGCACTTTTCTTATTCTTCAGTATTTTTTTCTCTGTTGTTGTGGGTGGTCTGTTGCTTGGTCTTTCAAGTTCAGTGATTTTTTTATTCCATGTCTAATCTGCTGTTAATTCCATCCAATATATTTTTCATCTTTAGAAGTTGAGTTTGTGTCTTTGTTTTCTTTTGTGTCTCTCTTTAATATGCTGATGTTTTCCTCTACCTACTTGAGCATGTGGAGTATATTTATAACTGTCTTACTGTCCTTGTCTACTGATGAAAAGTGCAGCAACTTCTCTTCCACATTGGAGGGAATAGCATGCTTCAAATCATTGTGCCCTAGAAACTTTATTTATGGGCCAGGCTCCTGAAACTTGTAGAAAGAGCTTCATACTTTATGGTGTGCATTGTCTTACTAAACAAAGATATTCTTTACTTTGTACTCAACAGGTCTAATCAGCACGATGTCATTAATTTAGTGGGCCATTGTGATGTTCTGTGAGACATTAAGGCAATCATTTTCTCTGTGGTCTGCATTGTGGCAGAGAGCAGCAAACCTTTCATAGCTGTGAGGCAAGATCGTAAAGATGTACTGGTTGTTTCTGCTGATACTTGCAAGTTGACAGAGAGTTAAAAGCATCTGCCAGATCAATAGCTGAATACCAGATGCCAGGGCTGTGTTGATTTAATCTAGTGAAGAGACTGTCTCGAAGAGCAGCTGTAATTGGTATCAGCATTGAATTAAATTTCTGATAATACATTCTCTAAGATCCATCTACCTTATGCAGCAGCCAAACAGGCATGTTAAATGGGGATGTGGTTGGAATCACTGCCACTGCATCTTTCAAGTCTTTGATGGTGGCTAATCTCTGTAATTCCCCTATGTGTGCAGTATTGCTTTTGAATTACTGTAACGGTCATGAGTGTGGGGTGTTCCAGTTACTTTGGCTGTTCCTACCATCACATTCATCACTCTGGACCAGAACGCTCATGCGGGGGTTTGATTGGTTGCCAGGGATGTCTGTCCCAATTACACATTCAAGAACTGGATAAATGGCCATAGACCTACTGGGCCCACTCTGTGATGGAGTTAAGTTAAAACTGCATTTATCAACTAGCCTCCCTAAAATACTCTTTCAGGAGATCTAATGGAGATGGGTAAGTGAAGAGTCACACATGGGAACTCCACTAGACTTTTCTGTCTTTCTATGCCTTTGTATTTGTCCTTCTACATAACGACAAGGAAATTCTGATATCTCAACCTCACTAAGTGTAACTATGTTTAGTCCATGTTTCAGTCGGGTAAACTTAGAACACTCTAAATGCTTGAGCTAACACATTAAATGTAGAATTTCTGGTGAGTGCACCCATATCAGTATATTTAGCTTGATCCAGTATTTTATTCTGTCTTCCTTGGCCCAACATCCTTAGAACACATTTTCACACATTCTAATGGTTTTTAAAGACAGCTTTGTTGGGGCACACACAGACAGACACATATACACTCATGCAAGTAGCATTGGCACTGCTTTAGTGGCACTACACAAATTCTGTTACATTCTGTTTTCATTTCTGTTCACTTCAAGGTATCTTCTAATTTCCCTTGTTATTTCTTCTGTGACCCATGTTTTATTTAATGTCTGAATATATTTAATTTAATGGAAGTGTGTTGTTTAATGTCCAAATATATTTCCATTTTTGAATTCTAACTTCATTGTGGTTAGACAATATACTTTGCATGATTTCAGTTCTTGTAAATTTGTTCACACTTGACCTAGCATGTGGTTTATCTTGGTAAATGTTCTGTGTGCACTTGAAGGTGCATTTTGTTGTTGTTGGGTGGAGCACTTTATAAATATCAATTAGGTCAAGTTGGTTGACCATGTTGTTCATTTCTCTATCCTTGTTGATGTTCTGTCTTTATGTTTTACCAATTAATGAAAGAAGGGTATTGAAATTATGACTCTAATTGTGGATTTGTCTATTTCTCCTTGGTATTTTCTCAGTTTTTGACTCGTATTTTTTGAAGCTCTGTTGAGTTGTACACATTTAGGGTTGTTATTTTATCTTGATGAATTAACCCCTCTATCATGAAATGACCTTATTTATTCCTAGCACTCTTCTTTGCTCTAAATTTGATTTTTCTGATATTCAGGGTCATTGTGAGGGTTTATTTTCTAGGACTATTTCTGGCACCAAACACTGTATCAGTCAGGTTCTAGACAGGACAACAGAAGCCACAGTAGGTATTTGACAGAGATGATTCAATATAGGGTGTGGTTTACATGTATAAGAAGACTGAAAGAGCAAAAGGGGGCATTCAGATATGAATAACTACAGAGATCAGCTACTATTACAAGAACTCAGGCATAAAAGTGAAGGTTGGCATGACTAGAAACTAGGAGGTTGGAGGAGGGGTACCTGTAGCCATTCATCTGTTGCTTCTGATGGAGAAGGTACTATGAAGTTAGTGCTGGTACGTTTGAGGCAACCTGATGAAGCTGGAAGCTGGAGCTGGTGCTGTCTCCTGCCACTGGAGGGATGCTGAGAGTCCCTTCTCCCTTCTTCCTGCCTTGCCATTTTTTGCCAGTGTTTCCCATTAGCAGAACCCAACAGGAAGAAAGCCAGCAACAGGGTTTGAGAAATGTGGTTGGTAGAGTCCCAGTCTCAGAATCGGAAGAGAGTGTAGAGGGGTGGTCTTGGGGTTGAGAAACAGTAGATAATAAACAACTGGAATAGTCTGGATCTATTCTCCAGTATTTCCCATCTTTTCTTTATATATATTATCATTCTGTCCTTTTGGTCAGTGTTTGGAGAGACTTTCTCAGGTGAAGCTTTCAGCTCACTGACTTTGTAAAGTGCTGTTCAGCTTGTTGATTGGTAGTCATCCTTTTAATTTCTAAAACCTGCTTCCTTTTCACATCAGCCTGCCCATCTTTTCTGGAAATGAAACCTCTTGTGAGAACTTTCCCTAGCATATGTATCATATCCTGGTGTGCTCCCTCACATCTATACAGATATTTAGGGGAACAGGGTTCTAGAAAGAGGGAACAGAAAGTGTAAAGGCCCTGAGGCAGAAGGAATAGATTTGCTGTATTTGAAGAGGAGCTTTTTTGAATTTGCTTTTGTATTCTTCAAATGCTTGATGATTCTTGGTTGTCTGCTCATGGTTGTGTCTAAGGGTCTAGACCAGTGATTCTCAGTGGGGGTGAGACTTAATCTTCAAGGTAGGGATGTGATATTTAGCAAAAAGTAAAAGTGGTTAAATTTGCATCTCAGATAGTAAACACAATTTAGAAAATATATATAAGTATGCCCACTTTATCCCCAGGAGACATTTGGCAATATCTGGAGACATTTTTGCTGTGACAGCTAGTGGGGAGGATGCTTCTGGCATCTAGAGAGTAGAGCCCAGGGATGCTGCTGAAGATCCTGCAGTGCACAGGGCGGCCCCCACATCAGAGTCATCTGGCCCAAACTGTCATGAGTGCGGAGAGTGAGAAATTTTGTTTCAGTTTGAATAGTGAATTTCTTACACTGAAATGAGGATCCTGTTGACAAGTACCTGTTTCAATTATAGGAGCTTATTTCTTGTTATGGGGAAGAGGAAGGCTGGGACCTCGGTTGGCTAGTTTGTCTTCTGTGCATAGCTCTCATAGCAACTAGAAATCTCTATACATAGGATCACCACCACCATGAGTCCCATCTACTCTGGTACCTTGTGTCTTGTGAGCTCAGTTCCATGATGCACACAGGAAAAAGAAAATTATGGGTTTTGTCTGATTTTTCTTGTCAGGGTAGAAGGGATATTCTTTGCAACTTTCTACATTCTAGGCAGAAATGGTAACCCCTTCTAGTTCTTGTTTGAGTTAATTAACTCTTACTATTTTATTTCTTGGTATTTATTAATTTCTGTTCTTAGTTTTTGACATTTACGTGATCTCAGCCTCTGAGCTATATGTAGAAGATGTGTTGGAAGTTTCAGATTTACACAGCCATCATTACCAAGGCTGGTTTCATTTTTTCTTTAATGTTTATTTCTCTAGTTCAGTTGGTATTTCTATTAGTGTAAGGTGAGGGGATAACTTTATTTTACAAATAGTTAACTGATCCAGCACTATTTGTTGTAGTCCTTCCTCTATACATATTTTGTATATATGTTGCCAGAGACAGTGTATTTTTTTCTTACAATTTTTAAAATTAAGGTATCATTGATATACACTCTTGTCAAGGTTTCACATGAAAAACAATGTGATTACTACATTCACCCGTATTATCAAGTCCTCCCCATACCCCATTGCAGTCACTGCCCATCAGTTTAGTAAGGTGCCACACAGTCACTACTTAAGACAGTGTATTTTTAAGGAATATATACACATGATTCAAAATCAAAGCATATTGAAGTACAACGGTGAAAAGTAAATTTCCCTCCTTCCCATTTCTCCCAGCCACTCAGTTTCTCTCTCCAGGTGCACTTACTGAAACCAGCTTCTTAATATTCCCTCCCGATATACTATACAAGCATATTTTTTGCATAAATGGTAGAATACTATACTCACTGTTTTATAATCCCCTTTCTTAACATGTATTTTGGGGATTGTTCCATATTAGCACATATAAATGTTTCTCATTATCTTTTTTTTATTAAGGTATTATTGATATACACTCTTATGAATGTTTCACATGAAAAACAATGTGATTACTACACTCACCCTTATTATCAAGTTCCCCCCACACCCCAGTGCAGTCACTGTCCATCAGTGTAGTAAGATGCCAGAGTCACTAGTTGTCTTCTCTGTGCTGCACTGTCTTCCCCTTGACCCCACACACCAAGTGTACTAAACATAATACTTCTCAATCCCCTTCTCCCACCCTCCCCACCCGCCCTTGTTTCTCAGTATCTATAACAGCATTATAATTTTTCACTGTATGACAGTGTCATGATAGGCCTTTTCTCATTCCCAGTTTCATGCTGCTATAAACAAAGCTGCAGTGAATATCTTTGTACATACGTCTTTGTGGTCATGTGCAATTATGCTTGTAAACAATTCTTAGAAGTGGAATTGCTGAGTCACAGTGTATGTGCATGTGAGTGTAAAACGCCAATAGATACCAAATTGTCTGAAGTGTCTGTCCATTTTCCACTCCCTGTGCATTAAAGTCCTTGTTCCTCTGCAACCCTGCAAATGTTTTTGATCTTTGCAAAGTCAATAGTTGATAAATGGTATTTTGTTCTAATTAAATTTCTTGTGTAGTGAGGTTGAGCATCCTTTCATATGTAAAAGCAATTTATATTCTGTTTCTATAACATGATCTTAACAGCACCCTACATCTTAAATCCTTAGTTGGGTCTCTTTTGGGTAGTCTTGTTCACTTGATTTTCTTGTCAATTCTTAGCCTTTGTCTCAGTTTTAGAACTGTTATTAAATAAATAATTTAAAAAATTTGAAACATGTAAATAAATATAGCATATCAATAATCATCAGGGAAATGCAGATCAAAACCACAGTGAGCTATCACCTCCCACCAGTCAGAGGGCTAGTATGGACAAGACAAGCAATGACAAGTGTGGGCCAGGACGTGGGGAAAAGGGAGCCCCCATGCACTGCTGGTGGGCGTGTAAGCTGTATAGCCACTGTGGAAAGCAGTATGGAGGTTCCTCTAAATACTAAAAATAGAATACCGTGGGATCCAGCAACTACACTTCTGAATATTTATCTAAAGGAAATGAAAACACTTATTCAAAAAGGTATCACACCCTGATGTTCTTGTAGCATTATTTACAATAGCCAAGACATGGAAGCAACCTAAGTGCCCATCGATGGATGAATGGATAGAGACAGTGTGATGTACATAAATGTGTGAATACTGTGAAAGCCATAAAAAAGAGGGAAATCCTGCCATTTGGGATACCGTGGATGGACCTAGAGGGTATTATGCTAAGTGAAATAAGCCAGTCAGAGGTAGACAAATACATCTGAGCTCATTTATATGTGGAATGTAAAACAAACAACCGCCCCCTGCCGTGAGTTAGAGATACAAAGAGATTGGTGATTGCCAGAGGTGGGAGTTGGTGGTGGTGGTGGTGGGGGCAAAATCCGTGAAGGTTGTTTAAAAGGTACAAACTTCCAGTTATAAAATAAGTCCTGAGGGTGTAATGGACAGCATCATGACTATAGTTAGTAATACTGAATTATGTATTTGAAAGTTGCTGAGAGGGTAGATCTTAAAAGTTTCTAAAAAAATATTATTCAAGAATCCTCTCTGTATCAGTGCCCAGAGATGTTCATCATTTTTGACAGCTGTATAATAATTCTGTTGTGTCGCTATATCATGTTTGCATTTCTACCAGCAGGCCATACTGATGTAAAATAGTGCTTTGCCAACAGAATGTGTTGTCAAACTTTGGGATTTTTGCCATCTGATAGATGAAAAGTGATATTTCTGTGTAGTTTCAATTTGCAGTATTTTTATTCAGAGGGAGGTGGAACATTTATCTGTTTTCCTATGACCTGTGTGCTATTCTTCCACTGTTATTCTTTTTAGTCTCAATTTCTATGAGGTGATAAGTCCTTTGTGAGAGCAATTGTTTTTTTACCCAGTTTATCTTTTTTTGACTTTGCTTATGTTATTTGTATGCAAAAAAATTATATCTAGTAAAATATGTCAGTATTTTCTTTTATAGCTTCTGGATACACAGATTAGGAAGGTCTTTTGCACTTCCTGGTTTTATAGGAATCCACCTGTACTTTCTTCTGGTGCTTGTATGGTTTTATTTTTTTTTGAGAGGGCATCTCTCATATTTATTGATCATATGGTTGTTAGCAACAATAAAATTCTGTATAGGGGACTCAATGTACAATCATTAATCAACCCCAAGCCTAATTCTCAACAGTCTCCAATCTTCTGAAGCATAACGAACAAGTTTTTACATGGTGAACAAGTTCTTACATAGTGAATAAGTTCTTTCATGGTGAACAGTGCAAGGGCAGTCATCACAGAAACTTTCGGTTTTGATTACGCATTATGAACTATAAACAATCAGGTCAATTATGATTATTCGTTTGATTTTTATACTTGATTTACATGTGAATCCCACATTTCTCCCTTATTATTATTATTATTGTTATTATTATTTTTTTAAATAAAATGCTGAAGTGGTAGGTAGATGCAAGATAAAGGTAGAAAACATAGTTTAGTGCTGTAAGAGGGCAAATGTAGATGATCAGGTGTGTGCGTATAGACTAAGTATTAATCCAAGCTAGACAAGGGCAACAAAACATCCATGGATGCAGAAGATTTCTCTCAAAACAGGGGGGGTGAGGTTCTAAGCCTCACCTCTGTTGATCCCCAATTTCTCACCTGATGGCCCCCCTGCGACTGTGCCTGTCTTAGGTTGTTCCTCCCTTGAGGAATCTTACCCGTCTCTGGCTAACCAGTCATCTTCTGGAGCCGTACAGGGGAAATGTAAAGTTGGTAAGTGAGAGAGAAGCAATATTGTTTGAAAAGGTTAGCTTTTTACTTTTTTGCAGATTTATGCCCTGTGGCTTCTATGCCCAGCATTTGTCTTGAGGTATCTTTACCACTTGGAAGAATTATGATACTCGGTAATTTCGATATGAGGCACGAATTCTACTTAGGGGTTGTAATTAAGAAGGAAGAAGAGAAGCTATAGAAATAGCAGATGGAAGAAAACGTGGGAAGATTGATTATTTCTTTGACATATCTTCTTGTAGTGTAACATAAGCATGTATAGGTTTTAAATTACTAATTAAATTGCGTGCACACATTAACATAATAGGAATACAGCTACATAACCAAAGCAGTGTATGGTTTTATTTTTTATATTTAAGTTTTTAAACTGATTTTTTTCAGATCCATTTTATTGACATATAGTTGATATACAGTATTATGATTTTCAGGTGTACAATGTAGTGATTTGAAAGTTATCGACATTATGAAATACTCTTCCCAATAAATGTAGTTACCATCTGTCACTCTACAAAGATACTACAATATTATTGACTGTATTCCCTATGCTGTGCTTTTCATCCCTGTGACTTACTTATTTTATAATTGGAAATTTTTCCCGCTCTCTCCCCTTCATCTATTTCTCCTGTCCCCACATCCTTCTCCCCGATGGCAACCACCAGTCTGTTCTCTGTGTTTATGGATCTGTTTCTGTTTTGTTTGTTTGTATGTTTTATTTTTTTACATTGCACATATGAGTAAAATCATCCAGTATTTGTCTTTCTCCGTCTGACTTACTTCACTTTGCATAATACACTCAAGGTCCATCCATGTTGTCGCAAATGATAGGATTTCCTTCTTTTTTATGGCCGAGTAATATCCCACTGTGTACATGTACCTCATCTTCATTTATTGATGGACACTTAGGTTGGTCTCATTATCTTGGCTGTTGTAAACAATGTGGCAATAAACAGATGCGTACATCTTTTTGAATTAGTGTTTTTGTTTTCTTTGTATAAATACACAGAAGTGGAGTTGCTGGATCCTATGTTATTTCTATTTTTAGATTTTTGAGGAACCTCCACACTGATTTCCATAGTGGCTGCACCGGTTTACATGCCTGGCAGCAGTGTAGAAGGATTCCCTTTTCTCCATATCCTCGCCAACACTGGTTATTTTTTTGTCTTTGGATATTGGCCAGTCTGACTGGTGTGAGGTGATATCTCACTGTGGTTTTGATTTGCATTTCCCTGATGATTAGTGATGTGGAGCATCTTTTCATGTGACTGTTGGCCATTTGTATTTGTTCTTTGGAGAAGTGTCTGTTTAGGTCTTCTGCCTATTTTTTAATTGGCTTTTTTTTTTTGGCATTGAAGCATATGAGTTCATTATATATTTTGGATATTAACCCGTTATCTAATATATGATTTGCAAATATATTGTCCCATTCTGTAGGATGCTTTTTCATTTTGTTGATGGTTTCCATCACCTTAGAGGAGCTTTTTAGTTGGTTTAGATTTGTAATCCATTTGGAGTTTATTCTGGTGCAGATGTAAGGCATAGATCCCAATTTATTTTTTTTCCGAAAATGGCTGTATGGATGTCCTAGCACTAGGTGTTAGGAAGTTCATCTGTACCTTCACTGTTTTGAGATGCTGTCCTTTGTTGTCATAATATGAAATTCCCATGTTTATTTCTGGGTTTTCTGTTCTCTTCCAGTTTTGTCTATCTACCCACATGCCGTTAATTACACTGTTTTAATTACAGAGGCTTTATAGTTTACTTTAATACTGGTATGGCTAGTCCTCCTGTATTGTTTTTTTTATAGTTTTCCTAGCTGTTTTTTATTTTTATTTTCCCATCTGAACTTTAAAATCAGCTTCATGAGAAGCATAGCCAGTTGGTGGGTCATCTGGATGTATTTGGACAGGCTCCATAGAACCTCTGTGCCTTGAAGTGGTTTTTTGTAGCGAAGAGGAGAGAGAAATTTATCTGCTGGTTCTCTTATGGCTCCTGTCTCTCATTGTCCTTCTGGGCAGACACTGGGAAAGCCAGATCCCATTCCCATAGTTAGTGGCACTTCTGAATCCAGAAGTGGTGGAACTAAAGCATTTGAGGGCTCATTTGGGTTGGACCTGGGCATAGGAGCTGCATAGAAGCTACTCCAGAGGCCAGCGTTTATCCAGGGAGGATGAACTAGGCAGTATGGGAGAGACTTTCCTCAGAGGCCATGGCCGTCTACTAGACGAGAGGGCAAGGCCTGCAAGGCAGGTGGGGTCAGATTCATCTGGGGATGCACAAAATTAGGTCCAGTGTAATTTCTACATAGTAATATTCTACCCTCTTACCTATGAATTCTCTTTTTTTGTAGCTGTTTTTTGATTGATTCTTTGGGGTTTTCTGGATATAGTCATCTCATGTGAAATAGAGTTTTGTAATTCTTAATGTATTTCATTTTTTTTCTGTCTTGTCCAGATGTGTTGGTTAATACTCTAGTGTGAAGCAGTACTATTGATAAATGGGCAGTCTGATTTGATGTTATTTTACAGGCATGCCTTCAATGTTTTCCTAGTAAGAAAGATATTAAAACTTTATACCAAGTGAACAGCTTCCCATTTCCTCCTCCTTGTGTCCTCTGGCATGCCTTTCTACTTTTTGCTTCTGTGAGTTTTCTGTGTCTTAGATTCCTCATATAAGTGGAATCATGCAGTGTTTGTCATTCTGTGTCTGGCTTATTTTACTTAGTATATGTCCCCAGGTTTGTCCATGTTGTTACAGATTTCAGGATTTCATTCTTTTTTTTAAGGCTGAATGATATTTCATTGTAGGGATACATTACATTTTCTTCATTCATTCATCCATTGTTGAACACTTAGTTTCCCTATGTTGACTAATGTGAAAAGGGCTGCAGTGAATGCACAGGGGAGTACAGCACTCCCTGCTGGCGATCCTGTTTCAGTTGTTGGAGTATACAGCCATATGTGGCATGGCTGGATCTTACTCTGGTGTAGTTTCAGAACTGCAAGGTAAGTTAGTCCTAGAGATCTGTTGTGCAGCATTGTGCCTGTAGTTGACAATATCGTATTATGCTCTTAAGTAGTTTTGAGGACAGTAGATCTTATGTAAGGATTCCTGTATTACAGATTTGTTCTTTTTAAAATCAAAAATGATCATTGAAGTTTATCAGAAAGTTTTTCTGCATTTCTAGTGATGATCATATGATTTTTTCATTACATGTAGCAAAGCAATGAATTCTGTTATCTAATTCTGAACCATCTTTACATTTCTGGAATAAAGCTCAGCTGGATAAGGTATATATTTTTTTGTGTTGCTGAATGATACATGCTAATATTTTATATTTGATTTTACATCAGTATGCACAAGCGAGATGGGTCTTTGGCTTTATTATTCCTGTATGGTCTTCAGTGGATTTTTGCATAAGCATTATCCTTGATTGATATACAGGTTTGGAAGTTTCCTGTATTTTAGAATATTTTAAGTAGCATTGGAATTAATGGCAGAATTTTGTCAGAATTCCCTTCTAAATTGTATCTCATGCTTTTTTTTGTAAGTTTAGATCTTTGTTAATGCTCTCATTTCTTCTGTGGAAATTGATGCGTTTAGTCTGTCTCTCCCTGAATCAGTTTTGTAAATTATACTTGTTCTGGAAAGGTATCTTTTATCCTGGTTATCGAAGTTAACTATGTATAATTTTACAGAATAGTTCTTATGGTTTTTAACTTTGTTTTTACTCTTTTGAGAAGTATTTCTTCCTTGTCATTGTGAATTTGGTTTGGTTAGCTGGTGGTTTTTCTATTTTATTGTATATATGAGGCAACTTAGACTGACCACCTACTCTGTGCAGATGTTGTACTAGTCAGAGTTTTAATTTGTAAGCAACAGGATTGACTCTGACTGACTGAAGCAGAAAAGAAGCTTTATCAAAATGATATTGGGTAGCTCATAGAAATGTTGAACAGGCTGGAGAGCCAGCTTTGAGGTTAAACAGCCAGGAAAAACCCCAAACCACAGCTCAGACCTAGTTCTGGTGAGAAATCCACTGCTGCTGCTGCCTACATGCTCCTCCTCTCATGATGCCACTTTTCTAAGAGTGTGTAAGCCCTGAATTAAACTGTCAAGTTACTACCACCAACACATCCCAGATAAAATAGTAGGCAAAAGAAAGAGGGAGATACAGAAAATGAATAACATGCTAACATGCCATAGCAAGGCAGAACGTAGCTGTGCTTCCTCTTGCCCTTGATTTGTGTTCTCCTTTTGCTCAGCCAGTGCCTCAGCTGATAGGATTCTTTACCTGGTGATGTGACCTAAACTTCCTTCCTGAGGAGTCTGACTCTTTCTTGGGCCTGTCGGTGGGTTTTAGGGTCTTTGAGTTTGTCATCCTTTTTCTTTATGACTTCCAGCACATTTAGAAGCAAATGCCTACCTTGGAGTCCTAGACTGCCTCGTGGCGCTCTCCTCATCCCACCCCCAGAAAGCCCTTATTTTCAGTGGGCACATCATTTCAGGTAACTAGATGACATTTAATTAGGTGGCTAACACAAATACTGTTGTGTAGTCTCCAGAAGCAATTTGAACCTAAACTGTCAGGGAAGACTATCAGACTCTATACTCTACCTGTAACAGAGACTGGAAAGGGTATTAATGGAAAAGCAGCAGAAGGGGAAAATGTGAGAATAATTTTACAGAACCGATCCATGGGACTTGTGATGGCTTCATTAAAGGGGACCTGACAGAGAGGGGACATTCAGAAAAGTGATTGGCAGCCCCAGTTGATTGGAAGGAATAGGAACAGCAGTCTCATTAAATGCTGGCCAGACTGTTGACGGCTCATTTCTTATCTGGACACTTCTAGTGACAGGAAAAGGGTTACATAACATGCTCCCCAAAGAACTGTGTCATAGCTCTCACTGTGACTGTTGAATACACAGAACACATCCATTCCTTTTCACCATGAGAGCCCTGCACATACCCAGTGTAAAGGGTGTCAGTTGATGAAGCCATTCCCTCTGGGTTCCTGCACCCTCCTGGTATGCCTCTTGGGAACCAGTGCCAGAACTGAATCAGCTCCTCCATCCTGAGAGTGTCCAGAGCAGAGCAGAGCAGAGCAGAGCAGGATGGTCACTCCTAGTCTGGATGCTGTGCTTCTGAGAAGGCAGCTGGAGAGCCCAGCAGCTCTGTTCTGGCAGCCATACCACACCGCTGACTCACACTGAGCTTCCTGTCAAGTAAACTTAGTTATCCTCTGCACTTTTGCTAAACTGTCTTTTCCCCAGGCTCTTATGCTGTTGCTCTTTTCTTTTTCTGGTACATTTTTTCTTTTCTTACTGAAGTACAGATCACATGCAATCTTATAATGGTATCAGGTTTACAACATAATGATTCACCATTCATAGACATTCCAAAATGATCACCCCAAGAACTCCAGTTACTGTTAGTCACCATACAAATCTGCACTTTTTTTCTTGGGCTCACAACTTTTAAGATTTACTTTCTTTCCACCTTACAATTTTTCAATACAGTATTATTGACTGTAGTCACCATGCTGTACATTATATCATCATAACTAGTATTTTGTTTTGTTTAAGCCCAGGAACTGGACCTTATGTTTATTACTCCTAAGTGTCATCTTTTTGTTTGCACTTGGTCCTTCATGCTAGTCTGTCAAGATCTTGTTGGGCCCTGCCATGTCATGCACACACTCTGAGAGGGAGCATGGGAAAAGAGACCTTAGTTGGATGGCAACTCCTTGGCAGCTGGCAAGTTCAGCCTAGGCCAGACTGAGTTTGAGGTGACTGTGGGAGGGACATGCAACAGTCACTTGGATAAATTTGTCCAGAGCTCAGGGGTGGGAGCTGGGCCCAAGACAGAGATTTGGCGGTCACTGGTGTATAGGTAGTAGTCACAGTCGTGGGGCTGCATGAGATTACCAGTGAGTATATGGTAAGGAAGAAGGAAAAAGACGTAGGCGTGAACTTTGGGAGATACCCACAGAGGTTAAGAGGAGAGCACTGCTCAAGGTCAGCGTGTGCACAGGGAGTGCTGGGCAGCCCTCCTTCCCTCCAGGGCTCTGGCAGAGCACACAGGAAGGACTAGGAGCCCAAGACAAGGCGGATGGATGTAAAACAGCTGTTTCATTGCTGAAACAAGCTGAGGAACACAAAGCTACTTGGGACTGAAGTCCACAGTGGGGCTTCCTACTTTTTCTGGTGAAGCTGATTACCAGTATTAGCTGTTTAGGAAGAACTGGGTAGGGAGGACAGTAGAAGTGCAGCAGTGGAAGAGAAGAGGGATGAGATGGTGGTGGAGGGCAAAGGAGATGGAAGTATTATATTCATTTGCAGTGTAATCAGGAATCAAGTGGTGCAGGCTACCAGATGTAGGCATAGTAGAGAAAGAAATACAGCCAAGTGGTGAACAAGAAGGTACCAAAGTAAGCAGCTTTCCAAAAGGATAGCAGGATCTTCAGGACCTGAAGTATTTGTTGTCTTTTTTTGTTTGTTTTTGTTTTAATTTTTTATTAAGGTATTATTGATATACATGCTTATGAGGGTTTCACTTGAAAAAACAATGTGGTTACTACATTTACCCATATTATCAAGTCCCCACCCACACCCCAATGCAGTCAGTGTCCATCAGTGCAGCAAGTTGCCACAGATCCACTATGTGCCTTCTCTGTGCTACACTGTTCTCCCTGTGACCCCCCACACCATGTGTACTAAACATAATACCCCTCAATGCTCTTCTCCCTCCCTCCCCACCTGCCCTTCCACACTCCTCCCCTTTGGTAACCACTAGTCCCTTCTTGGAGTCTGTGAGTCTGCTGCTATTTTGTTCCTTCAGTTTTCCTTCATAGTTATACTCCACAAATGAGGGAAATCATTTGGCATTGAAGTATCTGTTTTCAATGACTTGTGCTCACAGGTATTTGTGAGATTCAGCATACAGGGCACTGGATAGAAATCTTAACAGGAAAAGCCCCGTCAAAGCCCTTTCCACAATTCTGCAGAATGTAAGTACCCACTTTTTAGAACATGGTCAAGAGCCTATCAGTCCAGCTTAAACCTTTGTCATGAATCTGATAGAAGCTTCTAAGAAACTGTCAGGAGAATGACAACTGTTAGCCCCAAAACATACACCACAGAAAAGCAAAAAGAAAACTCCAATTCTAGCATTTGTTCTTTTTTAAATTGGACATTGACAGCTCCCACCACCACCGTGCCTCTGGGCCCACCTGCCTCTAGATTATAGTATTCAACGTTAGTTTCTGAGATGAACAAAATGACTCTATTACCCCTCTCAATAGAATGCATGACCTTCATAGGTGGTATTCTTGTCCTTCCATCAAGAGGGAAATCATATTTGGTTGTCTTATTGTGATGTTTAGCTGTCACTGATGTTTAATGCCCTAAGTGATTACTTCATTAAGGATTACAAGTGGTGATATTCTATTTCTCCTTAAGGGAGTAGTGCATCTTGTCATAGTCATTGGTCATCAGAGGCTTCTGAGCACAGAAATAGCATGAGTTGCCTGAATTTTAATAGGATCATTCTGGCAACTGGTGGAGAATAGACCATAGGACAAGGGCAGAAACAAAACAGGCGAGAAGGTATAGTGGTGATCCAGGTGAAACACAATGATGCTTCTCACTAGGGAGGGGGCAGTGGAATGGAGTATATTCTGAAAGTTGAACCAGCAGGATTTTTGGACGGATTGCTTTTTCTGTACAAGAACCAAAAAAGGAGTCAAGAATTTCAGGGTGTTTTGGCCTGAGCACCTGGAGGGCTAAGTTACCACATACTGAGATTTGCAATCCTGTGGAAAGAACTGGTTTCAGGAGACCCAGATTGCCCGAAGGGCTACATGATAGAAAGATCTCTTGTGAATGGCCTCTGCTCAATTTGGGTTTTGAAAAGTTGGTTTTGTTTTGGAATTACAAACTTTACTCTTCATTTCACTTATAATGAGATAAGGGAAATGGAAACTCAGAGAATCACAACACAGGAGAGACTGAGGTTTCCAAGGTAGGATGGAGGCGCACATGAGTGCAGTTTGCATATTCATACCATCATGTACTCAACCTTCTCACACTCCCTCCTCAGGCCCTGGCCTTGCCTCTCTTGTGTCTAGCATGCTGTGGTGTGATGATTTGTGTGACTTACTCATATCTGTAGCCCCAGCACTCAGCAAAGCCTTTCACTAGAGACTTTCTTCTGTTCCAGTAACTCAGCTGATTTTGCCTTCTTCACAAATAAGAATTTTGCCTTGCTTTCCATGGAGATAAAGGCTGTGCTGTTAGTTACTAAGAGGCTGCAGCAGCGACTAAGGGGACAGCAGCTAGGTCCCCTAATGGGCTGCTTTGTTGTTCCCTCCCAGGCCTCCTTTGTGGTAGTTGTATCGGTTCATCACCACCAGTTCCTATTGCACAAGAAGCAAGTCTGTTACATTGTGGCTTTCAGTGCTGACAAGAATTAGTGCTCTGCTGTCTTTTTGTATGAGAACAGTGTGATTAGAACTTAGTTAAACTCAAGTGTAAGTAGTCATTTGACCCTACTGGAATTTTTACCTCAAATGAGAATTCTAACATTGCCTTGCCAAAAGGAAGCACATTTTCAAAGTCTCAGACCCTGAAATGTTATCCTGGTCAATATTATAAAGTAAATGTGAGAGAAATGAAATGTGTCATCAGATAATTACTTCTAAGATGCTTGACTCAGAGAGTTTTAATATTTGACATCTTTTGATCTTTAAAGAACAAACAAACTCATACTCTTCAAACTATTAAGACACAGAAAAAGATGCAAACTTCTTCAGTAACCCTGCTACCAAGTTAAGTAAGGAGATTACAGTACAAAAAAGAAAACTAGATCAAGCTCACTTAATATAGATAGGTATGAGAAACTAATCCCAGGCATGTTATATTTAAATGTAAGAAAATGAAGTCCAATTACTGGAAGAGAATGTTGTACAATGTCAATCTGATCTTGGGGTAGGAAAAACTTTTCTAAATATGATAGCAGAGGGAAAAGATATAAAGGAAAAGACTGAGATTTTTGCTAGATGAAAATAAAACTTTTGTTCATTCATTCCTTCATTTAGTCAGGCCTTCAGATACTTAGTGAGCATCTCCTACATGCAAAGCACTATTTTAGGCATTACGTACTAATTCAGATACAATATAAACTGATAAGGCAAATGAGAAAGTGAAAAATTTTTGTGTCTTATGTGGAAGTTCATATCTTCCACCCCTATGAATAATCCTTATCCTTAGAAAAAGATCAGCATCCCAGTTGAAAAATGGGCAAATTCTACAAACAACAGTTTACAGAAAAAGGCCCAAGAAAGGACAAACAAGACACATAAGCAACAGAATCCAACCTCATTAGACATCACACAAATGTAAATTTTTTTTATGCTCTAACAACTGCTTTATTTGCATTTCCCATTTTGATGTGTAATATTTTTTGTTATTGTTCTATTTAAAATATTTTCTATCTCCCATATGATTTCTTCTTTGATCTGTGAACTAGTTTTTGTAAATTTTTATTTATTTTTTGTTTTGGTATCATTAATGTACAGTTACATGGGCAACATTATGGATACTAGACTCCCCCCATCATCAAGTCCCCCCCACATACCCCATTACAGTCACTGTCCATCAGCATAGTAAGATGCTATAGAGTCACTACTTGTCTTCTGTGTTGTACTGCCTTCCCCATGCCCCCCTACATTATGTATGCTAATCATTAATGCCCCTTAATCTCCTTATCCCTCCCTTCCCACCCACCCTCCCCAGTCCCTTTCCCTTTGGTAACTGTTAGTCCATTCTTGGGTTCTGTGAGTCTGCTGCTGTTTTGTTCCTTCAGTTTATTCTTTGTTCTTATGCTCCACAGATGAGTGAAATCATTTGATACTTGTCTTTCTCCACCTGTCTTATTTCACTGAGCATAATACCCTCTAGCTCCATCCATGTTGCTGCAAGTGGTAGGATTTGTTTTCTTCTTATGGCTGAATAGTATTCCATTGTGTATATGTACCACATCTTCTCTATCCATTCATCTACTGATGGACACTTAGGTTGCTTCCATTTCTTGGCAGTTGTAAATAGTGCTGCAATAAACATGGGGGTGCATATGTCTTTTTCAAACTGGGCTGCTGCATTCTTAGGGTAAATTCCTAGGAGTGGAATTCCTGGGTCAAATGGTAAAACAAATGTAAATTTAAACAAGACACTCTTTCTTTGACCTGTGTGACTGCCTGAGCTTCTAAAAATGTTTCTGGGAAAGCTGGCAGAAAGAATTGAAAGTGAGAGTGTTGTTGTGTATGAGCAAGCTTGCTCTGGACCAGTGCTCATCAGTTCACTCAACAAACATTTCTGAACCCTGACTTGCACATGTGTTCCTGGGGGAAAGGAAGGGCATCTGGGTCAGCAGTGAGGAGGCCAAGGGAGTTTTCCTTGAACTGTAAACAAGAAAGGATGTGCTTTGAGCCAAGCAAGTAGTGAAATCAAGTTGAAACTGAGAATGTTCTTTGCTTCTCTGGGTACCAGGGAATAAGAGGGCAGCTGCAGCCAGACTCCCTCTGGGGTCTTAGCTTCTCCCATGCTGAGACAGGCAGTTCAGTAAACACTGGTGCCCTGTGGTCTCCTGGGCACAGTAGCTTCTACTGATTCACAGTTACATGCTGGCCTTAGGCAAGTTCTTTCCCCTCTGTGCACCTTGGTTTCCTCATGTGTGTACCTCATAGGTCCTGTGTACAGGTCTTTCTGTTACTCTGGAGACAGCACCTCATACCTGTGTGCTCAGCTTGAGCAGTGGGGAATTCCCATAGGAGACACCCATGGCTGTAAGAATAACCTTTCTTCCATTCTGAATTATAGTGAAATATATCCAATATAATGATCATTTTAACCATTTGTATGTGCAGTGGCATTAAATACATCGTGTAAGCATCACCACTGTCTGTACCCAGCACTTTGGCATGAGGGTCATTTTACTCTAATGTGTCCATGCCTTTGCAGGTACCCTGCTTGCAAGAGCCTCCCCTCAGTTTTTCTGGTCTGGTGAGCTCAGCTCAGGTATAACTTCCCCATATGGTACCTTCCCCGAACCTCCCTGCAGACTTGATTGCCTCCTTTGTGTTTTCATCCCACCCCAGGCTCTTAATCTATCACAGAACTTCCTAGAATAACTGTTTATTCCTGACTTGGTTTTAGCCCACTGTTCCAACCCATCATTTTGCATCCTGAGCCTGGTACTGAACATATTGGTAACCTTCCCAGGTTCATAACACCTGCAAGGTTTATTAATTGGTCTTAATGGCCTCTAAGATTCTGCCACACAAGGAATAATGAGAAACTAGCCAGGACATTCAGTGGCGCTTAGGTTGACAATATATGAGGAAGGTCAAGTCCATGTCATGTTGTGTGGCACACTTATCTCTGCTGAACATTCCTCCTCGGGATTCCTCCTTCCAAGACCCATCACACTGTAGAGCTATAGGGATTTTCTGCCTCTGTTGACAAGCCATGGAAGCTGATCCTGTGGGCCAGGCCATCTCCAGGACAATCACAGGAAGTTACTCTGTGCCTGGGACAAGTCCTACCTCTATCTGGCAGCAAGCAGAAGGTTACAGGCCATCAGGCTGAGGGTCACCAGCAATCCCAGGCCTGGTGGCGCTGAGCCAGGACAGAGAGGAGCAGTATAACCTGCTCCTGGAAATTCCCAACCCAGTGCCCTTGAGTCCCATGGCTTTTGTGGTCTCCTTTCATGAGGAAGTAGAAGGCAGAGGGGCACTCTGGAATAAAGCACAGTAGAAAATAGACCATTAGCCAGAATTCTGTTTCTTCAGTGATGTTTACCTTTTGCAGTACATACATGCACCCCAGACTTCCTGAGCATTTTCAAGGTTAAACCAGTGGGAAGAGAATGGGAGCTAGGCTTATTAGAGAATCTCCAAGTTGTTACCAAATGCTTCCTTTCATCTCATGTTCTGGGACCATATTCAAGACACCTGGGGGCCTTACAAATGGCAGTCTGTGATTGAGTTGTTAGGTTTTGTACACACTAGCTAGCGTTTACCAAGTACATGTCAGTGGCAACATGACAACAAGAAAAACAGTCAGCGGGGGGACCTGTTGAGAGCCAAAGGAACAGGGATGAGGAAGCATCTAAAAGGAAATGATAAGTCAGTCAGCCAGACAAGAGCAAGTCTTAATCCTCTTTCTTTTCTTTCCTTGTGGCTTCTGGACACCAGAGAAGAATGTTTCTGTATGAAGGGACAGACAGGGTGTGGATAAAGTGAAGGTTCCTGTGACCAGGATTCTCACCTGGCCCTGGCTGGCTAGCTCACTACACGTGTGTGGGCAATGCGTTGTTATTGATTCTATATAAAGGGCCCTGCCCAGTGCTCTGGGCAACATGGTGGCACAGATGCAAGGCTGCAGGAGAGCAGAGCAGAGGCTGGAGTGGTGGGAGCGCCGAGAACAGAGGCCCAGAGCACGGCTCTGTGGGATGGCTGTGCGGGATGGCTGTGCAGACAGAGGGGCCCAGAGGCAGAGACTGGCTTGCTGCATGCAGACTCGCTCTGAGTGGATGGGGTTCTAGTGACTGACCTGCCACCGTGAAAGTTGGGTATAAACCCTTTCACCCCAAGAATGTTCTACCATCATTTCTTAGTCACACTGAATCTATAGTGAACTTGTCCGGGGCTGAAACCCATTGGCACAACACAGGGTCTCCTTTTGAATACAGAGCAAAACCACCGGAAACAGCTTGCTCGTTCTGTGTGATAGAACAATCTCTGATCAAAGTGCTGTAACATGTGACTTTGAGGGTAAAATTCTGTCACTGTTTCCCTCTAAATACCTCCCAATAAGCTGCAGGAGTGGCAGGAACTACTATCTTGAACACCTGCCTGGTAAAATGTTAAGGTAGCTTACTGGGTCACCAGCCAACCACAGGGCTGCTGTGAGCATCCTGCTCCCTAAAAAGTCTTGTCACTAGAGCACTGAGTTCACTTCCAGTGAATGTAATTATTGATGCATTTGGATTAAAATCAGGCATCTTATTTTGTGCTTTTTATTTGCCCCATTCTTCCAGGTTTCCGTTTCTGTACTTCCTTGACTTCGTTCAGATTATCTTTTTGTAAACTTACCTAGAAACTTAATTAGATCCCCAGGAGGTTGTAAGGAAACATTCCCCCAGTGGCAGTATCTTGCACAACTAACCCAGCCTCACAGTCAGCAAATGCCATTGGTACCAACCAAGAGGTGCTGCAGGTTTCCCTGTTGTATGTGCACGTGTGTTTGTCTCAGTGCGATTTCATCACATGTAAGTGCACGTGACCCACACTGCAATCAGTACGCACACCTGCTCGCCTTTTAGAGCCATTAAAGATGCCTTAGGGGAGGGCCTTGTGGGACTAAGACAGGTGACCTTTCTGCCATCACAGAGCATACAGGCTAGGTCAACACAGGCTAGAGTCTCATGGAGAGCAGGTCCTTAGCAACGTATTTTCTTGTTGGCCTGTAATCTGCAGCCTGACCAATAAGAGGTGCTAAGGAGGAGACCAACACCTGTGAGCGCTCAGAGCCAGCAGAGTCGGAACAGCGTGGCCAGGACAGTATGGAGCACGTCCGTGTGTCAGAAGGGGAAGAGGCCCATAGTTCCTTTTGGCAGGTTAAATCAAGAACTGCCTTTGCTGAAGTGACAGCAGTATTGAAGGATCAAAACCCAGAGCTCCGAAGGCAGCTAGACGTAGGTTTTGTTCCCTCAGTGTGAGCTGGAAAGCCTGGCTGAAGGCAGGTTGTTGACCCACCCTGTGCACATGCGAAGGAAATGATTTCATGGCTCTGGGATTTTACCGCTGCCGACAGGGCAGGGGGCCAATTCTGCTCAAACAAAGGGACAGTAATCACTCCTGCCAGAAAAGCAGTTTAAATCAGAGGTGTCTCTTTACAGCTTCAGAGACTTTAAGGCTGTTCCTCAGTTTGTTTCAGTGTCTTCTCAACAAGGGGTACAGTCCAGACAGGCCACTTTGGTTTCATTGCAGTGTTTCTGGAGCCCAAGATGTGAAACTTGCTGTAACCCAGCCAGGTTGATTTTACTGTGCAAGGAGAACTGAGTGCAGGAAGAAAGCAAACTGCATCCAGCCTTGATAGCCTTCTCATTAACTGACAGAAGCTCACCTTAGGGAAGCTTACTTGGGTGGGTGACCACTCTCCTGCCCACCCTGCCCTGCCCCCAGATTAATCCTGAACCACATTTTGGATTTTATCATTAAGGCATTGGGAAGCCTCTGGAAGGGGCTACTCATGGGAGCAACATCTGATTTATGTTTTTGAAAGTGTGTGTAGTTAAGTAAGGGAAGGCAGTCCAGAACACTGTGTGTGTGTGTGTGTGTGTGTGTGTGTGTGTGTGTGTGCGTGTGTGTGTGTGTGTGTGTGTGTGTGTGTGTGTGGTGTGTGTGTGTGTGTGGTGTGTGTGTGTGTGTGTGTGTGTGTGTGTGTGTGTGTGTGTGTGTGCATTGTCTTCCCCTTCAGGTAGATTTTGTGTATACTATGCCTCTCCTTCCTTTCTTCTCATTCTTGTCCACTTACCTCTGGGAAGGACACTGGTTTTATGCATCACAATCTGCAGAGATGCTTGTTCAAAGTGCACATTCCTGGGCCACAAGCCAGGCCTGGTAAATCTGGCTCTTTGGAGATGAGGTCCAGGAATGTGCATTTTGAGCAACTCCCTGTTCATTTCTCCTCTGGCCTTTTCTTTCTGTGCTTCAGTATCTGATGTGCTGCTATGCCTATCCAGTGAATTTGTCATTTCAAATACTGTATTTTTTACTTCCACAAATTCCATTTTGTTCTTGTCTATTTCTCTCATTAAGTACATTTTCCTTTAAATCTCAAACATTGTTTTAAAATTCTTGACCGCTTATTCCATCATCAGACCACAGCCCCACACTGACTGTTGTCCAGTGTCCAAAAGCAGCTGTTTTACAATATATTTGGTCTAGTTTTCTAGTTGGTTTTATGGGTAGGAGGCAAGTTTAGTGCTTGGTACACCGGTGTGTCTGGAAGTACAAGTTCAACCAGGTGATTTAAATGCATAATGTATGAGTCTGCTGGGGCTGCTGTAAGGAGGCACCACAGGCTGGGCAGCTCGAACAGCAGAAATGCACGTGTCCCAGTCCCAGGCCAGAAGTCCAGGATCAGGGTGTGGGCGGGGTTAGTGCCTTTGGAGGACCAGGAGGGAAGGGCGCGGTCCAGGCCTCTCCTTGGCTGGTGTATGGCCATCTTCTCTGTGTCTTCACATCATCTGCCCTCTGCACCTGTCTGTGTCCTAATTTTCCCTTTTGATAAGGACCCTAGTCCTATGGGATCAGGGCCTACCCTGGTGACCTCATTATAACTTGATCACTTCTGTCTCTACATACGGTCACATTCTGAGGTCCTGGGGGTTAAGACTTCAGCATAGAAACTTAAGAGGACATAGTCATGCCAGGCGAGTTGAAATTTGGGTCTCAGTCTCTCTTCCCTAGATACTACAGCCTTGTAGGTGCTTGTGCCTTTGTTTAACCTGGTGGGTCACTCTCTATCAGGAAACAAGCTAGAAGGTATTTGTACATTATGAAAACAGCAAGTTGGATTGCTTTAAGAGGCAAATGCCATATTTACTTTCAGAAGGATAAGATTCAGTTATTCTTTAATTTCCATAAAAACAAACACCTGGAGGGGTTCAGTTTTAGCCTCGCTCAGATTCTAAAAATGAGCAGAAACACATTTCCACAAAGTTACAGGATGTTGCAGGTTTTTGTTGTTGGAGATGATATTGGTGGGGTGGTAATGAGTCAGCTTGGTGACTGGCAGGAATGGCTGATGGGAGACTGGTCTTTTGATGGTCAGAGCTGAAAAAGCCCTCAGAACCCATCAGAAGGGGAGAAGCAGTTTCATCAGGGCAGGTGGTGCCATGTGTCATTGGGGCCAACCATCCCATTGTCATTTTATAAGTTACTTTCAAATTGATAGTGTTTCATTTTCCATAGCTCATTGGTTCACTGAAGTTACACCATTAGGGAGGCAGGGCAAGGTTTATTATTTCCACTTACAAATGGTAGGACTGAGGTTCGCAGCAGTGGACTTCATTGCTCAACTTTCTATTCAGTGCACCCCCCTCCTTGTACTTACTTCTCTGAGTCACAATTGTGCATACTTGTTTGCACAGTGATTCTGCTTTCTAGATCCTCCTGGCCCAGGACATGCTCATCTTCACAGTCTATCCTGAACTATTGACCTCCTACTTTTCCACGTTAAGCTTCCCAAGCTGCTCATGCCCTGCCCAGCAATCCTGCACTTGTGAAGCATAGCCATCTCCCCAGCCAGAAGAGACAGCGGCTCTCAGGTCCTGTGTCCTGAACTGGTGACCTCCATCCTTTGTGCTGCACCTCCTGACCACCATGTGTATACCAATTCCCTGATGAACCAGCGCCTTCGTCCTGTCATGCACAGTGCTGGGCACGTGGTAGGCACCCAGCAATTGTTTACTGAATGAATCCATGAATATGCTTTGTCCAGATGAATTGTTTTAAAATCATTTTTATCAAAAGAAAACCCAGTATAGCAAAGCACATAGAATAAATGTATGGGCTAATGAATTATTACTAGGTGAGCCCACTTGTAACCACCAGCCAGTTGAAAAATAACTTTGCCACCCACTGCCCAGGTCCCTCCATGTGCCCCATCTCCACCCTCTTGTAAGTAATGACTGTCCTGGCATGTATGGAAACTACTTCTTTGCATTTATGTTTCTGTCACTCATATGAGCATCCCCTGGGTACTATAAGTTAGTCTAGCACATTAAAAAATGTTTATATGTTTATATAGGTTTTAAGTTGCATTTAGTCACTAGATTCCCCCTGTCCTTTCTGTTTCTTTTTATTCATCTGTGATGAACCTATGCCTTTGACCTGCAGAATATCCCACAACTTGGCTTTGCTGATTGCATCCTCATGCCAGGCTGTTAAAGGCACAGGGTGTCTGCCTGTTTCTTTTCCTGAGTTAGCCACTGTTGATGCTTCATACCTATACCTATGAATTCACTGGACATAGCAAAATTGTGATACTCTGATTCTGTCCTTTGTTTCCTTTATCAGTCATAATACATTTATAAAAAGATGTTTCTCTTCATCTGTCCAGTGGGATGGCAGGATAACAGTCCTTTTCTCCTTACTTACCAGTTTGCAAGATAACAAAGTGGTTTGCTCACATCCTCTGAGGATAATAAGTTCTTTTTTCCTTTTTAATACCCTGATGAACTCATGGATTTAAACATATTTGATAGAGTTCAAGCCACTGTGATTATTATATTTAATAACGTTCAAATTGTTCATTCTTTGGTGAGTGGGAGCTTCTTCAGGTTGGCTCCTGAGTCCTTTTGACATGACCCTGTGGCACCTTTTCATTGTATACAGCTTCACCTGGGTACTGGCTGACTGCTTTTGGGGGTCTCTGTCACATGTCTGCCACTTCTGCAAGCCTATAAACCTGGTGGGATAGGGCTATACATGGCCTCCAGTTCCACCTAGTTAGCAAAGAGCTCCAAGAACACATCATTTCTGCTGTTGCATAATCACAACTCTTAGGTAAAGACTGAAAAACCTGAGGGAGGGCATGCTGGGGAGTTCACATGAAGATTATGCTGCATCCTATTCAGGGTCCTGGGTGACTGTTCTTTTTTCCTTCTCTGCTTTCCAGCCCTGATGAACTACCTGCACTTACACAAAGCTTCATGCTCCTCCATCTCAATGCCTCTTTTGTGCTGGTTTCTGACTATCAGTAACCATGTTGCGACTCAACCAACCCTTGTGGTTGTTACTCTGGTTGCAAAGACTCCCTTCAGTCACAGCCATCAGGAAACTTTGAAAAAATAAAGGTTTATTACTTACAAGACCTGGATATTACACAGCACCGCTGGGTCTGCACAGCCAGCTTGCGGGTAGAGAGTGAGGGTGTGGGGTGGGGATGGGGGGGTGTTTTGTTTTGTGGGTCAAGGGTGGGGGCCTAGGGTTTTGAGATCTCACTCCTCTTTGGTGAATTGAAGACATAAGGCAGGAAGAGACAAAACCAGTGGCCAAAGGGTGAGTTATCAACATCTGCCAATGTCTCTAAAACAAAGTTGCTCATCATCTGGTATCTAGTTGCATGCATGGTAGGCAGTGTGTTTATTGAGATAGCGTCTTTGAAGTGGATGCTGAGGCAATCAAAGCTTAAGTCAGGCACAGTACAACAAAGAAACAAATAACTGTCAGCGCAGCTTCCTGGGCCCTTCTTCAGTCTCAGCTTAGCCATCACTTCCTTGGGGAAGCTTCTTCAGACCAACCCTCTTGTGTGTTCCCATGGTGTTTTGGCTTTTCCTTGTCATACCACTGATCTCACCAACCACACTTGTCTGTTTATCCATCTGCCCACTTCCCCTGCTACCCATGAGACTCTGAGTGACAGGGCCAGTGGCTGCACAGTGACCGGCACATTTGTAGGCTATCAACCCTTTCTCTTATCTCCATCTTCTGGCTGGCTGCATGGTGACTCTTGGTTACTTCCCCCCCCAACACTGTTACTAAAGGATGAGAAATCTGTTTCCATAAAACTAAGAACAGTTAACTTGAAACTTTTTTCTTCCCTCAATTTGACTTCCTCTTTTAGTATGATTTTTGGGAAGTACAACGAAGTTCCTCTTCACATTTCCCCACCATAGTGGCCTTTGGAAAGTTTGGGGGTACCCCATGCTCCCCATGAAGGCTTTCCTTGGTCACACATGGCCATCTTTCATGCTCCAGGCCCCTTCCCTCGGCGCACACTGTCTGGGGAACCCCAGGGCAAGGCCTCACATCCTTGTTTGCCTCAGTCATTGCCAGATGCCCAAGTTGCCCACCTCCTGTGCCCCACGGTGACACTTGAGGTCTTCTTCTCATATTTAGTGGCTCCACCGTACACAGTATCAAGTTTTTGCAACAGGAATTTATTGAATCCTTGATTTTTCTCCCCCTACTGGATCACTCCTATAACCATAGAAACAGGCTGTTATTTCTCCTGTTTTTAAGACTTAATCACACTGTTTTGTCCCCCTTCCAGGTGGCCAAACCTCTCCTCAGAGCTTTACAGTCTGTAAAGAGCCAAGCCAGAGCTTACCTGCCAGGCACCATTTCCCTCTCTCTGCCCCCTCCTTCTGATGGTGCCCCTTGCTGCAGCTTTGGGAGGACTTTTTATTCTGAGGCATGGTTGCAGGTCATTTGTGACTGTTGACCTTTCTCCTCTTCAGTGCCTTAACCAGCTCTTCTGCCGCAGATCTCCTGTTCCCTTGGCAGGAGGAGAGCTGAGAACCCACCAAACAGTGGCTTTTCCTTTTCCCTGGCCTCTTCGTCAAAGCTGGTAGGCTTGCTTATAAATGTGTCAGGCGTAAATGAAGCTAGAGATACAAAGGACTTCCTGTCCCAGTGGTCACCATGCCTCCTGGCACAGCCCTGTGCTTCCTGCTTTCACACATGCCACTGCACAGGAGAGCAAACCACAGAGCTATAAATCTCTCCATTTGCACTGGAAGAAAGCCCCTTGGCTGTGCTCAGTTCTCTGCAGCAGAAAACAAGGATAGGCTCTCATTGTGGGCTGGCCAGGGGCTGGCATGGAACAGAGGGCATCTAAACCTGAGAAGACAGGAGACTTGGAGAAGGGGCTCCAGGCAATGGCAGGGAAGTTACAGGTACTGAGGACTTCTTAGAATGATGGGGCTCTGGTCAATTCGAAATACCTGTTTCCCCAGACCTCACCCTAAGGGAGGTAGCCCATCCATTCATCTGTGGTCATTTATGCCTCTTGGTACCGTCAGCAGCAAACATTGTAGGACCAGGGTAAGCAGGAAACTGAGGAGCCCAAAGTCCTCCTCAGTAAGTCCAGCAGCGGGATCTTGGCGTCAGATTCTTTGGAGCATCATTCTTTTTTCTTTTCGGAGTATGGACTAAGCATTGCCTAGTCATCCACCTCAAAGCACTTGGCTCTTTCCTAGCTTCCCATTGCCCTGAGGAAAGCTCGTTTCAGTTGTTAATAGTGTTTCTCAGCTGGGCACCGAGAGCTTTAGGCAGTTCCTGACCTCCAGCCCCAGCCCCAGCCCCAGCCTTTGTGACAAGCAGAACACACCTGTTTCCAGATGCCCCCTAGCTATCTCAATCCCTGGGTGAGAAAAACTGGTTTAGGGCGTGAATGCATAAATGTCTCTCCTCAGCCCCAGAGCTCTCTCCCCCTTTACAGTCACACATCTCTAGAGAACTGGCTATTTTTTACTTCACATTTCCTTACTGATCCTTCCACCTCACTTGACTTCAAATTCACCCCTATAGCTGCTTAGCTGTGTAACCTTAAGCACATGACTTGATTTCTCTCAGGCTCAGTGTTTCCATACATAAAATGGATGTAAAAGTAGTTTTGGAGATTAAATGTTTACAGTAAAGCACTTAGAAAATGGTCTCTCACGTAGGGAATATAACCAGCTGTGTTACCCTCTTCTCTTAAATTCTCCTTGTATTTTAATCATGCTAGGCAATTTTACAGAAAGATAATCATATCAACTTCAGCTAATCATAATCCTTTCTCTGCTGCAATGTATAGGCTTTTCTTCTGGGACAGTTTTTCTGGAAGTTATAGGCTTACAGAAATCCGTATTACAGGTGCTGATGATGGTGGGTGTGAATCCCCAGTAGGGGCTATCCTTCCAATGGCTGGATGAAGCAGGCTTGAAGATGGTACATTAACCCTTCATCCAAAACTGGGTGGACTTTGCATTTCATCATGAAAATGACTGACTTGCTTCTTTTCTGCTGTCCTTGTCACAAAATAGGTTCTTGGCAGAGTCTGAGAAGCAAGAGCCATTGGTCCAGTAACTCCTTGTCGAATTGCCTCTCTGCAGGCCTGGCGCAAGCGCTGGTTTGTCCTCCGGCGGGGCCGCATGAGCGGTGACCCCAACGTCCTGGAGTACTACAGGAACAAGCACTCAAGCAAGCCCATCCGTGCCATAGACCTCAGCGAGTGTGCAGTGTGGAAGCACGTGGGCCCTGGCTTTGTTCGGAAGGAATTTCAGAATAATTTTGTGTTCATTGTCAAGACTACTTCTCGTACATTCTATCTTGTGGCCAACACCGAGGTGGAAATGCAGGTGTGGGTGAACAGTATCACTCAGGTCTGCAACCTCGGCCACCTGGAGGGTGGTGCAGGTGAGAGCAGAGTCGGGGCTTCTGTGTGCTGAGGGGTGGCCTGGGCTGCTGCAGGTGCCAAGCCTGCCTTGTTGAGGGTGTTTTGGCACACTAATTTGTATCCAAACTGTTCACCAAGTACATTCCAAAATTTGCTCCCTACCGTTTGGTTCTAGGCTTCAGGCCCAAATGTGCCATGCCCTGAGCATTACGAGTGATTTCAAAGACTTTAAAGTCATTCCATGCCTTTGCTCTCATCGGCCACAGAGAATGTGTACAGTGGAAGTAAAACGGGGTGAGCACTGTCCTGTAGGGCTCTGATTTTCCCCATTTTGCTGCTGGTTTTCTAGAAATATTAAATATCGCTATCTTTCAAAAAATGTGTGGAGCTCCAGCTTTTTTGTCACCTATTGTGTTGTTTGGCAGTAGAGAATATAAAGACAGAACTTGACTACTTATCACAGGCAGGGAAGAATTCCTTATATCTCCCATTGGCTTACGGTCTTTGCAAGGGAAATGAGCTCTAAGTTGGCTCTGGGCCGTTTCTGGGCAGTGGAAGCAAATGACCCACAAGGTTCTTGTCCCTGATTCTTGCCGTTTCTCTTTTGTACATGTGTACACACACACACACACACACACACACACACATACACACATACACACGCTGCCTTTTCTACATATATACCAACTACAATGCTCCTAGGGCTGTAATTCATTCCCTTCCTGTTGTTGACCTCTGGCTTCAATGCAGCATCCCCTGATCCTCAACCTGTGGGACTTTGAATCTGATACTTTAATTCTGATTTCTTTTGTCCTCTTAGTCTAATGGACAAAACCTTACCCCTAAATCCTGTGGTCTACAGTTGCTTCAACATTTCCACCCTCAGTCTCCTTGTCACCTGCCACAGGGATGTCCCCATTAAACCACTAGGTGGTAGCGGAGGGTCAGAGTTGCATCTGGAGAGTGTACTTCCTGAGGACAAGTCCTTTTCTCTTCAGGAACCAGGAAACTTACTAAGTCACATTGCTAGGCTTTTAGAATACTTAAAAGGAAATGAAATGATGGCAAGCTCTTTATCCTTGCTCCGGCAGATGAAGCTTACTTGCAAAGTTGCAGTGAATCCACCCTGGGTAGAGTCCAGCACTGTGCAGACAAGCAGAGCTCCTATAGGGGCTTACTCATCTGGCCTTCTACTTGCTCTCTGCCACCCTAGTCCCTGCCTTAGCCCACTGTAGACACATATTCATGTGTCATGTAATGTGACTGCTCTGTTTTCTCCTCTTCCAGGAGTTATCCTAAAACATAGATACATGACATACTTCCCAATATGTGAAGAGAGACAAGAGTAAGGCACCAGCTAGAAAATGGAAAGCTCGGGAATGAAGTTGGAAGGAGCCAGAAACCCATCTATGACCTTTATCCCTCCCTGTAACTCCCACTTAGTTCTTAGGAGGATATAAGGGCACAATTTCCTTCATCTGAGAACTACGCCCAAAGGGCTTTCTTGTGGCTTTTCACGTAAGGTGTTTGGTTCTGTCTCCAGCAACCAGAAGTAGTCAACACATCACGTGTACTCTGGCCAGGAGTTCTGTTAAATACTTTTGAGTATTAGCTTGTTTTATCCCCAGACGGATTCTGTGGCACATGTACTATTAGCATCTCCACTTTACAGAGAAGAAAACTTGGAGCAGGCAGGTAACTTTCCCAAGGTCATGACAGCTAAATAATGGAGCCTGGACTTGAACCCAGGCAGCTCTGGGCTGCTCTGACTCAGGAGTCCTGAACTCCTGCCAACTTGATTCAAAAGGGAAATCAAAGCAGGCTTTTCACTGAGAGTTTCTGAATGTCATCCTCCTTGAGCAATGTGGCCTTTAGCAGTAGTCACACTCCGTTTCTTTCCTTCCATTTCCTTGTACATCATTAACAGTGTTCTTTATTTAGTGTTACTTGTCTCTCTCCTCTGGTAAACTGTAAATTCCAGTAAGGCAGAGACTTTTTCTTGGCTGTATTGGCAGAGTTCATTCAGTTCTGGACACATAGTAGGTACAATAGTAGGTATTGTGTACAGGCATACTTATCTGTATATGCACAGATGTGTATATAAGTATATACATATATAGTCATCATACATAAATGTGTGTGTGTAGTGAGTGAATCAGCAGTGATGCAGGGCTGCGGCTGAGGGCCAGAAAGAAGCTGTGTGTAAACTACTTAACTACAGATTTTTAGGCCAAGTATGCTTGGGTTTTTTTTACTCTTAATTGATTCAACACTTCACTCTTGGAACATGGGCTTTCTTTCCCAGACATTGTTTATAGCTTGGGGAAATGGTCTCCTCTATCAGTACAAACACCAGCTGTGGTTTGCATCTTGTATTTGGCTTCTTAGATGCTGTTTGAGAAATTGTGAGTGAGTGTTACAGCCATTCTTAAACATTAACTTGGGAAATGATTTCTCCAGCAGATTCCATGGAGAGCTTCTCTCACATGCCATCCTCCCTCCAGCCATCCCCCGCCAGCTGCCTTCATACCCGCCATGCTGTCAGCTCCTCCTCATCTGGAGATGACCCAAGGACTAATACCACAGTCACTGAGGAAAGGAGAAGTGAGTCAGAGTTTCTCTCCCTTCCTGATTACATGATTCTGTCCAACTGTGAGACTGGAAGACCACGCCAGGCCAGGTATGCTGCCTCTTCTTGTGGGCTCTGTCCCAGGATGTAGCTTCTTCTAGTGGGTGTGTCTGTCCTCACTTCTCTTCCTGGCCCTGCAAAGGCAGGACAGATCACTGAACCACTGTGAGGGTGAAGCATGTGGTGTGCTAAACAGAATGACTCAGGCACTTCAGCCTTGTGGCTTTCATTTCTAACCTTGCATTTTCATATGTATCTAACATTTGTAGGATGACAGAAATCAACAAACCATTTTTTTCCCTGCATCAAAGGGTTGGTGTAATGTAATGGGGAGTTGTAGAGGGTTGGAGACAGAAAACAGGTGATATCAGAGGAATAGGAATGAGTCTGTGGTGAGTATGTATCCATCAAAGTCACATGCTTTTCTTCCCTCAGTCTACCCACCAGATGTGATAGCTGGTCCAACTCAGACCGCTCGTTGGAACAGGCTTCCTTCGATGACGTTTTTGTTGACTGCCTGCAGCCCCTGCCCTCTAGTACCTTGGTCCATGCCTCACGCCATGGGAATGGATCTCAGGAGGCACCTCCCATGAGGCCTCAGGCTGCCCTGATCTGGAGTAGAGATATCAGTGGGCCATCCATGGACCGCTTTTCTTCACCATTGCTGGAAACTTCCTTAAATTCCACCATTCACGTAGATAAAAACCAAGGTTCCTTGCCCTATGGGGTAAAAGAAGTAGACATCATGTTCAACACGCCACCTCCCCGCCCCCCTAAGCCAAGCTATCTCTCTGAACGGCGCCAAGAGGAGCAGCACATGTGGAGTGGGCACAGCGGCATCCAGAAGGCAGAATGCACTGCGGCACAGAGAAGAATCTCTCTTTCTGGTTTAGATAATGTGCCAACCTGGAAAGGTAAGTGTTGGATGCTGAAATTCAGCTGCAGAGAAAGCCTTGCTCCTCTTCTCTCCTAGTGTGTGCATTGCCCAGTGTTCCTTGCTCAAGATGGCCCAGTCTCCCAGGGTCCCCCTCCTTCTTTGAGTCTGGCCACCAAGGAGAGATACTTAGGTCCTTGTAGATGCTGAAAGGGTTGCAGCCCTGGTCTCATGGCTGTGCCCCTACCACATGATGGGCTGGCTCCCCCACTGAGACTAAGCTCCTGAGGTTTGTTTGGAGTCGCTTGGGGACCCACTTGGTACAAAATCAGCTTGGCCTAATTGTGGTCTTTGCCTCACACATGCATAGTGAGACCTGAGCTCTTTTCTTCTAGTTTTCAACAATCCCATTGCCTTATTAAGCATCCCACGTGATATGCTCTTTCTGCATCCTAACTGGCTGCACACTAGCTAACTCAGCCCTGTTGGCCCTGTCAGTCCCTGCACATGCCCTCCTGGAGCCCTCTTTCACCTTTTCCTGCAAAGCTGTTCATTCTCACAGAGTTGCCTTGCTATCTCCCTTCCTCCGCATCTCCCATCCAGACATACTCACTCCCACACTGCTACCTACACAGCCACATTTTAAAGGAATTAAGGGAGTTTAAAGAATGCAGTCATTTCAAATTATATAAATCTCTCCTTCTGACTGAGGAACTAAGTTCCCTGGAAATGTGATCATTACAACTTCAATGAAACGAGTATAACTGACCCTTGAACAAGGTGGGGGTTAGGGGCACTGACCCCCCATCCAGTAAAAAATCCACATAGAACTTTTGACTCCTACCAGTAGCCCACTGTTGACCCGAAGCCTTACTGATAACAAATGATCAATTAACACGTATTGTTTGTCTGGTGTATATATTATATATTATATATTCAGATTTTCTATTTTTGTTGTGCTCCTTTTGGTAAACTATATTATTCTAGGAATTTGTCCATTTCACCTTTTCTTTCAAATTCATTGATATAATTCAATTTTAAAATTGATTATAATAGCCTCTTGTTATCTGGAGGATCTGTACTAATCCCCTCCTTTTCATTTCTGATATTGATAATGTGGGCCTTCTCTCTGTTTTTCTTAATCAGTCTTGCTGGGGGTTCATCAATTTTATTAGTTTTTTTTTTCCAGAAAACAAATTGGCCTTTGCTTATGTTTTTTTCCAGTGGATATTATTTCCTTCCTTCTGCTTCAGAGGTCAGCAAACTGTGGCCTATGGCCAAATCCAACCAACAGCCTGTTTTTTAACAGTCCACAGCCCACCAAACTAAGAAAAGTTTTTCCAAAAAAACCTATCTCACCCTGTCCAGAAAAAGTTTCCTGACCCCTGTTATACTTACTTCCTTAGAGATGATTTGCATGTTTTTCTAAAATATTTTAATGGATTGGTGGCATATTAAATTTCTTCCTTTCTTCTTTATGTAACATACATTTAATGCTACAGGTTTTCTATAAACACTGTCTTAGCCACATCCTTTAAGTTTTCGATATTGTATTTTTATTATCATTCAGTTCAGAATATTTTCTGATTTTCATTGTGGTGTTTTCTTTGACCCATGCATTATTTAAAACAGCATTTCTTAATTTCTGAACCTGAGAATTTCCTATTAATTTTTTTTGTCTTAGTTTATTCTATATGATATTAATATAGCTGTGCCTATATTAAATACTAAATACTAACAATAAATACTAGCCAGCATTCTTTTGGTTAGTATTTTCATGGTACATATCTTCTCATCTTTTGACTTTCACCTTTTCTATACTCATATTTTAGATGCATTTCTTATAAAAATCATATAGCCATATTTTCTTACGGTTATTTTAATTTTTTAGTCTATTCTGATAGTCTTTTTCTTTTCACTGGAAAGGTTAATCCATGTACAGTAATTAGACTCTTTTACCAATTATTTTGTGATTTCTATGTCCTGTTTATGCAAATTTTCTTATTTATCTCATTCCTTGCTTTCTTCTGAATTGAGTTTGCTTTCTTATTTCAGTTTTAACCTCTGGTAATTTGGAAGTTAAACATTCCATTTCCATTTCTTTAGTGTTTACCATCTACATTTTACCATGCATTTTCAACTTAATATCCAAGATTATTCAGTATCATTACTCTTTCTTATCATACAAAGACCTTAGAATGATTTAGATCTAATAACCTCTCCCAACTTAATATGCTAATACCTTATAGTATTTTACTTCAATCTTGATTTTTAAAATCCTATCAGGTAAACAATATTGGTATTATTTTGTACAATTTTTTCTAGTTTCACTCACACTATTTTTCTATTTTATCATTGCTTCTAGCATCTCTTAATTTCCTTCTGGGATTATTTTAGTTCTTTTTGTGGCTTATTCTTTAGGATTTCCTTTAATAAAGGTCTGTGTTGGTAAATTCTCTCATATTCCATTTGTCTAAAGGTGACTTTTTAAAACCTTTTCTTGAAAGATTACTTACTGGATATAGAATCCTAGTCTGATGGTTATTTTTGCTCAGCTCTTTGAAGATCTCATTCTACTGCCATCTTGTTTTAATAATTGTTATTGTTAGTCTCTTTAGGAATGTCTCTTACAAAGGAATTCTTTTTCCTCTTTCTAAGAATCTTCTTATCTTTGTTATTCTTTAATTTCTGTAAAATGTGTTCATGTGTAAATTTCTTCTTGTCTTGTGAATCATTGGGCTTCCAGAATTCGAAGACCAATGTCCTTCAGCATTTCTGGAAAAATCTAAGCTATTAGGTCTTCAAACATTGCCTCTTCTCCATTATCCCTTTTTTTCCTCTGGGGCCCCAGTTTTATGTATTTTAGACTTTGCATTCTATCTTGCGTGTTAAATTCTTTTACAGTTTTCATCTCTTTGTCCTGAATTCTAGTAATATCAGTTTTTGAAATATCTCTTCAGCTGGGCCTAATGTACTATATAACTCATATTTTGAGTTTAAGCTTAATTTTGAAAGAATATATATTTATATTTCAAAGTTATGTTTATAAAAAGGTATACAGTACTCACTTGCCCTGCACAAGGATGACATGCAAATTCGTGAAGCATTTCATGTTTTGCTTTTCTTTTGTAATGTTTATGAGTAGGGAAACTCATGGATATTCAAGAAAACGTGGATAGTCTTCTGCTTTTTAATGCAAATAGCATTCTTACACTATATTCTGTTCGCTTTTGCTCTTAAGCATATATCCTGATTATGCTTCACATTACTACAAATACTATATAGCTTTTGATCCAGCAATTTCACTTCTAGGTTTAATGTTGCTCTTAAATGCTTGATATGCAATTTTGAACATGGGCTGTGTAGTATTTGTAATTTTGGTAGTTGGTGTAAATTGGTTCAACTCCTGTAAATTTTGGCTTTGCAAGTGCTTAACACATTTAAAAAATGACATTTACATGGTTGGTGATTGAAAAATTCTATGTGAAAAGAGATTGGTATTAGCCTAAATGTTGATCACTAGAGAAATGGTTAAATAAATTATCCTCTATCCACCCACTCAATGGAATGGTTCATACCTATAAAAAAGAATCAGATGGTTCTCTATGTATATTAGCTGATTGTATATCAGTGTCAAATTTATTGAATTTGATAAAAGCACTGTGGTTATATGATGGAATGTCCTTACTCTACAGATGGACACGCTGAAATATTTTGGAGTGAAGGGTTCTGATGGCTGCAACTTACTCTCCATGGTTCAGAAAAAATATACACATACAAATGCACACAGATGAAAACGTTTATAGAAGCTTTTACATTGTGAGAAACACACTCACTGGTCCATATTCAATAAGTGGACACGGAGACAAAGAGAACAGCGGAGCGAGGCTTTAATGACGGTCTTGCAAGATCGGGGGTCTGGTGGGCAGGCACACCTGGGGAGTTTGGCGCCAATAATTTATCTCCTAGCATGCGAGTCCCTCCCCTGGTTCCTCACTGGCTGACTACTACAGGGTTCACAGGCTTCCCCGGACGTCGCCTAAGCCAGTTATATCTTTCCTTTACATTTGTCTTAATTTTATTGGTAGGTTGAAAAAACTCAAACAGGTATCGCCAGGCCCTTATCAATTCCCCCACCCCCACCCTCAGCCCGAGCAGCTTCCACCACGTGGCCCTTTGTTAATACCTTACTGTTAAAATGTTAAACATCCCAGTGGGAATAAATCACATTTAGGTTTTATACTCTTTACTAACAGTTCCCCCCTCTTTTTATTTAAGAATTTCTGATTTTATTTCCAGTAATGTATTTTAATTTACGCTTGGTCCTTTCTCAAATTTCTCTAATCTTGTTTATGGCTGCCTCTATAAGCTGAGTCAAGGCTCTCACACAAGGAATGATACAGCATCTACACCAGTTAAAACTCTCGTAACTATAACAAGGGATGTTAAAACAGAGGCAACCATATCTTTCTATTTTTTTTAAACTATCTTTCCAACCAGTCTATGAAAGGGTCACTGGTGCCAGTTTCCAGCTAATTCATTAGCTAAAGTGGTGCCTTGTAATGATCTACAACTTCTATGAAAACATTTTTTTTCATTGGGTGTGGAGAGAAATGCCAGGGTAAATGGAAGGGCCAATTGGACTAAAGCACAAGTCCTAGTCCAGGTGGGTGGCAACAAGTAGTGCAGGTTCCCCTTTCTACAGTACCACCAAAATTCCGCTCTGGGGATGCATAATTTCGAGAAGTTGCCCTCTTTAGAGACATTTAGGACATGGGTACAAGTCAGTAGTTCCCCAGTTTTGAAACCTTCCCCTTGCCTAGAGAGGCATGAGGAGTGATTCATCTTCCCTATAGAAAAAGAGGGGATTGCCCTTGGCTCTGACTTCTTTAGGGCATGAAAGAGTAAAGACAAGCCCTTGCAAGTCTCATTTTCCCAAGCGTCCTTGTCCTGGTACAGGGCCAACATGCAGTTCATCCCAGTGGGGTCTGTGTCCCAGCAGGGGAATGGGACCACCTGCGCCTGTGGTCATTCAGCAGCACATGCGTAACAATCACTTTTATTCAAAGCGAGTACTGAAAATTTAACTCACTCTACCCAGGCATTGGTGTCTCTATAACTTGTCTCTATTTCAAGAGTCTGTTTTAGATATTTTCTTTCTGTTACAGTAACTAGTCTAGGGTCATTTTTGGGAAGCTCTGGCTCAATATTTCCCTCAGGATTGGGGGTGGCCGCTATGGGTGAAGTCTTGCCTTTGATTAAATTAAGACCAAACCTTCCCACAGGATCTACTCCAGTGACATCTGCACTGAGTCTGTCTTGAGGTTTATGTATAGTTAATAAAAGGGGTTTACACTGTCTATCCTGGCAATTGTCAGGAGGAATTCCTTTAGCTAAGTGGAGTTTTCTTTTTAAAGATTTTTCTGTTGCATGAGGGGCTGTCCACCCTTAAAACTGGGTAGTCTACCAAACACTGCTCCACTTTGGATATGGGGGCCTACTTGCCTTTTTATTCCATTAAGATTTGTCCATTCAGGACAGAGATACTTATTATCTCCAGAAAGCTGTTTTTGGTCATTTAGGTCACAAGAGAGAACTTGACAAGCATCAAACCTAATGGCTTGGGGCTTGATGTTTTAGTAATATTGATTACCAGTTTGACAGGATAACCAGGAGTTCCTTCCCATTCTAGGGCTTCCTGTGAAATACAGTTAGAACGATAAAAGTTAACATTTTTAGGTTCTTTTTAGTTTCAGCCTTAAGGGTTGGTTCTTTTTAGTTTCAGCCTTAAGGGTTGGTTCGCCACCTGGGACACCTGCCAATTCTGTTTTGTCCCCAGATCCCCCAGTCAGTTTCTTTACTCTGGTGTAATGAGTCCAGCCCTTTCCAGCTGCCCTCACTGCAGTCTCCGCGGTCAGGAGCACTTGGGAGGGGCCTTCCCAGCTGCGCTGGAGTCCATCTTCTTTCCAGGATTTTACTAACACCAGGTCTCTAGGCTGGAAGCAGTGAGCGAAGAACTCAAGCGGGGGAGTCTGGGTGAGGAGTCCTTTCAGCTTGAGAGAAGATAAGTTAGAAGACATGGCTAGCACATATTCCATCTTTTTCAAGTAAACTTGCTTCATATTTTAAAATTTGAGCATCTATTAGCCAGTGCCCAGCCCACTGATTAAGTAAGCATGACCCGAACCTGGTGAGGAGTACTGACCATGAGGGTTCCTCCGAGTTAATTTCCTGCCCTCTTCCACCAGTAAGGCCATGGCTGCGATGGCCTGAACGCACTCAGTCCATCCTCAAGAGACAGGGTCCAGTAGTTTAGACATAAAGGCCACTGGTTGTTTCTTTCCTCCCCAGGCTTGGGTCAAAACCCTACAGAGAACCTTGTTCAACAGAAACAAATCAGTGAAATGGCTTCTCTAATGATGGGAGTGCCAGGACTGGGGTGGTGACTAAGGATTGCTTTCAATTTCTCTAGAATTTGCAGTTCCACTGGGTCCATTGGAGACGGTCTGGCTCTCCCTCTAACAATTTGAAATACAAGCTTCTAGCCTCTCTTCTAACACTTTTTGAGCTTCTCTCAGTAATTCTTCTCTAGGTTTTTCATTCCGTCTATCTAAATTCTGTAATTTCTTAGATATATCTGGCCAATTTTTGGTTACAAAATTGACTTTTAAAAGACCCTGTCCTACCTGAGCTTCTGGGCCAAGTCCTGAATACTTTCTCATCTGGTCCCTGAGTCTCTATGAAAATGCAGTTGGGCTTTCTTCCTTTTCTCATTGGACTTCAAACACCTTAGAAACATTTTGAGATCTTGGGGCCGATTCCCTAATTCCCTTTATAATTAGCCCTAGAAGATCCTGCATTTTTAAATCTATCCCCTAGATTATTATTATCCCATCTAGGGTCTACATTTGGGAACTTTTGTTCTGCTGACTGGACACCCTGGCTCGGTGGGTGCTTTTGTTCCCAAATGGACACAGCAGCTCTCCTGATTCCCCCCCTCACCACCAGGGAATGGGATATTCACAATGGACATCAGTTCAACCTAAGTATATATATTAGGTCCCAGGAATTGATCCAGTGGGCCCACTAGGCCAAGGGGATCTTCTAGCAATGCTTAAAACTTCTCACCTCAGTACCCGTGAGGGGAGCATTAACAAATTTCCCCTTGTCCTAGTGGGACCTCTCTCAATGGAAATGTCTTGGGATTCCTGGTGGACTCCCCAGAAGGCAAGGGGAAACTAAGTCCTTCTTACATTAAATCCAGGGAGAGGAAATCCTGGGGCAAAATACCTCTAAAAACTGAAATTGAAGGGAGAAATACAGTTTAAAATCTATTTACTACTCAGAAGCTGCAGTCTGGGGCTGTTTCTCTTTCAGGCTTCAGCATCAGCCAAAAACCGGCCCTCCCCCTCCCCTCTCAGGTACGGGTAAGCCCCCTCCCTTGCGCCCAGGTAATTACCCATTGATATGGAGATGAATTTCTCTCCACCCCTGAGGAAAGATGCAAGTGCACTAAAGCCATACTTCTTTCCACCTCTGAACGCCTGTTGATATGAGAAATGAGTGGGGTGGGAAGAGAAAAAGGCCAGGAAAGTCTACTAAAAAGACCCAGAGTTAATTAATTAAAGCTCAAAAAGAAAGGAGCAACTTGACCTGGAATGTTTCAATATTCCTCAGATAAAGGAGAGGGTCCCTCAGCATAGCCTGTCTTTATTATGTTAATCATACAGGCCCAGCCTCTTCTCTTTTTATTTTTAACTTTACTTATATGCTATTTTTTTTTCTTTCTGAACTCAAATAGTCTGCAATCCAGGCAACCAATTTAGCACGCAGGCGCAGCCGTAAACAATATAGCAAAAGGCAGGAAGGATTCCACCCCAAAGACTGCATTTTAACACCCAGGAGGTCAAGAAGCAAGACCCTCAACTTACTCATTAGCAAACAGACAATAACTCTGCCTCCCCTTGGAAGAAGGGCAGCCAGTCCTGATAAGCTCCCAAACCATGAAGCTGCCATCCTGGGAGGGGACTAAAAGCAGTAAATTTCTTGGGTTAAGCTAATTTTGCAGAATTACCCAGAGGACTGATAAGAAACAATGTCTCATCAAAGATACTTGAGACCACCTAACAAGTCTACACCTTCAGGTGCCGGCCACACTCCTAAAGAATCCTTAAAAAGGGAACCCCCCACCCCTGGGGCGCTCCTCTCTGCGAGGCCACCAGCACCCTCAAAGTGCACAACCTTTTAACTTAAAACTTTCTCTCTCCAACCTCCCAGGGCGCCCCTCCCTCCTGAGGCGGCCTCACTTTTTCTCTCCAGGAGTAACTCCAAACAAAACTCTCACTCCGCCTCACTGTCATGTCTCCGCCTCTCAACTCTCGGCTGTGGCGGGGAAAGGGACCGAGGAAAACACACAACGCTCTCCCAACACCAGGGCTTGTCCTGGGAGGTCTCTTGTAGTTCCTCCTCCCTAGCTTTCCCTTCCCTGGTGTTGAGGGGAAATAGGGGAAGCGCCCTTGGTAACCAACAGATTCTTCAGGTGAACTGGAGGCTTTATTACCATCAAAAAATAAGTCAAACCTGGCAAAGCCAGTTTTCATCTGATCTAACTTTAATCCAGACAAAACAGCAAAATTTGATCATCTTCTGTTTGTCCTTAACCCGGTACAGGAGGCGTCCCCCCAGAACCGTAACCTTCACCCCAGCAGGCTATCTGGGGGAATTCCAAGGGAGCTCATCTGGTTCCCTTTCTCTGCTTCCCTAGGCCTAGAATTTTTATTTCCCATCCTTCAAGAGGTCCCTGTGTCAGATCCCTGTGTACTCAACCCCCCATAATGGAAATTTCTTGCACACACCCCGAGATTACACATCTCAGCCACACACACTCGACCTCTGAAAAATGCCCAACCACCAAGGCAGTACTTATAACCCAATTTTCCCACCTTGGCTCGTACACGAGGTTGCCTGGTTGCCGCGGTGCCTGCGTTTCCTCCCCTGCGTCAGGCACGCTGTCTCCGCACAACAGTCTCGGGTCTCCCCTTGGCTTCCGTGTGAAGGTGAGACGCCCAGACACAGCGGGCCGCTCAAAGACGGGCGGGACGCGTCTTCCCACTCCGCTTGGGCCCCCACCTCACACAGGCAAGAGGATCCCGGACGAGCCCCCAAATTGTGAGAAACACTCACTGGTCCAAGCTCAATAAGTGGACACGGAGACAAAGAGAACAGCGGAGCGAGGCTTTAATGACGGTCTTGCAAGATCGGGGGTCTGGTGGGCAGGCACACCTGGGGAGTTTGGCGCCAATAATTTATCTCCTAGCATGCGAGTCCCTCCCCTGGTTCCTCACTGGCTGACTACTACAGGGTTCACAGGCTTCCCCGGACGTCGCCTAAGCCAGTTAAATCTTTTTTACATTTGTCTTAATTTTATTGGTAGGTTGAAAAAACTCAAACAGGTATCGCCAGGCCCTTATCAATTCCCCCACCCCCACTCCCAGCCCGAGCAGCTTCCACCACGTGGCCCTTTGTTAATACCTTACTGTTAAAATGTTAAACATCCCAGTGGGAATAAATCACATTTAGGTTTTATACTCTTTCCTAACACATTAGTCCACATGTTTATCATTTTTAGTGCTCTTTATTTCTTCCTGTGGTTTTGAGTTACAATCTGTTGTCATCACTTTGCTGTGATATAGCTCTATTCTCCACTACTCTATTATCAAATATATTATATCTTTATGTTTTATAGTCCCCAAAATACAGTTTTATAATTATTGTTTTATGCAGTGGTCTTTTAAAGCAGTTAAGAGAAGAAATGCTTGTATTGTCTTTTATGTTTACGTACGTGATTCTCTTTAACAGTACCCATTATTTTTTGGTAAGGATTTACATTACCATCTGGAATCATTTCCTATCAGCTTGTATGAGACTTCCTTTAGTATTTGTTGTAAGGAAGGTCTGCTAGCAATAAATTCTTTCAATCTTTGTTTATCTGGGAGTGTTTTTATTTCACCTTCATTTTTGAAATATAGTTTTGCAGGATGTCAGATTCTTTTTTGACAGATTTTTCGCATTGAGCGTTTTGAATATATAATTCTGTTACATTTCTGATGAATAGTCTGCTATTAGATCTTATTGCAGTTCTCTTGTCCATGAAGAACTGGTTTTCTCTTACTGCACTTGAGAGTTCTTCTTTGCCTTTGATGTGTTTGACTATGATGTGTCAACAATTTGACTATTATGTGTTTCTGTATCGATGTGTTTGTCTTTATCTTACTTGGAGTTCATCGAGCTTCTTAGATACATAGATGATTAATGTTACTGATCGAATTTGGGAAGAAGCGTTGAACCATTATTTCCTCACAAAAATTTTATGCCCCCTTTTTTTGAGCCCTTGTGGATAGGACTCATTCTTGGTACTTTCCTTTAGCCTGGTCCCACCTTCATGGTATCATAAATTCCTTAAACTATGACATTAATGCAGCAGTTTCTCTGTATTTGTGTTGTTTGGTGCTTTCAGTAGGCATCTGGTAATGGAAAGGGAGTTAGGGGCCTTTGTTGTTTGTTCACATATGCAAACTGCACACTCTGTTAACACCCATAATGATTTCTAGGACTTGGTCATCACTGTCTGTGTCCAGGCACTGTTCTCAGTCCTTTACATGGTAACAAGTAGTCAATTGCAGGGAATTAAAAATAGTATGATTTCAGAGCAACTTTTAATCAGTACTTCTGCAGCCTTCAAGACAAGCAAGCATATTTATCTATGTCTATACATGTAGATAGATAGTCCTCAGTTTGTGATGGTTTGACATGATTTTTTTTATTAAGGTATCGTTGATACACAATCTTATGCTCAGGTTTCACATGAGCAACATTGTGGTTACTACATTCCCCCCTATTATCAACTCCCCACCCCGCTCCATTACAGTCACTGTCCGTCAGTGTACTAAGATGCTATAGAGTCACTACTTGTCTTCTCTGTACTATACTACCTTCCCCGTGCCCTCCCTACATTATGTGTGCTAATCATAATGCCCCCCTTTCCCCCTTCTCTGTCCCTTCCCGCCCATCCTCCCCAGTCCCTTTTCCTTTGGTAACTGTTAGTCCATTCTTGGGTTCTGTGAGTCTGCTGCTGTTCTGTTCCTTCAGTTTTTTCTTTGTTCTTATACTCCACAGATGAGTGAAATTATTTGGTACTTGTCTTTCTCCACCTGGCTTATTTCACTGAGCATAATACCCTCTAGTTCCATCCATGTTGTTGCAAATGGTAGGATTTGTTTCTTTTTTATGGCTGAATAGTATTCCATCATGTATATGTACCACCTCTTCTTTATCCATCTACTGATGGACACTTAGGTTGCTTCCATATCTTGGTTATTGTAAATAGTGCAATAATAAACATAGAGGTACTTATGTGTTTTTGAATCAGTGATCTTGTTTTCTTCAGGTAAATTCCTAGGAGTGGAATTCCTGGGTCAAATGGTATTTCTATTTTTAGGTTTTTGAGGAATGTCCATACTGCTTTCCACAATGGTTGAACTAATTTACATTCTCACCAGCAGTGTAGGAGGGTTCCCCTCTCTCCACAACCTTGCCAACATTTGTTGTTGTTTGTATTTTGGATGTTGGCCCTCCTTACTGATGTCAGGTGATATCTCACTGTGGTTTTAATTTGCATTTGTCTGATGATTAGGGATGTGGAGCATCTTTTCATGTGCCTGTTGGCCATCTGAATTTCTTCTTTGGAGAAGTGTCTGTTCAGCTCCTCTGCCCATTTTTTAATTGGATTATTTGCTTTTGTTGATGTGCATGAGTTCTTTATATATTTTGGGTGTCAACCCCTTATCGGATCTGTCATTTATGAATATATTCTCCCATACTGTAGGATGTCTTTTTGTTCTATTCATGGTGTCCTTTGCAGTACAGAAGCTTTTTAGTTTGATATAGTCCCACTTGTTCATTTTTGCTTTTGTTTCCCTTGCCCCGGGAGATATGTTCATGAAGAAGTTGCTCATGTTTATGTCCAAGAGAGTTTTGCCTACATTTTTTTCTAAGAGTTTTATGGTTTCATGACTTATATTCAGGTCTTTGATCCATTTTGAGTTTACTTTGTGTATGGGGTTAGACAATAATCCAGTTTCATTCTCTTGCATGTAGCTGTCCAGTTTTGCCAACACCAGCTGTTGAAGAGGCTGTCATTTCCGCATTGTTTGTTCATGGCTCCTTTTTCGTATATTAATTGGCCATATGTGCTTGGGTTAATATCTGGACTCTCCACTCTGTTCCACTGGTCTGTGGGTCAGTTCTTGTGCCAGTACCAAATTGTCTGGATTACTATGGCTTTGTAGTAGAGCTTGAAGTTGAGGAGCATAATTCCCCCCACTTTATTCTTCCTTCTCAGGTTTGCTTTGGCTATTTAGGGTCTTTTGTGGTTCCATATGAATTTTAGAACTATTTTCTCTAGTTCGTTGAAGAATGCTGTTGGTATTTTGATAGGAATTGCATTGAATCTGTAGATTGCTTTAGGCAAGATGGCCATTTTGACAATATTAATTCTTCCTATACACGAGCACGGCATGTGTTTCCATTTATTGGTATCTTCTTTAATTTCTTTCATGAGTGTCTTGTAGTTTTCAGAGCATAGGTCTTTCACTTCCTTGGTTAGGTTTATTCCTAGGTATTTTATTCTTTTTGATGCAACTGTGAATGGAATTGCTTTCCTGATTTCTCTCTCTGCTAGTTCATTGTTAGTGTACAGGAAATGAACAGATTTCTGTGTATTAATTTTGTATCCTGCAACTTTGCTGAATTCAGATATTAGATATAGTAGTTTTGGAGTGGATTCCTTAGGGTTTTTTATGTACAATATCATGTCATCTGCAAACAGGGACAGTTTGACTTCTTCCGTTCCAATCTGTATACCTTTTATTCCTTTGTGTTGTCTGATTGCTGTGGCTAGGACCTCCAGAACTATGTTAAATAAAAGTGGGGAGAGTGGGCATCCCTGTCTTATTCCCGATCTTAAAGGAAAGGCTTTCAGCTTCTCGCTGTTAAGTATAATGTTGGCTGTGGGTTTGTCATATATGGCCTTTATTATGTTGAGGTACTTGCCCTCTATACCCATTTTGTTGAGAGTTTTTATCATGAATGGATGTTGAATTTTGTCAAATGCTTTCTCAGCATCTATGGAGATGACCGTGTTATTTTTGTCCATCTTTTGTTGATATAATGGATGATATTGGTGGATTTTCGAATGTTGTACCATCCTTGCATCCCTGGGATGAATGTATTTGATCATGATGTATGATCCTCTTGACGTATTTTTGAATTTGATTTGCTAATATTTTGTTGAGTGTTTTTGCATGTGTGTTCATCAGGGATATTGGTCTGTAGTTTTCTCTTTTTGTGGTATCTTTGCCTGGTTTTGGTGTTAAGGTGATGCTGACCTCATAGAATGAGTTTGGAAGTATTCTCTCCTCTTCTATTTTTTGGAAAACTTTAAGGAGAATGGGTATTAGGTCTTCACTAAATGATTGATAAAATTCAGCGGTGAAGCCATCTGGTCCAGCAGTTTTGTTCTTAGTTAGGTTTTTAATTACCAGTTCAATTTCATTGCTAGGAATTGGTCTGTTCAGATTTTCTGTTTCTTTCTGGGTCAGCCTTGGAAGGTTGTATTTTTTTAGAAAGTTGTCCATTTCTTCTAGGTTATCCAATTTGTTACCATATAATTTTTCATAGTATTCTCTAATAATTCTTTGTATTTCCGCGGTGTCTGTAGTGGTTTTTCCCTTCTCATTTCTGATTCTGTTTATGTGAGTAGACTCTCTTTTTTTCTTGATAAGTCTGGCTAGGAGGTTATCTATTTTGTTTATTTTCTCAATGAACCAGCTCCTGCTTTCATTGATTCTTTCTATTGTTTTATTCTTCTCGATTTTATTTATTTCTGCTCTAGTCTTTATTATATCCCTCCTTCTACTGACTTTGGACCTCATTTGTTCGTCTTTTTCTAGTTTTGTTAATTGTGAGTTTAGATTGCTCATATGGGTTTGTTCTTCTTTCCTGAGGTAGGCCTGTATTGCAATATACTTTCCTCTTAGCACGGTCTTCGCTGTGTCCCACAGATTTTGCTGTGTTGAATTATTGTGGTCATTTGTCTCCATATATTGCTTGATATCTATTTTTGTTTGGTCAGTGGTTGGTCCATTGGTTATTTAGGAGCATGTTGTGAAGCCTCCATGTGGTTGTGAGATTTTTCATTTTCTTTGCATAATTTATTTCTAGTTTCATACCTTTGTGGTCTGAGAAACTGGTTGGTACCATTTCAATCTTTTTGAATTTACTGAGGCTGTTTTTGTGGTCTAGTATATGATCTGTTCTTGAAAATGTTCCATGTGCACTTGAGAAGAATGTGCATTCTGCTGCTTTTAGGTGTAGAGTTCTGTAGATGTCTGTTAGGTCCATCTGTTGTAATGTGTTGTTCAGTGTCTCTGTGTCCTTACTTATTTTCTGTCTGGTTGATCTGTCCTTCAGAGTGAGTGGAGTGTTGAAGTCTAGAATGAATGCATTGCATTCTGTGTCCCCTTTTAATTCAGTTATTATTTGTTTCACATATTTAGGTGCTCCTGTGTTGGGTGCCTAGATATTTATAATGGTTATATCTTCTTGTTGGATTGACCCCTTTATCATTATGTAATGTCCTTCTTTGTCTCTTGTGACTTTCTTTGTTTTGAAGTCTGTTTTGTCTGATAGAAGTACCACAACTCCTGCTTTTTTCTCTCTGTTAGTTGCATGAAATATCTTTTTCTATCCTTTCACTTTTAGTCTATGTATGTCCTTGGGTTTAAAGTGAGTCTCTTCTAGACAGCATATAGATGGGTCTTGTTTTTTTATCCATTCAGTGACTCTGTGTCTTTTGATTGGTGCATTCAGTCCATTTACATTTAGGATGATTATTGATAGGTATGTACTTATTGCCATTGCAGGCTTTAGATTCATGGTTACCAAAGGTTCAAGGGTAACTTCCTTACTATCGAAGAGTTTAACTTAACTCACTTAATATGCTATTACAAACACAACCTAAAGGTTCTTTTTTATCCCCCTCCTTTTTCTTCCTCCTCCATTATTTATGTACTAGGTATCATGTTCTGTACTCTTTGTCTATCCCTTGATTGACTTTGGGGGTAATTTAATTTTGCATTAGCTTAGTAATTAATTGTTCTACTTTCTTTACTATGGTTTTATTACCTCTGATGACAGCTATTCAACCTTAGGAACACTTCCATCTATAGCAGTCCCTCCAAAATACACTGTAGAGACAGTTTGTAGGCAGTAAATTCTCTCGGCTTTGGCTTATCTGGAAGTTGTTTAATCCCTCTTTCATATTTAAATGATAATCTTGCTGGATAATGTAATCTTGGTTCCAGGCCCTTTTGCTTCATTGCATTAAATACATCATGCCACTCCCTTATGGCCTGTAAGGTTTCTGCTGAGAAGTCTGATGGTAGCCTGATGGGCTTTCCTTTGTATGTGGTCTTATTTCTTTCTCTGACTGCTTTTAATAGTCTGTCCTTATCCTTGATCTTTGCCGTTTTAATTACTATGTGTCTTGGTGTTGTCTTCCTTGGGTCCCTTGTGTTGGGAGATCTGTGGATCTCCATGGCCTGAGAGACTATCTCCTTTCCCAGATTGGGGTAGTTTTCAGCAATTACCTCCTCAAAGACACTTTCTGTCCCTTTTTCTGTCTCTTCTTCTGGTACCCCTATAATGCAAATATTGTTCCATTTGAATTGGTCACACATTTCTCTCAATATTCTTTCATTGTTAGAGATTCTTTTTTCTCTCTGTGCCTAAGCTTCTTTGTATTCCTCTTCTCTAGTTTCTATTTCATTCATTGTCTCCTCCACCACATCTAATCTGCTTTCAATACCCTCCATTGTGCTCTTCAATGACTGGATCTCTGACCAGAATTCATTCCTGAGTTCTTGAATATCTTTCCATTACCTCCATGAGCATGTTAATGATTTTTATTTTGAAATCCCTTTCAGGAAGATTCTTGAGGTCGATTTCATTGGAATCTTTCTCAGGTGTTGTATTCATAATTTTACTCTGGACCAGGTTCCTTTGGCATTTCGTATTTGTATATGGCACCCTCTAGTGCCCAGAAGCTCCAGTCTCTGGAGTTGCTCAGCCCCTGAAGCAATGTTGGTGGTTGCAGGGGATCGGTATTGGTGCCTGGGGGAGGAAAGAGTTGTTTCCTGTTTCCCGGCTGCTATTCCTGTCTCCACTGCCTGAACCAGTGGGCCGAGCACACAGGTATAAGCCTCTATGCTTTGCGTTTGTAGTTGCTGTGGACAGATCTTCCCTCTGGCTGGCCTAATGCCAGGGTAGGGTTTGCTGGTTTGCAAGCCAGGTGGGGCTGGCCGGGGAAAGGCGCAGTAGGCTGTGTATCATGGAGGGGGTCCCTGGAGCTGTGTAGCCAGCCAGGGAGCTGGAGCACCTGGAAATTGTGAAAGCTCCCAACCTGCTGGGCAGAGTGCACCCGGACAATTTTGTTAACCTGTCCTTTCTCCTGAGCAGTAAGCTCTGTGCCATCCTTGCCCGTTTAGCAGCCCTCTTGCTAAGGGCTTCCTTGTTAGGATGTCTCTCAGACTGCCCGTCTTTCTTTTGTCCCAGAGCAGCCAGATATGGATCCCTGCTTTCCACAAGCAGCTGGAATCTCAGTCTCTCCAGGAATTCTGCCTGTCTTAGCTTTCCAATCCCCTAGTCACAGGAGTACCATGCAAGCACCATGAAATGTAGGTTTGTGCTCCCAGAGCAGATCTCCGGAGCTAGGTATTCAGCAGTCCCAAGCCTTCCACTCCCTCCCTGCTCCGTTTCTCTTTCTCCCGCTGGTGAGCTGGGGTGGGGGAGGGGCTCGGGTCCTGCCGGGCCACAGCTTTGGTACATTGCCCTGTTCCGTGAGGTCTGCTCTTTTCTCCAGGTGTATGCAGTCTGGTGCAGTCCTCTTTCCTGGTGCTCTTTCAGGATTAGTTGTATTAATTATATTTCAATATTATATGCAGTTTTAGGAGGAAGCCTCTCTCTAAGCTCTCACGCCACCATCTTTAATCCTCTCATTGCCAATGTTTTTTTCTAAGAGTTTTGTGGTTTCATGCCTTACATTCAGGTCTTTGATCCATTTTGAGTTTACTTTTGTGTATGGAGTTAGACAATGATCCAGTTTTATCCTCTTGCACGTAGCTGTCCAGTTTTGCCAACACCAGCTGTTGAAGAGGCTGTCATTTCCCCACTGTATATCTATGGCTCCTTTTTCGTATATTAATTGACCATATATGCTTGGGTTTATATCTGGGCTCTCTAGTCTGTTCCATTGGTCTATGGGTCTGTTCTTGTGCCAGTACCAAATTGTCTTGATTACTGTGGCTTTGTAGTAGAGCTTGAAGGTGGAGAGCGTGATCCCCCCTGCTTTATTTGTTCAATACAGTACATGAGATATCAGCAGTCTATTTTCAGAGAGGCTTTGTGTTAGATGATTTCCCCCAACTGCAGGCTCATGTTAAGTGTTCTGAGCATGTTTAAGGCAGGCAAGGTATGGTCAGATGTTCAGGCAGTTAGGTGCCTTAAATGTATTTTTGAGTTAGGATATATTCAATTATAATGTTCATCAGGACATATCTGATAAAGTAAGTTGGGGAAGACCTTTGTATAATACATACTGATAATTTCATTCATCTGTATCACATCTTTCTGAGCTTGGAGTTACTCTCTTCCCTTAAGATGATGTTGACTCTCTTTCTCAGTGGCAATCATAGTTTTCACATCTCTAAGTTCTTGGGGGACACTTTGTTCTGGTCTGCATTGTTGGCCATTTTCTCCCTCCTTGGGCTTTTATGGCACCAGGCCCATCCACCCTGACTTTCCTGATTACTCTGTGGTTGCTCTTTCTGGATGAGCCAGTTCTCATCTTCCTGCTCTTTGAGTATTGGGATTCTCTAGGGTTTTGTTCTTAAAAATCTGTTCACACTTGCAACCATGATAATATCATCTACTGTTGTGGTTTTGACTGCCATCTGTAAGCTGGTAATTACCCAGAATTATATGTCATTTGTCTAGGCCTGTATTTCTTGCTGCCCTCTGGAGATCTCTTTAAATTCATCAACTATTTAAAAATTTTCTGTCACACTACTTGTCATATCCACCTGACACGTTTCTAACCATTTATTAATCCAGTGTTCCTCTCTCTCCATGCCTATACCTGAAGCATCATATAGAAAATTCTTCAAAATCTGCTCGGATTTCTGTCTGTTGGGGAATGTATTCTGATGCCCAACTAAACTAAATAACAAGCTTTGCATATAGAAAGTGTTACACTTCCCTATCTCTCCAGAGCTGAGCACAGGGCCTGAGATGTATAGGGACTTGGACCCTAGCTTCAGTTGATGTTGTCCTGCATTTCTCACCAGCTTGGCTTGTTTTTTGCAGCTGATGTAGAAGGCCAATCCTTAAGACACCGAGACAAGCGGCTTAGTTTAAATTTGGTAAGTTTGATGCTTGAGTTCTTTTCAGCCTCAGCTTTACCAAAAATAGCTTAACCTATGTATGTTCCCTTGAACTGTTTTGAGACTAAGCACTCTGAATCTCTGAATCCGCCTTAAGGCTTGAACTTGTCTGGGAAGTACTGAACTTAGTCTTCTATAAGGACCCTGCCAGTTCTGATGCTTGACTCAGGGTAGTTACTTCACATGTCACAGTATACTTAGAGCATTTGTATAAATTCTTGACCCTTCATCTTCCAGCAAGTCCCAGGGTAGAGCTGGAGTTAGAGGCTTTTCTGACTTTACTAAGGAAGTTTAGAGTTATTCTTTGATCATTTGCAACTGAAGCCCTCTGTGTAGCCATGCAGGTTCTCCCCAGTGCACCCCACAGCCTCGGCCAGTGTTGAAGACAGCTACGTGCCCATGGGCCCCCAGGCCACTGCCTCTGGTCTTGGACCTCACTTCAGCCCTAATGACTACATCCCAATGAGCTCAGGAAGCATCCCAAGCCCATTGTCTGAGCTGCCTGCAGACCTGGAGCCACCCCCAGTGAATAGAGATCTCAAGCCTCAGAGGAAACGTAAGTCACTTGAGCAGGCCTACTGTGCAGGAGAGGGGAGCAAGGTCCTGGTGGCCATGTGGGAAAGCTTCCTTCCTGACCTGCTCTGGGGAGGAAGCACTAGAGAAACCATCCCAGAGGGCCATGAAGCATAGGAGGAAGGAGAAGTGGCTTGGATTCAGTGGGAAGGCCTGGGTACTTATAGGCACATATGTCCTGCAAAGCCGAGTTCACTCCAGAGGGCTCATCTTTGTCTGCTTCCTTAGCAGAGGCCCAGAAATAAGTGATGATGGGTAGGAATGGAATGTACCTGGCATCTCTTCATTTAAATAGTGCTTGAATGTAAGATCGCAGGTGGCGCCTTCTGTAAAGCAGTGAAGAATGACCTTTGACGCTAATCCTTGAATGTCAGACCTGGTCATATGTGTCACTGTCCTGTGCATGCCTATCAGCAGAGGTGTTTGGGGTTGCAAGAGTCCTTGGAGCATCTGCATTACTGTCCAACAGCTTTTCTGGTCGTCTAAGCAGCATGGATGGAAGGGGAGAAAGGCAAAGAGGGAAAGAAGCAAAGCACGTCTCTCCTGGGAAACTGATTGGGCAGCAGGAGAATCACTGTCCTACGCCCTGGTGATAATGGAGGGAAGTTCAGCAGTCTCTGCCCATAGAAAGAAATACAAAATCTGGTCCAGGCAGTGGCTGCTGATGTGGGGAAAGATCGGATGCCAACCGCTGCTCTAGATGCCAAGGCTACTGCAGTGAACAGAAAAGGCCTGTCCTCCCAGAACACAGTCTAGATCTAAACCAGATAATCACAGATAAATGCATCTTTGCAAACTGGGGGGAGTGTTGTGAAGGGTAAGTACAGGAACTCATGAGCCCATGATGTGGGGGCTGATGTTATCTGGAGGTCAAAGAAGACCTTCCTCAGCAGGGGATATTGAGCTGAGATCCAAAGATGACCAACCAAGAAGATGGGGACTGACTGGGTCCTGCCTGTGGTAGCATTTCCTTGAGGTCAGAGACTTTCATTTGTTGTATTCACACAGTGCTCCTAGCACCTAGAACTGCCTGACATAGAGTGAGTAATCAATAAATGGATATTAACTAGAGACGTATCACCCTGAACTCCTGAGAACTAACCATACTGGATATTCTGTTATCCTGTAGCACGGCCACCTCCTCTGGATCTGAGAAACCTGTCCACCATCCGGGAGCACACATCTCTAACCAGGTCCTGCACTGTGCCTTGGTAAGTCTTTGATTGCACAAGGGGGCCTTATCCAGCATAGATTCTCTCAGTCTTAGGCCCCTTTGATTAATTGTAGTTGAAGTCCACTTGATCTAGCTTAAACCAAAGGAGAGATGGGTTTATTATCTTGGGCCACAAGTGTGTTTTAGATTACATGGAAAGGAATAGAACTGAATCTCTGGGGATACGGGAATCAAGAACTAGGGTGCTGCTGAGAACCCAGTGAATCCTCTCCATCTCTCTTGGCTTCTCCTCACTTTTGCTCATTGCTCTTTCTTTGGGGAACTCCTTTCTCAGTTACACAGTCTTCATGTCCAGAGATAGCTATAACATAGATCCTGAGCTTGTTTATTTACATGCTGCAATTCCAGTACCAACAAAGACAGCCTCTTTTTAAATCACAATTCACATCTCTTGGCAGGGGGAATTTTCCTGACCCAGCCTGAATGAAATCAGCTATGGCCCAGGGGGAGGGGCCAGTAGTACCGACTTGGCTTCCAGAAGCCCAGCTTTGTGAATGTATCTGCACCTCCCAACTCACCTTTTAGAACATAGATTTTCAGAGTCCTGAGCCGGACCCAAGAGTTTCTTGGTTAACGCTAAATGCCACAGGACATAATTACTTTGTAAAGCAAAATTCTGCAATCAGCTGTATTTCCAGCCAAGGTTACAGAGACATTCAGCCTATGCTTCTGTCTCAGGAGTAGGATGAACATTGGTGTGCAGTCTTGTTCTCAACCATCAAAGGAATGATCAAACTTCCTTACTTCTCCTGGTTACTTTGACTGGAAACAAAAGCACCCCAAATTTTGTTTTTGTTTTCCTAAATGACACGATGCCTTGGTCTGTTTCTAGAAAACTTGTGAGCTGTGTCACGTGGAGAGCCTAGAAAAAAGTAGCCTTTGAGAATTGGGGACCGTTTGCCCCAGGGTGGGCCAGATGCTGCCAGGTAGTCTCTACTGCTTTAGGAATTGCTCTGGCCAGAGGAAGTTGTATCTGAAAGAGAGGGCTGAAACCCCACAGAGGCCATGTCCAGTTCCTGGCTGGCTTTCAGAGCAGCTGTAAGACATTGCTTTGACCTCATCTGTATTTTTGTTCTTAGCAATCGAACCAGCTTTCTCTCTCCAGAAAGAAATGGTATTCATTCTGCAAGATTTTTTGCCCATTCTGTTTCCAGAGAAGAGGAAGAAAGCTACATCCAAATGGTAATACTGTATTTTTCACTATTCTCATTCTTCACCCCAGTCTGTATTCTTATGAGTTCATCATAAAGGAAACGTACTTACTTCAGAAAGCCCCATGCAATCTTAAAACAATCACTTCGTTGTAATACTGTGTCGCAGTGATTTCTAGACAGGGAACAAATTGATTTTGAAGCTGGTTTTCTTTCCTGCCACATTCAGCTCCTTGTACCATTTTGAGGTCACAGTATGTCAACAGTACCCAGGGCTGAGGCAGCAATTGAAGGATGAATCCCTAAAGTCCCACTGGAATGGGGGTAGAGTGTCCTGCGCTGTGGGTGTGTCTCAGTCTGTGGAGACTAGTATTATAGGGTCTTTCTGTAGACCTGTGAGGATAGAGGCCTGATAGCTCTGTCCTTTGATTAGCCATTTATACTTCAAGAATCCTAATCTATCCCTCCTAATCTCTGTTGGCCCTTCTATTCTCTTTACCTTGGATTCTTTTGAAAGAGTGGGCTCTTGAAGAGAGAGGTTTTCAGAACCTCTGGCAATTTTCAAGCACTTCAGCCAGAATTGTACCTATTTTGCAATTTAAAAATGTAGGGAACTCCAGAGAGAATCTGTTTTAACTATGAAATTTTGAAGAGAGATCTTAGAAGGACAGTAGTCAAGGCACTGACTATATATATACACTTTTGAGAAAACAATTCTGCCCTCCTATGCATGATGATAATAGGCAGTTAAAAATTCAAAAAACACTAATCTCCAGTGAAGCGGTGGTAATGAGATGCCTCATTTTGCCTTTCTGTTTGATAAAAATTGTGCCGTAAGTGCATTTAACCATATGCAGATGAAAGTGACTCATATGCAAATCTACCGTGATCTTCCCAATGTTTTTCACACTTAGTAATGGCCCTTGGGAAACTTCTAGAAGAAAACACTCTTATAAAGGATGCTGACCAGCTGTGCTCTGTCTCTAGAGAGCAGAAAAGGAAGTGAATTTATAACCTAATAGAAGCAAGTGCAGGGTTATTCCAGACACTAGCAGTTCGCTTCTGATCTTTCAGGTTGTTTCATTAACAATACAGTTAAGGATTGATTTCCTGCCTCAGTTTATAATCATTGTTTCTGTGCATTAATAGGCACTACTACACAGTAGATTAAGTAGGCCAAAGGAAGGTAGCTGTGAGGGAATCAGCAGATACGTGTGTGTAAAGGATATCTCATCTCATTCACTTGTGTTTTTTTAGCTTCAGTAATATGATAATTGCCAAATGACTTTGATTGACATTATTTCACTTGTTCCATGTAACCACACTGTATGGTGGACAGAACTAATATAATTTTATTTTGATTTTGCACATAATCATATGCATTAAATTGTTTTACTCCTTGAGGACAGGTTCTGATCTGAATGTAAACATTTAGGCCAGGGGCGAAAATACAAGTTTATTTAAGTCAGGTATCCTTCTTTATCCTGTACCAGGTTCCGGAGCATATGTCCTCTCCCCACTGTGCCTGTCCCTCCTGCTCGTGGCTGGGGTGGGGAAGGACTTGGGTCCCACTTGACTGCAGCTCTGCCCTTTGTCCCTTCTCTGTGTGGTCCTCTCTCAACGAGGCTGTAGGTGGCCTGTTATGCAGTCCTGAGGATGTTTTCAGAGTCAGTCGTTGCTCTCTTGCTGTGTACATGGGAGGCGGTTTTCACCTTGCCTTCCTACTCCACCATCTTTTCCACTCAGTAAACTGGAACATAAATGGAATTGTCTTTACATATTTTATGTCAGCTTTACTTTCTTTCAGCAATGTTTTGTAGTTTTCATGTACAAATTTGTCGTCTCCTTGCTTAAGTCTATTCCTAAATATCTTACTCTTTTTGATGCTATCGTAAATGAAATTGTTTTCTTAATTTCCTTCTCAGATTGCTAATTGTTAGTGTATAGAAATGCAACTGAATTTGGGGTGTTGGTTTTCTATCCTGCAGCCTTGCTGAATTTGTTTATTTTTTTGTTTATAAATTTTTTTTGCATGGAATCTAGTGTTTTCTACATATGAGACCATATTATCAGCAGATTATTTTGCTTTTTCTTTTACAATTTGGATGCCTTTTATTTCTTTTTATTGCCTAATTCCTTTGCTTAGAACTTGTAATACTTTGTTGAATAGAATTACAAAAGTGGATATCATTTTTTAATTCCTGATCTTGAGGGTCTTTTTTTTAACAGATTTTATGCAGACATAAATTTTCATTTCTCTAGGGCAGTGGTTCTTAACCCGGGGTGATTTAGCCTGCCAAAGGACATTTGGCAATGTCTAGAGGCAGTTTTGATTGCCACAACTTGAGGCAGAAGGGGTGGTAGCACCACCTACTGGCGTTTAGTGGGAAAAGTTCAGGGATGCAGTTGCACATTGTGCAATGCATAAGACAACCCCCCGCCGCCCAGCAAAGAATGATCTGGCCCCAAAAGTCAGTAGTGCCACTGTTGAAAAATCCTGCTCTTGGGTAAATACCCAGAAGTGACACTGCTGGGTCATTAGCTGTGTTTAACCTGTCATCAACTGTATGTTTAACTTTACAGGGTAATGCAAAATCTTTTCCATAGTGGCTGTACCTTTTGCACTCCCATCAACAATTTATGAGAGTTCCAGTTGCTCTACTGGAGCATACTTGGTATTGCAGGGTTTTTTTTTTTTTTTGAGAATAAGATTAGTTGTTTTTTTTGTTTTGTTTTGTTTTTTATTTTTTTGGTATCATTAATCTACAATTACATGAGGAACATTATGTTTACTAGACTCCCCCCATCATCAGGCCCCCCCACATACCCCATTACTTGTCTTCTCTGTGCTACACTGCCTTCCCCGTGCGCCCCCTACATTATGTGTGCTAATCATAATGCACCTTAATCCCCTTTTCCCTCCGTTCCCACCATCCCTCCCCAGTCCCTTTCCCTTTGGTAACTGTTAGTCCACTCTTGGGTTCTGTGAGTCTGCTGCTGTTTTGTTCCTTCAGTTTTTGCTTTGTTCTTATACTCCACAGATGAGTGAAATCATTTGGTACTTGTCTTTTTCCTCCAGACTTATTTCACTGAGCATAATACCCTCTAGCTCCATCCATGTTGTTGCAAATGGTAGGATTTATTTTCTTCTTATGGCTGAATAATGCTCCATTGTGTATATGTACTACATCTTCTTTATACATTCATCTACTGATGGACACTTGGGTTGCTTCCATTTCTTGGCTATTATAAATAGTGCTGCAATAAACATGGGGGTGCATCTGTCTTTTTCAAACTGGGCTGCTGCATTCTTAGGGTAAATTCCTAGGAGTGGGATTCCTGGGTCAAATGGTATTTCTATTTTGAATTTTTAAAATCTATCAGAGCTTTAAATGACAAATCATGAGCAAACTCCCTAACATTGTTCTAAATCTATACAATTCAATTAAAAATATATATATATTTTACTGGAACAGTATGGAGAAGACAAGTAATGACTCTACATCCTCTTACTATGCTGATGGACAGTGACTGGAATGGGGTTGGGGGGAGCTGAGGACTTGATAATATGGGTGAATGTTGAAACAATAATGTTGTTCATGTGAAACCTTTATAAGATTGTATATCAATGATACTTTAATAAAAAAGTATTTTACTGGAAAGTATAACAAAGTGAAAAACAAATAAATGTATGTATCAAAGTATTATCAAGAAGCAAACACTGCTATGAACACCATCCACAAAGAAGCCTCTCTAGGCCTCCCTCAACCCCTTCTGCTGCCCATAAAGGTAGTCATTATCATGAGTCCAACACTGTTTTTAAATGTCATATAAATGGACTCATATAGTATGTATTGTGTTTTATTTCTGGTTTCTTTGATTAATATTTTTTTGTGAGAACAGCCTATGTTGTTGGGTGTAGCTGTAGTTCATGTGCATTGCGGGAGCACATGCTTGAATGTACCATAGCTTATTTAATTCATTTGCCCTTGATTGAAGTTTTTGTTTTTGTTTTAAATTTAGACATTCTAATACATGTGTAATGGTATCTCGTGATTTTAACATTAGGGAAATGTATGTTGAACATATTTTTGTGTGCCTACTTGGCCCGTATATCCTCTTTGGTAGAGTTATCTGTTGAATCCTTTTGCCCAAATTCTAATTGGGCTGTTTGTTTTCTTATGTTGAGTTTTGAGAACTCTTTATATATTCTGCGTAAAAGTCATCCAGTGGATATGTGACTTGCACATATTTTCTTTGAGTCTGGATCTTGTCTTTTCATTTTCTTCTGTCTTTTGCAGAGCAAAGATTTAAAATTTGGTTAAGCCCAAATTAGTGACTTTTTTCAATCATGGATTGTTAGCATGTCTAAGAACTGCCTAATCTGAGGCTATTAGGATTTTCTCCTATGTTTTCTTATCAAAGTATTATGGTTTTACATTTTACATTAAGGTCTGCCATCCATTTTGAGTTGTCATATAAGGCATGAGATGGTATTGAGAACAATTCTTTGCATATGGATGTCCAAATGTTCCAATGCCATTTGTTGAAAAGACAGTCCTTTCTTCATTGAGTTGCCTTTGTACTTCTGTAAAAAAATCAGCTGGGCATATTTTTGTAGTCTTTCTATTCTGTTCCACTGACTTATGTGTCTATCACTTTGTACCATGCAGCCCTGATTACCAAAGCTTTACAGAAAAATCTTAAAATGGGCAATATATTTTTTACAATTTCATTCTTATTTTTAAGTTTTTTGTTATTCTACATCCTTTGCCTTTCCATATACATTTTAGAATAAGCTTTTATTTACAAAAATATCCTGAAGAGATTTTGATTGGAATTGTGTTACATCTATGAATAAATTTGAGAATCAATGTATTTGCTATGCTGAATATTCCAATTCATGCATATGGTATGTCTCCCATTTATTCAGATTTTCCTTACTACTTTCCTCAGAATTTTATGATTTTAACATGTAGATCTTATGCACATTTTATTAGATCTCTACCCAAGTATTTCATTTTGAGGGGCTATTGTAAATGATATTTTTGTAATTCCAGCTTCCAGTTGTCCATTGGTGATATGTAGAAACATGATTGACTTTGTATGTTGGCCTTATGTCCTGCAGCCTTGCAAATTTACTTATTAGTTGTAGGAGGTTTATATTTTCTTTAGATTCTTTGGGGTTTTCTGTTTACATGGTCATCTCATCTGTGAATACAGTGCTTTATTTCTTCCTTTTCAATCTGGATGCTCTTTCATTTTTTTGCTTGCCTTAACACCAGTCCAGTGCTTCCCTACAATGTTGAATAGGTACAGTGAGATGAATCCCTGTGTCTCCATCTCCTGGGGAAAGCATTCAGTCTTTCACTATTAAGTATGATGTTAGTTGTAGGTATTTTATAGATGTTCTTGATCAGGTTAAGGAAGCTCCCTTCTACTTCTAGTTTGCTGAGCTTTGTTTTGTTTTTAAATCATGAATGGGTGTTGAATTTTATCAAATGCCTTTCTGCATTCATTGACAGGATCATTTAGTTCTCTTAGACTGCTTTAGTATTGTGGATTTTACTTTATTTTTTAATATGGAACCAGTCTTGTATTCACTGAATAAACCCCATTTGCTCATGGTGTATTTTTTTTTACGTATTGCTGGATTTGATTTGCTGACATTTCATTGAGGATTTTGTGTCTGTGTTCATGATGGATGTTGATCTGTAGGTTTTTCATAGTGTGTTTGGTTTTGTTATCAAAGTAATACTGGCTCCTCAGGAAGTATTCTTTCCTCTTCTATTTTCTGGAATAGATTGTGTAGAATTAGTGCTATTTATTCTTTAAGTTTTTTGGTATATTCACCAGTGAAACCATCTGGGTGAATTCAGTTTTGTTAATAGTTATAGGACCACTAATGTGATCTCTGTAACCTTGGGTGAATTTTGGCTATGTGCCAGAACCTCTACCATTTTACCTTTCACATGTAGGTCTGCAGTGAATCTGGAATTAACTTTTTGTGTACGGTTTGAGGGAGTAGTTAGGTCTCATTTTTTCCCCCTCATATATTTCCCCAGCTGTTCTGACATCACTGATTTAAAATTATTTTCATTTACCATATCCTGCAGTACCATCTTTGTCATAAACCAAGTGTTGAGTGTCTCTTTGGACAATGCCACAGTACACAAGTGATTGCAGCTGTGTAAGTATCGGTATCTGGGCAAGGAAGTCCTCCTGCTTTGCTCATCTTCTCGAGGTTTCTTTGGTTATTTGTGCTCCTGTCTATTCCCATGCAAATTTTAGAAGCAATTCATAAAATCCTACCAAAAAAGAAATATTGTTCTCTGCAGGAAGGGTGGTCAAAATCATTTAATCCAACATTACTAAGAATTGGAATTACATTTGCTCTAATTTTGAAAATTTGATGGGGTACTTCAGTTAGCAGTGTACCATGAAAACTGCCTACCATATACAAAAGCTTAAAATGGTAAGATAATTTATTCCTTAAATCCAAAATTCAACAAAAAGGAAGAAGAATCTCTGGGGCTAAAAATGGCAAGAAATTACAAATCATGAGAATCAGTAGGAATCACAAATACTGGAATCAAATATAGAAGTAAGCCATTATTAGAAACATTGGATCTTGACTATAAAATAATTGTGTCTGACACATTTAACGAAATGAGATGAGGAGAAAGGACTTTTTAAAACTTCTAAAATAGGGATGAAATTAGAAACTCAATGGCTGAGTTAGAGTAAACCCAAAGAGGGATTTAGTAAATTAGAAGATGGGTGTGAAGAAGTTACTAATAAATCAGGGAAAGGAGATAAAAACATAGTAAGTTGAGACATGGAAGATAATATGGGAAGGTCAAACATCTGTCAAGTCATAGCTGCAGGAGGTAATAGAAGAAAAGAGGAGAGAATAGGAAAAGGGATAATGGCAGAATTTCTAACAATTTGTGAGAGATACCAATCCTCAGACAGTCCAAAGACTCACAAGCAGTTCAGTATAGGCAAATGTTAGTGGTAGAATGTAGGTGGTGGGTGTATGAGTGTTCACAGTATATTTTCCTTAATTTGCCTGATTGGTAGAAAATCTTCACAGTGGTAAGTTGAAGAAATGAACCACACGAAAGGAAAGTGAATAAAGGCAGAACAGCAGTTAACAAAATAAACAACAAAATCAACATAACCAATCAAGAAAAAGCAGTGGATACAAATACAGTATTAAAAATGTAAAAGAAGTAATTGCAACTATACCAGAGATTAATGATATAAAAGAATATCATGAACAACTTCATACCAGTGAATTTGAAAACTTTGGTGAAAATAGGCACAATCTCAGATAAATATTACCAAAAATGGACCCAAGTAGAAATGGAAAACCCAAATGGTTATGTAATCATTAGAGAAAGTGAATCAGTAGGGAAATTTTTACTATAAAGGCCCAGACACTTCTTGCTGAAAGGAAGAGATTATTACAGTTTTATATAAAGACCTCTAGGGAATAGAAAAAGAGGAAATATTACTCAGCTTATTTTATAAGGCTGAAATAATTTGATACTAAAACAAATAGCAGTTAACATAAGTAGAAAATTATAGACCGATCTCATTCATGCATGTTAAAAAAAATCCTAAAGAAGAGTATGTGCACTAAAATCTTGTAAGTGAATGTTCATAGCATTTTTCACAATAGCCAAAAAGTAGAAACAACCCAAATGTTCATCAACTGATGAAAGGGTAAATGAAATATGATCCATCCATACAATGGAATGTTATGCTGCCAGACAATGAAATCAAGTACTGATACATGAAACAACGTGGATGAACCTTGAAAATAATATGCTGATTGAAAGAAGCCAGTCACAAAAGACCACACATATTGTATGATTCAATTCGTGTTAAATGTCTAGAATAGCAAATGTATAGAGACAGAAAGTAGATTAGTGGAAGTTGTCTAGAGCTTGGGGAGATGGTGGGACTGGGAGATGATGGCGAAGGGGTACAGGGTTTCCTTTCGGGTGATGGATGTGTTCTAAAATTGATGGAGATGATGCTTGCCCATATATGTGACTGTACTGAGCACTACCAAATCATGCACTTTAAATGGGAGGATTCTATGCTTACGGAATTATATTTCAATAAAGCTATTAAAAAGAAATCCTAAAGAACATTTTAGCAAAAGAAATCCACCACTGTATAAAGCTGAGAATATACACAAACAAGATGGATTTATCCCAGCTGTGCAAGGTGGTTTTGACATTTGAGAATAGGTTCATGGCCATCTTGGTAGAGATGTTAGAGTGACCACAGGCTTCTGTTTTTCCTCCATCCAAAAATATCCTCTAAAGTCACAGTAAAGGTATTTGCTAAAGGCATGAAACCCACGAGGGTGTGAGGATTTGAAGAAGACGGCAGCAGTAGCATTGGAAACTGGAAAACAGATATGTAGTAAATGACTTATCAGACCCAAGAAATAAATACTAAATATACCAGTGGGGAAGGCAAGAAGCACCTCACTGGAGAAATACCCAGAAGGTTCAGGAATTGTCCATGACACATAGTTATGGAAGTAGAGAATATTGGTAGCTAATTGATTTTTTTTTACGTTTCTCCTTTTGGCATAGTTCTTATTTCCTCCAGTCTATGTTGGTCTCTACCCTTCATGATTTGAGTACATGCATAGTGCTTGTCAACTGTGGGGTTCACTGCAAGGTGACCTCACTAGACAGTTTGCTTGGGGAACCCCTGATGTCAGGCCCTAGGTCTTGCCTCTTGGGTTGCCCCAGTAGTCCAGAGGGCTACCTTCCAATATCCATACTCAAATGTTAAGGTCTAGTTGTCAACACTGAAAAAGAAGGGCTGGGGAAAGAAAGGTTTCAGAAAAGGTTCTCATACCTGTTATGTGTATTTACTTAATAACCTTGTTTCTTATATTGTATTCTTGGTCAAATGTGTCTAGTGTCCTCCCAGTGCAGAGACCCATTGTTTGAGTATAGACACCCCCTTCCGTAACTGTACATGTAAATGGCCCCTTTAAACTCTAGCTGTGGCTCTGTTCCATTATCTCCCTTCCTTAGAGGCAGTCGTCCTGGGGCTAGGCACTTCCCTACCTGCAGCCCCAGGGAAGGGAAACAGGTTTGTGACTTGGATCAGGGCTCTGGCAGCGAGAGGTCACACAGTCCCTGCACTGATCGGACAGGCAGGGGGCTCTCAAGGAATGACTAAAGCTCATGCAGAGAAAACCAGGAAAACTCCCAGAAGGCATAAAAGGTCCCACTAAATCCAGAGCTCTGAGGCAACTCTTGCTGGGTGGGAAGGCAAGAGGGGAATCAAGGCAAGGTGCAGGCCATGCTGGTAAGGAGTGGTTAAATCCAGTAGGCCTGGCAGAGGAGGTGATTGACCACTGTCACCCAGGCTCCAAGGCAAGGGGATGCCCTCACATAGAAAGGCCGACCAGGTGTCGCATGCCTGTCCTTCTCTCTCTTCCAGGTGGGAGCATCCTCTTCAAGGTTAAAGCCAGACATGCCTCTGGCATGCATTCTGAAGAACTGGGAGCAATTTGATCCCAGACCCTGAAAAAGAAGTGTCTTATCTTCTGCACACAAGCCTGGCCTCAATACAAACTCTCTGATGGAGAGGCTTGGCCCCCAAGAGAAGTAGACAGTCTAATGAGGTGATGAAGCTAAATTTATTTTAATGCAAGGAAGGAAAATAGTCAAAAGCCCGTGAACTGCTACAATATGGGACTAGTTTTCTAAATAATTTTGGTGGAAATCTATTCTACTTATTGGGTTCATCATTATCCTCAAAAATTGGGAGGTTTTTAAACTAGACTCCCTGAAACAGAAGAAATTTATCTTCTGCAATACAGCCTGGCTTTAAGTGACTGGAGCTAGAATTGTACTTGCATTTCATTTCCAGCCTCCTAGACACACACAGTCCCTATCAGTTCAGAGCCTTCATCAGCCCTGTAGACCTTAACCCAGTTATATATAAACTGCTCGCCCTTAGAGTGTATTCTTAAAAGCTGAGATACTTTTAGTCAAATAAGCTAAAAGGAAGGGCAATTGGGTATCACTAACTCAAATCTCTGTATCAGTTTATGTCTGTGTATATGTTCTTTTATGAAAAGTGTTGCCAACCATAATCATTACGTCTGAATCTGTATGTTTGTATGTCTAAGCATGTAAATGAGAAATATTTTTCTACCTCTGAATGGTATTAATAAAAATTGATTGAAAGAAAAGCACTTGTGAAAATTGGGCATTCTAAAACTTCCAGAAAATTCTAATAGAAGATACTAAGCATTAATGCTGATTTAAGTTGAATTGAAATGGACATATCCTTATGATTATCAGCTGCCTAAGTTTACTTAAAGTCTTTTAAGTTGATGTTATCTGCTAAATCTTTCAAGAATAAAATGCCTAGAGGCTTGACTTTGTCTAAAGTTTGGTAAAAGTTTTGTAAGTAATCTAGCATAGTTGTTAGGAATGAGTAAACTAAGTAAGTGTAGCAAGTGAACACCTTAATAATTGTGTGTTACAGTGTGTATACCTACAAATGGCCTGAGAATTTTTGTAGTAACCTAAAACCTTAAAGTTTTGCTAAGTTAAGTAGACATATTTTTGTGCTTAGTGAGAGATTGTGCTGTAAAGCACACGGTTCCAGAAATTATAAAGTGTGTTCATAAATTTGTCAATCTAAAGAATGCTAGTGTAATGGTTTACAATAGCCTACTTCTCAGTGTTCACTGAAAATTACAGTTCCTAATGATTTTAAGTTATAATTGTTACTTAAAGTAATAAGGAAAACATCTCTGCATGATAGAAAAGATGTGTGTTTTGGTAAGAGAAAGTGTAAGAAATTAAAATGTTTTATTGAAAGTAAAAGGCAACTTTGTTCTAAAGTACAGCTGTTTATTTAAAGAGGGAGAACACTGAATGTAAAAGGAAAGTTGTAGAAAGTTTGTGGAAAAATTTAATAATATGGTCATGCTATGTGAAATTAAAGCAAGTGAGTTTTGATATATCAAGTACACAGCAAAACTAGAATTTTTTTCTGTTTGTTAAAAGGAAAAAGTTTTTTTGAATTATTTGTCTGCTCTTAATGTTAAAAGATTGCAAAGGATTTTTTAATTGTTTATCAAAGCAGTTTCTCTTGCTTAAAGTCTCAGTGAGTTGTGTAAGTACTGTGTAACCTTCTGTATTTGCCTTTAAACTTCTTATTGTCATTCTGATTAAATAGATAATGTTTCATAGTGACCTATGATTCTATTTAGGCAAGTGCCTTAAAAACTTTCTTCTCACAGCTTCCCAAAATCAAATTCAAAAAGGTGCTTTTACCTCTAATTAACTCTGATATTTTCCAGAGGGCCCCTGGAACATGTCAGAGGAATTTTTTCTCATTAAGGAAAGTTATTTGGCTAATTTGGCTTATTTATCAGATATATAATTACCTGCTTAATTACCTGAAAAGCACTGTCAAAGGGAATGATGCTAAACTTTGTTACTGAATGTTTTGTTACAGAAATATCCGTATTTCCTTATATCAACTGTCTTACAGTAAGCTCTCATCAGATCTTTAACCATTGTGATTTGTAAGTCTTTTGTCATTTTTAGTCACTGTTTAATTACTCATAAACTACTAAAGAACTAGATTTCAGCAGAAAAGGTATTGGTTACATAGGATTAAGTAAACTAAGGAAGATGATTTTGTGGCTTTTTGTTTCAAATGTTGCTGATAAAGTGTTTTAAGCTTTTTCTCTTAAGCTGACAACAGTTTAGTAAGTGACTATCTTTATAAGCAGAATTGAAACTTTATCTTTCTCTCTACCTGATCCCTCCAGAATTTAAAAACTCTCAGTGACTATTTTTATATTTCATGGCAGTATGTTTATTTGCATAAGTTCAATAAGAATCTGCTTTCCTTGTAAGAGGACCAATTAAAAACACTGGTTATATTACCAAGGCTTTGACCGGAATGTCATACCTGAGAGACATGTGTGTAAACTCAGATATGAATAGACAGCTTTAAGGAACTAAGGTTGACTTTATAAAACCAACAAAGCCCCTTAGAAGAACTGGCCTGGTACCTTGCTTACAGGGTTCCCAGTAGCCTTACCAGGTGAGTAAGGAAGGTCACTTCCTGGAAGGTGCAGGAACCTCAGGATGTCTTGGGGACCTCAAGAAGAGAGGAATTCACCCAAATCAACAGGTACTTCAGGCAAAACCTGATGGCAAGTGTGGATAAAATTGTAACATTTCCAGAATATCTCACCTGGCTTTAGTACATCTGCATATCAATAGGCGTTCAAAGGTGGAAAGAAGTATGGCTTTAGTGCATCTGCATCATTCCTCAGGGGTGGAGAGAAATTCACCTGGGCAAGAAGGGCTTATCTGTGCCTGAGAGGGGAGGGGAGGGCTGGCTTTGCTGCTGCTGGAGCAGGAGAGAGAGATGGGCCGGACTGCAGTTTGTAAGCAATAAACGGGTTTTTAAACTTTATTTCTGCCTTTGACTGATTTCGGTTTTTAGAGGTATTTTGCCCTGGGATTTCCTCTCCACGGACTTACACCAAGTCTGCTTGGCTTTCTTGCCTTGAGAGGCCTTTAAAAGTCCAATCTGAAATTCCTTATAAAAAGTTCCAGCAAAGCACATTTAAAAGAGCCTATGTAATCAATTGCTCTTCTTGCTGCACTTATGCAAATAATCAAGCCAAGTGTTAATTATTTTCTTAATCTGGTTACTTCTAATAAAAATGAGGGTGATTTTAGAGAAAAGTGTTGTTTCAATAATGCAGCCTTATCTGTACTAATCCTAGTACTAGTCATTGGGACATAAACTAGATCCAGAATTCTAGTTTCCCCAAAATATCTGGCTCTGATTCTCCAGATGTTTGTTTTCTCCCATCTTTTCAATTAGAATCTTACTATTCTTAATCCTTATATTTAGCCATGCATTCTTTTATCTCCTTGTCAACTTTGTTCTTCCAGAATGGAAAATCCAACTCCAGATGTTGTTACTTAACCTAATAACACGATTTGTTCTATCTTGCCTAGAAGCCATGAAACTGCAAATAGTAATAGAAATGGAACCTGGAATAAAAGTGCCCATCTTCCGAGGCCCTCTCAACTGACCAGGGATGGAGACCTAACTAACTGCACCCCTTACTGCACCCCTTCTCAGCATGAACCAGCCAGAGAGGTCGTGACCCCCTTTCCCTAGCAGCAGCTAGGGTCTCCATCTGTAGAGGGGGGAATGAGACAGGGACCATAGGTGTAGTCAGAGTAAGGTGAGGGCCTCTGGGAAAAGCAAGGCAGGATATTTACAGTCAGAGCAATTTAACGATGTAAAGAAGTCCCTATTGAAACTCTGTGTTCAGCATGATGCAAAGTCAAGGTCACACTAGTTCTCTAGGATAAAGATACTAGTCTAGGAATATAGACATCTTCAGTGAGATCAGTTAAAGGTCAAAAGGCCAGGAGCAACTTGGCCTGGAATGTTTGAGTGTTCCGCAAATAAAGGTATCTCAGGAAGAAAAAAAAAAAAAGAACAAGTCAAGTATACCAACATACTAAAGAGAAAAACTTATTATCCTATTTAGATGCAGAAAAAGTATTTTGATGGAACTCAACATCTATTCACATACGGGAACTTGAGACATGAATGGAGGTGGCATTACTAGGGAAAGGATGGCTATGCATGCGGGGTTAAAAAAAGGATTTCACCACCTATTTCAGCACCATATCTTAAAATCGGTTCTGGATAGATGATTACTTGATTGTGATAGGCAAAACTTTATTTTAGGAGAAATTATGAGGAAACAAACTATGACCGCATCACAGGAAGGGTTCTTTAAGCGAAATACAAGAGTAAGCCATTAGGAAAAGATCGATACATTATGTTAAAAGTGAGAACTATTTGTTTAAAAAAATGCTATAAAAAGAGAAAGAACAAGTACATACTGATGTGCTATTTGCATGAAACCAACAAGTGATTACTCTCCAGGATACACAAAATGAGAAAAAAATACCAGTACTTGAATATAAAAATTAGCAAAACCAAACCAAACGTGAACATACAATTCATGGAAGAGAAAAAGTAAATGACCCTTAAACATGGAAAATCAAAGCATAGTAAGATACCATTCTCCCATATCAGGTTAGAAAAACATTAAAAAGTCTGACAATACCAAGTTACCAAGTGTTGGCCAGGAGGGGGAGCGATAAGAATGGGTATACACACCTGGTATGCATGTAGATTGATGCAGTCACAGCCCCTTTAGCTTGGTGATTGTAACGCTGAAGGTGCACATGTCCTATAACTCAACAATCCTAGTCCCAGGTGTACAGCCTAGAAATTCTTATGTAGGTGCTAGAGTGGCAGCATTGCTTATGAGAGTCCTCAAACTGGAAGCAACTCAAGTGTCCATTGGTGGTGGAACGGTTCACTAAATCATTACACAGAATCCTCTAGTCCAGTGCAAATGCATGAAGTAGGGCTAGTGCACTGACCTGGGTGAATGTGAAGCATGTACTGTAGAGCAAAAATTGAAGTCTCCAGAAGTATGTTCAACATGGCTCTACTGATAAAACCAAAACAGGCAAAACTAAGCTGTGATTTAAGGATACCTACACACTCAGAGAAGCACATTTAAAAAGAAAAGGTGAGGCAAACACAAAAATTCAAGGTAGTGCTTGATCTCTTAGTGGGAGGAGGGAGCAGCAGAGGGAAGCAGGCAGTGCACGGGTGTTGGTCGCGCTCCATGCCTGAGGCCGGGTGGTGAGGCCATGGGGTGGGGGGGGACTCGCACATGTTACCACTGTTTGTATTGGATAAAGTATCTTTAAATGCATTTGGGATGTCTTTATTAGAACTTTAATAAGTGGGATTGATCTTTTCAGGATTTAATCTCCAAGATATCGTAGGCCTGTCAGATCCATAAAATGAATTACTGGGGGAAATTTTGGCCTGCTCTTTCCATAGTGAATAAAGGTGTGGCTGAATTGTATGTATTGGATGTCAAATGCCAGCTGTCCCTCAGACATGCAGGATGATCTGTGCAGGTCTCATCAGCTGTTCGAGTGGAAACACGACTCACCCTGCTTCCCTTGGGCAACCCAGCCAGATATCATTAACCTGAGTCCTGTGATGTTGCTTTCTAGGAGAAGCACAGAACAGCCAGTTCCCTGAGCAGCGGTGCTCTGACGTGGACAAAGAAATTCAGCCTGGATTATTTAGCCCTGGACTTCAATTCGGCATCATCAGCTCCTGTACAGCAGGTAGGAAGGACTTCATGTCTGAGAATTCCCAGGTGATTGCATTTCTGTTTAGATTTTTCTGGTGATTCAGCAATGCATATTCTCTTTGGAAAGTCTTAAATGTACAGACATGTACAGGGAACAATATTAAAATCAGGGTATGCAGTATGATTCCATTTTGTGTGTATGTGTAGAAAACAAAGCCTGGAAGACTTCCTTCCCTTTTGCTGAATGAACTCTCACTTCTCCTTTACCTTTGATGTCATTCCACAAACCAGAAAGGCTGGTCAGAAGGATGCGACAGGCAAGAGCAGAAGGTGGCTTAGTCAATGTAGGTCACTGTGCAGGCAAGGCAAAGCAGTCCCCATCTCAGTGGCTTACAACGGCAAAGCCTTTCTCAGTTGTTGCTCATGGGCCAGTGCATTTCAGGCTAGGACCTTGGTGTTCCAGGTCATCTTTGATCCAGGGCCGAGGCAGGAAGAGCAGCCACATCTGAGGCATGCTGGTCTCCTGGCAGAGGGCAAGGGTGACTGCAGAATCACAGGGTGCCTCATTTCTCTTTAGGATTGGCATGTGTCTCTTCCACTCACATTATATTGGTCAGAGCAAGCCAAATGGTTAGAGCAGAGTTGAAGGGAGCAGAGATGAAGAGATATTTATACTTGTGCACACAAAGCATAATGATGCTTCTGCAGGAGATGCCCAGGAGGAAGAGGTGGCAAATATATGTAGCAACACTGTAAAGTACCACAGAGAGGCTGACTTTCCTGACTTTTAAAATTCCATGTACTAATGAAAACCCTTTGTTTTCCTTCCCATTCAGAAACTTCTCCTGTCAGAAGAGCAAAGAGTTGACTATGTCCAAGTGGATGAGCAGAAGACACAGGCTCTTCAGAACACAAAGCAGGAGTGGACGGATGAGAGGCAGTCCAAAGTGTGAGTGACGTGCGGTTGGGCCAAGTGGGAGTCAGTGGAGATGTGGGTCGCCTTGAGGTTTTTTTTTTTTTCGCCTTGAGGTTTTTTGCCAGAATAGCACCAATGGTTAGTGAAAAGCAAGATCCAGAAATAATGTATAATTTCCATGGGTTTGGCAAGAACCTCTGGGGGAGAGGAGCTAGTGGTAAGTACCGATGGGGACAGGCAGGGAGCTGTGAAGGAGTGCGCGTGCCCCGTCCCTGCTGCAGCAGTTTGGTTTCCAGCCCAGAGCCGCGGGGATGCCTGGGGCTGGTGCTGTGGTCTTAAGGGGCAGAGATGGGGGGGTTCCACGGCACAGACTGGTGTGTATAAAACTCTATCCATTCAGGGAGGTTAGGAACAATAAAAACAAGACTTGCGAGAATATTTTCCCCAGAATTTGGTTAGAAATCCCTCCAGTGGAGCATTTTCAGTACAGATGAGAGTCAATATTGCTACGAGGAGAATAACCTAACTTGACTCCAATACCTGAAATTCTGACCTCTCTCCTGTGCTTCCACTGGAATCATAAGTTAACCTAGCAGAGAGGTCCCTGGAGACCATCTTGTTCTGGCTCCTGAAGACACTGTTGAGGAGATCAAAGCTAGCAATGGTGGCAATATTTGCACTCCTTACTGCAAAGATTCCAGTGGACAAATCACTTCTATCCCGAAGACAGTTCAGCTGATGGGCAGTGAGTCTTGGGTTCCATGATGGACCAGTGAGATGACACTGCTGGCTCTAAGGGCATCATGGGGCAGTGGCTACCGGTGCCTGGGTATTCTGTCCCTGCTGGCCTTTTTCCAGCATGCTCTCACACGCATCATCCCATTTCTCCCACTAAAAGACCTCAGAAGCTAGGCTTCGTAGAGATTGCTGCTCCCACTTTGAAGAAAACTGAAAACCAGAGGTGGGAGCACTTTGCCCAAGGTCACTCATGGAGCCAAGACAGCATTAGGCTTCAAGTAGAGTCGGCTGGGCCGCCCCTTGCAGGCTCATTCCAGTTTACATGCTTCTGAGGATTCTGAGGAAATTTATCAATTCGGTCAATGTCTGAAACGTGGGAAATGTGCAGATGTGAGATGAGTTATCCTCTCTCCCTTTCATAGAATTTTGAGCAGGTGCTTTTATATTTACAAGGTATGTGTGGCAAGCCAGGGTTTCTTTACGTGGTGGTGTTCAAACGGGGAAGTCTAACATAATCAGTAGTTACCGCTACAAATACCTCCTTCTGGTCACTGTGCAGTCTGCTCTTGGATTGTTTGGTCCCTTGACCCAGCTAATGCTGGCAGAATATTTGCTACCTTAGGGAAGGCATAACTTGAACCTGGACTCAAGCTTTTGAGCAGTAAAAGGATCAGAGAACAAACAAACAAGTTCCATTCTCAGGTTTCCGGCAAGTTTTTACCTTCTGCTTTAGTGATGGCTAGAATCTGACGGCAAAGATAACCACTTTGCAGTGAGGGTATTATGTCACCCCTTTCTTTATGGGCACAGGAGGTTCAGGGGACCAGGGATAAGTCTCACCTGGACATGGGATTGTCCTTAACGCTCCTTCCTGATCATTGGAGCCCCTGCAGCCAGAAGGTGCATGTGCTGTGCCGACTGTGCTGCATCTCCTATGTGCTGTAGGGTTTCATAGTTTTACACTAATGTGAAAGTGAGTAAATGCCAGTCTTGATTTTTCAGACCAAAAAAGAAGTAATTTTAATGTTCAAAGCAGCAGGATCTGGTGACGTCCTTTGCTTCCTGGGGCAAGGTGGAGGAAAATTGCTGAGTGATTTAACCGAGTTAAGAATCCTTTTAGAGCCAGGTTGGGACCATGACAGGCTCACTGTGCCCCTCAGCCAGCTCTGTCACACACAGGCCAGAGCCCGACACGGCTGTGGCCTTCCCTGTGGTGCTTGTAAATGCGTCACAGCCTCAGGCAAGAATCCAGGGGTGCAGCCTGCTAGTTCCCATAGATGGTAGATTCCTCATGTATGGGGCATCTGTGTTCAGGTTTTTGATTACCTGACAAGGGCTCATGCAGAAAAATTGTATGTCCTAGTATCAAAAACCATACCAGATTGAATATAGATCAGAAAAGAAAATACAGCTAAACTTCTGTTGATAGTAAAAATATGACCCAATTGACTTTAAAAAAAATCTCTTTCTATAAAATATTTCAAGGAGCATATTTACTGCACAAAGCAACACACACATGAACTGTCTTGCTTAGAAGTGATTAATTAGGGTTTTAAACGAAAGGATGACTTGGGCCTCATTGCCAGTGTGTATGGGATTATGTCCTGCTTTGAGAAAACTGCTATTGGATGGCCACACCAAGGCAGTGACTCGAGGGTGCAAAGGCTGGGTAGCGTTTGAGCTGATGGCAGTGTGTGTGCCTCGCAAAGGAATTACCACGGTGCTGGAGGACACGGTCCATGTGTGACACAGGTCTGTGATCTCACCAGGGTCTGACAGTCGGAGGGCTTTGTAGCAGAAATGATCCCGAGTGTACATGGCGTGTCTGGTCACTGTGCAGGGTGCACCTTCTGAGACGATTTGGGAATCAGTGGAACAGCAGTCAGCCCCACAGTGCGCTCGGTGATCCCTTTTGCTTGGTTTCCTTCTATCTCACTTTGTTGGGAAATTCCTCCCTACAGGGGGTTGTGCAGAATGGGGCACTGAGGGACCCCCCAAGCCTCCAAGACCCCACGGCCACAAAGCGCATCAGGAGGGAGGAGCCCTGGGCCCAGCAAAGAGCTTGGCTACAAGGATACAGAGAGATCCTGTGGGGCCCAGTGTCCAGGCTGCTTCACTGCAGAGTAAGGCCACCTTGGCTCCTATTCACACCGTCTTTGTACCCACCATCTTGCTGATTTTTAAAAATTCATTGTGTTTTTACTATTTACTTTCTGGCATTAATAAAATTCTTATACAGAGGAATCTTGACTGAAGTTCCCTATTACTTGTTTAAAGTGATAGCATTGGACATCAGTGCAGAGCACAGTTGGAAAGCTGAGTATATGAAACTGCCAGTTTCAGTTTACAGCCAACTTGCCCCAACTCTTCAGCCAAGCCACATCTTGACATCTTTTTTTTTAAGAAGCTAGCTTCAATACTTGGCCATGAAATCCCTAGCCCTCCGTGATACCATGTAAACTTGACCTTCATCATTAATCATCCTAGTGGAGACTAAAGGTGTTCTTTCTTGTTCCTCAGGCTATCACTTCTACTCATGCTCTGGTGTCCATAGCATCCTACGTCCTCACATGTTTCACTCTATTACCTCTTCTCTTCAGAATCTCCTCTCTCCATTTTCTCTGACTGGCTCCTTCCCCTGCAGTAACATGAATGCTCAGGCCTCCCCTCCCTTCCTAAAAATAAGTATCCTCAACTGCATGAGTCTCCTCCTCCCCCCGCCCTCCTCCTCATCCTTGTCCTGTTCCTCTACCTCACAGTATCAAACTGTGAACCTCATTGTAGATTAATCCTCCGGGGACCTTTGGGGGGACGCTTCAATGTCAATATCCTTATTCTCATTTCCAATTCCCCTCCTGAAGTTGATGCCTGCCTGCATTGAGGGGCTGGCCCTTCCCTGCCCTGACAGAAGTCTGCAGTGTTATTCCTTGGAAAGTGTAAAGCAGAGAGACTGTGGACTGGGAGTTCCTAAACCCAGCCAAGGACTCAACTCCCATATTGAAAACAGACGGATAAGTGGATGTATACATCCTGCAAGCTGTAAATCTCAGCTTCTCCAACTCTGACCCTAAGAAGACTCTTCCAGCTGCCAGAATCTTAGGGATTTATTTCAGGGATGCAAGGATGGTACAATATTCATAAATCAATCAACGTCTTATACCACATTAACAAAAAGGATAAAAATCACACAATCACACTACCCTGAACCAATGTCCTATCCATAAATATTCAGGCTGTGCTTGAAGTCCAGATGCCTTGCCAATATGTCTGCACTTTATGACCTGTGTACTCTCTCTGACCCCTACCATTTAGACATGCTTTCCCAATTCTGACTCTCATAACTGCTTCTTCTAAGTAGAAAGATGGTTTCTGTCAAAAACACAGGCTAGCACTGGTCTCTCCTGTTTGCTCAAATAACAATACTGGCAACAATGATAAACAGTTACTAAGTACTGTTTATTATGTGCTGTTCACTGTGGTAGACACTTTGTACACATGATCTCATTTCATTCTTCATCACAGGTAGATGGCATTCCTCAGATGGAGAGACAGAGGCTCAAGGAGGGAAAGTGGGTTCTAAAAATCCACCAGGCTAATAAGAGGCAGAGGTGGAATTCAAGCCCAGGTTGGTCGAAGTCCATGCTCATTCTACACCACCACACTGCCTCAGTCAAGGCATTAGAGAGGAAGCTAGAAAGCACTAAGTGAGAGGGTACTGAGTACCTGAGTTGGAGGGAGTGGCCACCATCAGTGGGACAGAGTAGACCATGGAGAAAGATGGGGCTAACAGAGGAAAACCTTCACTGACTTATCAGGTCTGCAGAGCATTGACCCTTGTGATCTTCAGTTGCACACAGGATCAATTACCATGCTTATCTACCCACACAGAAAGTTAGAACACCACCATTAATCTATATGATACACATCAACATAGCTAAAGACAATTTTCACAATTGTAAAAGATGCCGGATTATTTTTTTCAGAAAGGGAGCTTGGATTCCATTAATCAAGATAGGATTTTATACTACTTCATGGTCTGGTACAAAAATAGTCATAACAATAAGCCTGAATCATCAAGAAAGTATGCAGTCATATTTTGTAAGCCCAAGATGGTATAGCGAGTTCATGCTATGGATGGCCTGCAATGCCAAACACATGGCAATGATGGACAAAATATGAAAAGGTAAACTAGGAAAGGAATTGTGTAGACAAAAAAAGATAATTGTTTCTGTGTTGAACTGGCAGTCTTGCTGGACTAGAAGCAAATAATGATAGTCAGAAGTTAAGCTCCTGCAGGGCATAATGGTCTAAAAGTACTCTGAGCAAGATGGAGGACAAAAGCTAGGCTCACTGCTTAAAGCCAAGGTCTAGGATGGAACTGCCCACAAACCCAGGAACCCCTGAATGTAAATCTGACAAACAAAACTACTACAAAATTTGCTGGGGTCTTTGGCTCTGGTGAGCTGTTGCAGTCCTAAGGAGCTGAGGACACAGACAAGCCTAACTCACAACTACAAGCTGAGCTAAGGTGCCCAAGAGCTTCCTGGGGCAGTGACATGAATATGTCTTGTTAAATGGTTTTGATCCTAACAACTGACTGGTGTTTCGCAAGAATGCAGTAAGAAGGAAATATGCTAAAGAGATTGATTTCCTTCTATCATCAAGCTTCCACCTGTGGAAGACGTAAAATTAGAGAAGGTGAAAGACACTTTTTAGAAAGTAGGTTTTTTTGGTGGATGTGTGCAAACTATTTGCAAAAGCAGTCCAGATATTCTCGTGGTTCTCCTAACGCTTTGTTGCAATGACTGTGTGTCAGGAGCCTGTCGGAACCTCCAGCCTGATGACACAGTCCCGGCAGTTGGATGGAAGGGACTGCACAGCGGCCTTCCCAGGGGAGCAACCCCGATATCCCTCCTGCTGAAAATGTCCCTCCTAATAAATTTGCTTATTTCGGCTTCAATTCAAGCTGCCCGTTCAGGGAAGAGGCCATATCCAACTGCCCCTGAAAATTTTGGGTATTGACCCTAAAGGAAATTGGAAAAAAACCACTACTGCCCTGTGACTACCCCCGATGATGGGAAAGTGAGACCCCATGAGGACTGGACCCAAGTTTATAGGAAAAAAGATACGGAAAATTTTCCTGGGTTGAGGTTCCTTCCCCCGCCCCTACGTGGCCTCCAAATGGCATATTCAGTGATTGATGGTGACAGGTGGGTACAGAGAACAAATGCTATTCTGTGGCTAGCCTGCCAAAGAACAGACTGACAAACTATAAAACAAATGAGAACAGGGCATTACCTGACTCCAGATCAGAAAAATCTTCATTGTAAGTTTTACTGAAAATGGGTCCGAGGCACAGTCCATGAAATTTGTCCCTGCCTGCCAAAAAGTCGTGTCCTTTTGGAGAGAGCCTCTTTCTTTGCTACCGGAGATGAGGAATGCGAGTATAGCTATGAAAGAATGGGGGCCCTACATAAAAACAATAAAATAGTGAACTTTAGTCATCTGTAAAAAAAAAACCAGTCTGGCACCTACCCAACTAGAAACAAAGTTTACTGAGAAAAAGTCAACTGCTAGGACATGCCAAATGATTTAATCTCATTTTCCAAACTCATGTAACCACGCTATATGTCAAATGATTAATATCTGTACTTTATGTAATCAAAGAGTATAAAAACAGTCTGCTACTTTTCATTAAAGGCCAGGCTCGGCTTAACTTTGCTAGTGTCTGTGTCCTCATTTGCTCAGTTGCCGACGCCGTTCCTCCTTCAGGGACTCCTGGACTCACTGGAGCTGGACTCCGGCAACTGTGAAAGTGGGGATGATAATTATTGTCTATGAGTCATCAGCTAGATTGTGTCAGTGTGGCATATTATTAAAAGTATTGTCTCTATGGCCAGATATCAAGATACTAATCTAAATTCTGAAACTCATTTAGCTGTGTGACCTTGGGTAAGCCACTTAAATCTCTCATTGCCTCTATTTCTTCATTTATTAAATGGGGATATGGTTGCTGTGGATCTTGACAACATGTAGATGAGTGTCTGGCACATGAAAAGCATTATGTGAGAGTTAGCTATTATTATTGGTCATTATGTGCTGCAAACATTTAATAATCACGATTTGTTAGGAAACACTGTGAAGCAGGTATTTTCCTTACTGTACCCATATGCCTCAACTCATTCAGTGAGTCAGTGGCAGCAAGCTGCTTCCCTCCAGTGGGTAAGTCGGGGAGAGGAAGTCCTGGGTCAGAATACCTCTAAAAACCGAAATAGTCAAAGGGAGAAATTAAGTTTAAAAACCGTTTATTGCTCACAAACTGCTGTCTTTCTCCTCCGCTCTGGAAGAAGCCATCAAGCAAGCACGGCAGCCCCTCCCCTTAACCTCTCAGGTTCAGACACGCCCTGGTTGCCCAGGTAATTACCCACTGCCGTGGAGATGAACTTCTCTCCACCCCTGAGGATATGCGAATGCACTAAAGCCGGGTGAGATACTCTGGGAACGTTACAGTTTTTCTTACGGAGCTGAAGTACTGGAAGCTCTCTCCTGCCCGTCCTTCTCCATATGACTGCCCTCCATGTGGAACTGGCTGCACGCAAGAATGTCTCATTACTCAGTTGACTTGCTTTTTTGGTGACCACTGTAAGTCCGGGGAGAGGAAATCCCAGGGCAAAATACCTCTAAAACCAAAATCAGTCAAAGGGAGAAATAAAGTTTAAAACCCATTTATAGCTTCAAACTGCAGTCCGGGGCCTTCTCTCTCTCCTGCTCAGGCATCAGCAAGCCAGCCAGCCAGCAAGCAAGCAAGGACCTCCCCTTAACCTCTCAGGTTCAGACACGGCCTCAGTTGCCCAGGTAATTACCCAATGACGTGGGACGAACTTCTCTCCACCCCTGAGGATATGCAAATGCACTGAAGCTGGCAAGATACTCTGGAAGTGTTACAATTTTACCCACAGGCATCAGTATTCTCTTGACGTCTTGTTACAACACTAACTGTTGGGCTCCACCCTCAGATTTTCTGATTTAATAAGTGTGGGGTGGGGCCTGAGAATTTTCATTTCTAACAAGTTCTCAAATGATGCTGATGGTGCTGGTCTGGGGATCCTACTTTGGGAATCACCATAACACACCATAGTTCAACATTTTTTTTTCATCATGGACTACAATAGGTTGTGATACACAAGCACTTGGTCAGAAATGGGAACCAATGAATACTAAATAAAAATACATAGCTAGTGACAATAAGGTAGGGTGACCAAAGAATACAACTTCTCAGATTCAAAAAGACATATGCACCCGTATATTTATCGCAGCACTTTTTACAATAGCCAAGATATGGAAGCAACCTAAGTGTCCATCAGTGGTGGACATATACACAATGAAGATGTGGTACATATACACAATGGAATACTATTCAGCCATAAGAAAGAAACAAATCCTACCATTTGCAACAACATGGATGGAACTGGAGGACATTATGCTCAGTGAAATAAGCCAGGCAGAGAAAGAAGTGCCAAATGATTTCCCTCATTTGTGGAGTATAACAACGAAGCAAAACTGAAGGAACAAAATAGCAGCAGACTCACAGACTCCAAGAAGGGACTAGTGGTTACCAAAGGGGAGGGATGAGGGTGGGTGGGCGGAGAGGGAAGGAGAAGAGGATTGTGGGGTATCATGATTGGTGCACATGGTGTGTGGGGGGTCACAGGGAAGACAGTGTAGCTCAGAGAAGACAAGTGGGAACTCTGTGGCATCTTACTACACTGGTAGACTGTGACTATAATAGAGTATGGGGGGGACTCGATAATGGGGGTGAATGTGGTGGTCACATTGTTTTTCTTGTGAAACCTTCATAGGAGTGTATATCAATGATACCTTAATAAAAAAAAACTAAGTTCTGCATCCAGAAAACCTTTCAGTCCTGGTCACACTTGGATGGTTGGTCACTCTAGAACAAAATTCGGTGCCAGTTAAGCCAATCACAAAAGAACATAGTTACAGTGTGGCAATTTTTGATGAGTTTCTTTGAAAAGGATTCATTAATTTATTCTTATTCCAACAAATTTGTATTATGAAACACTATGTTAGGTTCCTGTGCTCTAGACTCTACTGATTCTGTTACATCATAACAAAAGGTAGAAGTGACTCTACAGTGAGCTTGGTAGACATACACCTGTGCTTTCATTCTCAGGGACACTAGAAAGAGATGCAAAAAAAGAAACATTTCACATAGAAAATCTTCAGTGCACCATGAATTCAGTGCATTCAAATAAATCCCTTCCTTTTTTTCTCCCTCTGAAGGGAGTATATTGTAGACAAGTATTGATTGAAAATTTAGGAAAGTGAAGATGAAATAATTAAAGAATCAAGGTCCCAGGGTAGACAGAAGGTAAAGGGAATACTTCAGTAAGGGAGAAAATTCATCTGTATCCTTATCTTTCCAGGGCCATGAATATGTCCTTTGCTTCTCATTAATCAATGCTGACCTCAGCTATAGTGTAATTTTAAGGGATATTTGGGCAAAACTTCAAGAAAGGTAAATATCCTGATGTAGACTAATGGTGACATATTTTAGAAGTACATACAACTAGACAGAAAAAATTGCATATTAAAATGTTACTTCTGTTTTGATTGCTAATGGATATATACTTTTTCAGACCTGAACTTTATCAATCCTTTGACCTAAGAGGGAAACAGATTTCATGGAAGACCCATGAAGATTCCCATATAGTACAAATAAAGTGCAGAAATCTTTCGTGAACATATTTTGGAGCACTAGATGGGTCAATAAAGTGAATTTCTAAATGTGAACTAGTAACTCCTTGAAACATCAAGGCTCTTTCTGTCAGAATACTGACTTTGCTTTGCTTTGTGACTCCTATACTTAATAATGTTTTGTTTGTTTTCCCTCTTGTGCACACCCTACCCTGGATTCTCGTTCATCATCTACAGTGGTCAATGCAATTATTATTGTATACAGCTTTCCTTGCAATGACAGCCAGGGCGAAATAAGCTTCATACTTATCTCTGAGTCTCCATATATAAAAGAAGCCATTAAAAAAAATAAAAGAAGCAATGTATTAACCTTAATCCAGTCAAATCTTGGCAATTATCATGCATAATATTTTAAGAGAGGGAAAAAAAGTTAAAAGAAATCTGCAGAAGTGGAGAACAGAATGTATCCTAAAATCCGTCAAAAGCCAGAATGAAAGTTTGGATGACTCCATCTCTTTGGAGGTACATCATCCATGTTGATGAGTTCCATGAACAATCTTACAGACTAACCCTCTGCACTCTCTTGTGTTGTGTGTGTATGTGTATGGATCTATGAATTATCATATGGAACCTCAGAAGTCTCTAAAAACTTTCTGCAACTGATGGGTTTGTTCCACAGAAGCTATTGTGACTCTTTAGTTTAATCCCTCAAGAGATGACTTGGGTGGAGATGATCTTTTTGACAAGATAAAACACTATGTTTATATTCAGTTCTTACCTTATCACCGAGCATGTGCTATTAAGCAATTCCTATGGTGTCTGTAGATCTAGAGACTATAGAGAAAAATCTAGGGTTTCAACTAAACTCTTTAATCCGCAGGCTTATGTAAAGGACTGTCCCAAGGTATCCCCTAGCCCACTGGTTCTCAAAGTGCGGTCTGAAGAAATCTGGAGGGGTCCTTGAAACACTTTAAGTGGGTCTGTGGGTTAAGAACAATTTTTTTATAATAACACTAAGATGATATTTGTCTTTTCTATTCTCATTATCTATTGAATGTATAGAGGACTTTTCCAGAGGCTATGTGACATGTGATGATGTCATCTCTGTGATAGCCAAGGAATGTGTGCTTTTGTGTTTTTGAATTTTAAACCCTTCTCCGTCTTAGTATCTACTATAATTAGTATCAATAGATATAACCAACACCCCAAAACTCTTAAGGTCTTCAATGACTTTTAAGAGTGTTAAGGTGTCCTAAGACCAAAAGTTTTGCAAATCACTGCTTTATCAAGACTTTGTTATTCCTAGAATGCATTTCGTTCTAACTGATCTAGTTGCAATAAATTTTTACCTAGTGACTATTTTTGTTTCCCTGTCAGCGTGGACATTGTATTTCTGAAGTAGATTGACAAAAATTATATCAAAATGTCTAAAAAACAAATGACCTCATGTTTACAACTTGGAGAAGAGAGTATCACACTAAATGACTGATATCAGATAATTGGAAGTGTCTCTCTAATGGGTTTCCCTACTAGAAAAAGTGGTGACTTCTGTTTTATGTGAAGGGATAAGGAGACAATTTGAAATAGGTTTTGACACAATACTATTCTGTTCATATAAAATACTGGTAGCCGGGGTGCCAAGTGTGTTCATAATACCAATGCTGTCAATATTAAGCCTGAAGCCCCAAGAGACGAGCAGTGTTTAATACATCATCCCTTGTTAAATAGCAGCCACAGAGTTGGCGGTAACCAGTGAAGGATTCCCTGCCATGTAGGACACGCCAGTTGTCTATAAATAGAACCTGTAATGAGCAAAAAGAGAAAAAAAAGAACAAACCATTAGAACAAGTGCAGACCAAGGAACTCTAATCAGAAGAGATCATTTTAAAGGAAAAATTTAGGTTGTTCTCTGGTTACATTTAATGAGGCATTTTCTTTTGAGATTAAACAAACATTTGGAAAGTAGGATGTGCATAGCTCTGTAGTGGGTTAAGTGGCAGTTACAAAGGCAACAGTAAGTAATAGGCCTTGCACTTCTTGAATAATTGTTCTCTTATGAAAGCAAATCACACAATTGGCTTCTTTTTGTTTTCCTTCTCTTTAATTCTTATTATGCACTTTCTCAAAGCATTAAAGTATTTCATTGTTTTATGCTAAGCTGAAGATATTCTTTATCCAGAGAAACCATAAAGAGCAAAAAAAAAAAAGGAATCATAAAGCTGGGAGGACCCCTAGGGACCGTCTAGTTCAATCCCCTCATCATACAAATAGAGTCACTGATGCCTAGATATGGGGTAGGGTCTGCTTTGATGTCATCCAGTGAGTGAGTAGCAGGACCAGCGCCAATACCTAGGACTTTCTTTTTCCCTCGCAAGATTATGACTCATATCATTCATTGCTTCAGTAAAAAAAGCTTACTTGACATTTCAAGTTTGGCACCCACCCTTCCAGGCTTTAGTTTGACCCAAAACTCATTCTCAGGTCTCCTCAACTCTACTGTTAGAGTCCGGTGTGCTGTATACCAACGGTGGACAACATCATAAGGTATGGTATTGATGACAGCCCGGTCATAGTTGTTGTACCTAAGAAATCATGAGAAAGAAAGATCTCAAACACATGTTAAAAATATCTGAGGTTTACTGAGAAATTTTATGTAAAGTTTTCCCTATAGTCATTACTTGTCCCAGAGGTGAGGTGACAATAATAAGTCAATGTTCTCTCAAGATTATAAGACTGTATAGATCACCACTGTATGCTGAACATATTTAATTTTTCTTTAGACAATCTGGAGAGAAGGGATAGAAGTTAGGTTCTAGCTTGTTTCTCCCACCTTACAATAGGATGTTTTACCTAACGCCCATTCCTTTGGCTAAATTTCATATATGCATTGGAGAAAGATCTGAGCTTTCTCTTCACCAAGCTGAGATGGGAAAGAGGGGTTGTACTAACAAAGATTTCTTTTTCATAGAATGATTTACAGCCTCTCAGGTGTTTCCCTTTGTGGGAGCAATCCCTGCTACAGCACAGCAGACCTAGCTACAGTCTGGTATCCCAGGTAGAGGGAATAGCTGCTGCTTGAGAGTCTAGCTTCTGATCAGCCTGCATCGAGGTGCTGAGTGAGATCCTCCTCTTTGGGACACTGACAGGTCTTGGCATACCTTCAACTCTTGGGAGATACTAAGAAAAAAGAAGATAGCTTAGAAAATCACAAAGGTTTGAGAGACAACCAAGAGCTAGGACAAGGATGAATGATAAAGTTCATCACCTACACAAAAGCACTCTGTCAAGAATAGGAGAATTGACTGTTTTATTCATTGTGCAGAAACCAACAGAATCAAGGAAACTGACAAAACAGAGGAATGTGTTCTAAACAAAGAAAGAACAAGATAAAACTCCAGAAACAGATCTTAATAAAGTTGAGATAAATGATTTATCTGATAGACTTCAAAATAATGGCCAAAAGATGCTCACCAAGGTCAGAAGAACAATGCATGACAAAGTGAAAGTTTCAACAAAGAGATAGAAAATATTAAAAAGTTCCAAACAGAAATTAAGGGCTGAAAAATACAATAACTGAACTGAAAATTTCAATAGAGGGGTTCAACAGGAGTACAGATAAAGTGGAAGAAAGTATCCGTAACTAGAATACAAGGAAGTGGAATTCATCCAATCAGAGGAGCAAAAAGAAAAAAAATGAAAAAGAATGAAGACAGCTTAAGGGAATTATGGGACTCCATCAGAGACCAATTTGGCATCACAGAGGTCCCAAAAGAAGATATAGGAAGATACAGAAAGCTTATTTGAATAAATAATGGCTGAAAACTACTCTGACCTAAGAGAAAGAAACAGACATCTAGATCTAGGAATCCCACAGAGTCCCCAAAATAAGAATCTACACTGAGACAATATAATTAATTGTCAAAAGTTAAAGATAGAGATAATCTTAACAGCAATAAGAGAAAAATAATTTATGTATAAGGGAAGACCCAGAAGAGACTATCAGCAGATTTTTCAGCAGAAACCTTGCAGGCCAGAAAGCAGTAGCATGATATATTAAAGGTGCTGAAAGGAAAAAAAACCTTCCAACCAAGAATACTCTTCTCAGCAAGATTATCATTCACAATTGAAGAAGAAAGAGCTTTTCAGACAAGCAAAACTAAAGTACTTCACCACTAAACTGGCTTTACAAGAAATGTTAAAGGTGCTTCTTTAAGCTGAAACGAAAAGGCACTTATTAGTAGTAACAGAACATATGAAAGTATAAACCTCACTGGTAAAGGTAAATATATAGTAAAGGTAGTGGATTAATCACATAAATCTAGCATGAAGGTTAAAAGACAAAAGTAGTAAGTTTAACTATAACTACAATAATTAGTTAAGGGATACAGAAAGTAAAAAGATGTAAAATACGACATCAAAAAACGAGATGGGGAAGGGAGTAAAATATGGAGTTTTAGAATGCAATTTGCTATAAACTTAGACTGTTATATATATATATATATATATGATGTTATGTGTGAACCTTATGGTAACCACCAGGCAAAAACCTATAGTAGACACACAAAAGATAATGAGAAAGGAATCTAACCACAAAGGAAGAAAACAAGAGAAGAAAAAAGAAATAGGAACTATGAAACAGCCAGAAAACAATGAATAAAATGACAATAAGTACATACATATCAATAATCACCTTAATTGTAAGTGGACTAAATTCTCCAGTCAAAAGACATAGAATGACTGAATAAAAAAATAAGCCTCATCTATATACTGCCTATAAGACTCACTTCATATGTAAGGACAAACAAGACTGAAAATGAAGAGATAGAGAAAAATATTCCATGCAAATGGAAACAAAAAGGAGGCTGGTATAGCAATACTTAAACTAGGTAAAATAGACTTTAAAAAATATTTTAATAAAAGGCAAAGAAGGGCATTACATAACAACAAAGGGATCAATCTAATAAGAAGATATAGCATTTGTAAATTATATATGAGCCTAACATAAAAACACCAAAATACATAAATATTAACAGACCTAAAAGGATAAACTGACAACAATACAATAATAGTTGGGGATTTTAATATTGCACTTACACCAATGAATAGCTCATCTAGATAGAAAATAAGGAAACAGCAGCCTTATATGACACATTAGACCAAATGGACTTAATAAGTGTAATACAGAAAAGTCCACCCAAAAGCAGCAGAATACACATTTTTTAAGTGCACATGGAACATTCTCCAGGGTAGATCTCATGTTAGGCCACAAAACAAATCTCAATAAATTTAAGACTGTAATCATATCAAGCATCTTTTCCAACCACAATGGTATGAAACTAGAAATCAATTACAAGAAGAAAACTGGCAAAATTGCAAATACGTGGAGATTAAACAATATGCTTCTGAACAACCATTGGGTCAATGAAGAAATTAGAGGGGAAATCAGAAAAATACCTTGAGACAAATGAAAATGGAAATACACTGATCCAAAATCTATGGGATTCAGCAAAACCAGTTCCCAGAGGCCATTCATAGTGATAAAGGCCTACCTCAAGACACAAGAAAAATCTTAAATAAACAACCTAACTTTATATCTCAAGGAACAAGGGGAAAAAAGAACAAAGCTTTCTACTCTTTTCTCTCTCTTCTCCTTGTGGAACTGCTATAATGCAAATGTTATTCTGCTTAATTTTGTCCCTTAGGTCCCTTAAGGTAAATTCACTTTTCAAAATTGTTTTTCTTTTTGCTATTCTCAGCGAGTGCCACTGCTCTGTCTTCTAGATTGCTGATCCATTCATAGCGTCATCTAGTCTGCTGTTGAACCCCTCTAGTTTATTTTTCAGGTCAATTATTGTATTCTTCAGCCCTGTAACTTGTGTTTGGTACTTTCTTCTTTTCTTTGTTGAAATTCTGTGTTCATCCATTCTTCTTCCATGTTCTGTGGGTATCTTTATTATCATTACTTTGAAGTCTATCAGTAGATTACTTATCTGTTTCATGAGGTCTTTCCTAAAGTTTTTTTCTTGTTCTTTCATTTGGTACATATTCCGCTGTTTCCTCATTTTGCTTGACTCTCTGTATTCATTTCTATGTATTAGACAAAACAGCAACATCTCTCAGACTTGAAGGAGTGGCCTTGTATAGGGGATGAACTTCATTGTTCAACCTTGCCCTAGCTCTTAGTTGTCTCTTAAACCTTTGAGTTGTCTAAGCAGCCTGATTTATTCTTGATAGGTATTTATTGTTGAGGATGTGTACAAGACCTGTCAGTATTCCAAGGGGAAGGAACTCAGCACTTAGTTTTAGGTTGATTGTAAGCAGACTCTCAGGCCACAGCTTTTAAAGTATATAAATATATAGAGTTCCATGGGGCTGCAATTGTAAACTTTGCTGGTCTCTAGACCAGGAGTTCTGAAGGTATCCCCTGGGTGACAGTTGCAAAAATCAGGGCTCCAGATAGGTATATAAACTCCCATCTGGGGGTTGCCAGTGACCTGTAGCAAGACCAGGGTAGGGTCCAATGATGGTGTCTCTCTGCTAATGTTCCCTGGGAACTCTATTGTAGTCTTTAGGTGAGTGGCAAACCTGAAGTCTGTCCCGTGGGTTGAAGCTCTGGGAAACAGAGAGACCTTTTTCAAAGGAGGACTGGGGTTGTTTCAGTCTGCTGTCTGTGCAGTGCCCTGAAGGTGGTAGCCTGCCAAGAACTGTCTGTGGCTTTAGTGATGTAGCTGGAGGGCATGGGGGCATGCCTGCCAGCTTTAGCAAGGGAGTGGAAAAGTGCCATGACTGCTCGTATCCTCTGGCCCCAGCAAGGCAGTAGGAGAATGCTGCATACATGTGTGCATGCCTGTATTAGCAGGGTGGAGGGAGAGTGCAAAAATGGTGCTCACTAGCACCTCCACCACCAGAGAGGGTCCCAACTGTCCCTTGTCCCTCTGGCAGATGGTTTAAAATCTGAGAAATGGATCTTTCACATATTGTCTAGGTGCTATTTAATCTGCTGCTTTTATGCTGGGCCCTGGGGTGAATGACACTGCATATGTGTCCTTTAAAAAGAGAATCTCAGTTCCCTACAAACTTTTCAGTTCCTGGTAGGTAAGTCCCATTGGTTTTCTATTGCAGACATTTTGGGGGTTCATTTCTCTGATACAGCTCCCAAGGGTTGGGATGTTTGATGTGGGGCACAAACCATTTTCTCCTTTGGGAGAAAGTCCGGACTTGAGATACTTCCCTATTGTGGGTCACCATGCTTGGGGTGAGGTTTTTGACAAGACCATGTTTCTGCCCCTCCTACATGTCTTGATGTGGTCCTTTTATCTTTTGTTATAGAGGAACAGTTTAGCTAGTTTTTTTTTTTCAGAAGGAACTGTTCAAGATTTACTTTGTTATATCTGTGGGAGGAAGTTAGTGCAGGGTCTTCCTATGTAACCAACTTGGGCCACCCCCAAAGAAGGTCACTGTATAATGATAAAGGGGTCAATACAAGAGTATATAACATTTGTAAATATCTGTGTATCTAATATAGCAGTACCTAAATATAAAGCAAATATTAACAAGCCTGAAGGTAGAAATGGACAGAAATACAAAAATAGAAGAGAATTTCAGTACTTTCAAAAGTGGATAGATAGTTCAGAAAGAAAATCAATAAGGAAACATTGTACTTAAATTTACATGTCAGATCAACTTAACAGAACTTTACAGAACATTCCATCCAGCAGCAGCATACTACACATTATTCTCAAACAGACATGGAACATTCTCCAGGATATATCACATGTTAGGTCATGAAACAAGTCTCAGAAAATTCTAAAATACTGAAATCATATTGCCTTTTGGATGGAACTGCCATTTTCCAGTAATTTGTAAATATGACCAACATAAAAGGAAGAGGAGAAGGACCAACTATATGTTCTTTAGACCTTTTAGAAAATGTGGGGTTGTTCCTTTGGCCATATACATGTAAATCTACAAGAAAGTTGATACAGTAGACATCAAAGGAATGGGCACTGTTCAAAAAGGAATGTTCCACAAAAGTTACCATGGCAAAACTGGAAGAAGAACCTACACTGTTACCCAGCATGTTGTTGGCATTGTTGTAAACAAACAAGGGCAAGATTCTTGCAAAGAGAATTAATGTATATAGTGAGCATATTAAGCACTCAGAGTCAAGCTTGTAAAGGAAAATGATCAGAAAAAGAAGGAAGCCAAAGAGAAAGGTACTTGGGTTCAATTGATAACACCAGTCAACTCCACACAGAGGAGCACACTTTGTGAGAAAAAATGGAAAGGAGCCTGAGCTTCAGGAACCCATTCCCTATGAATTCATGGCTTGATAAAGGTAAAGAAAATAAAGACATCTGGATTGTAAAAAAAGAAAAGAAATCATATTGTGCATCTTTTCCAACCTCAATGTTATGAAATTAGAAAACAATTACAAGAAGATAACTGGAAAATTCATAAACACATGGAGACTAAACAACATGCTACTGAACAACCAGTAGGTCAGTGAGGAAATCAAAAGGTATCTTAAGAAAATGAAAATGGAAACCCAACATAGGAAAACTCATCAGGTGCAGCAAAAGCAGTTCTAAGAGGGAAGTTCATGGTGATAAATACCTACATTGGGAAACAAGAAAGATCTCAAATAAACAATCTTACTTTATACCTCAAGGAAAAAGAAAAAGAACAAATGAAACCCAAACATAGTGGGAAGAAGGAAATAACAAATATCAGAGCAGAAACAAATGAAATAAAAATTAAAAAGGGAATAGAGAAAATTAATGGAACTAAGAGCCATTGTTTTGAAAAGATAGACAAAATGGACAAATACATGGCTAGATTTACCAAGAAAAAGAATGTAAGGAATCACATAATTAAAATTGTAAATGAAAGGGGAGACATTAAGACAGAAACACAAGTGATTGATTTGTGGTGGAAAAGATGGTGGAGTAGGAAGGCAAGGTGGAAACCTTTTCCCACACAGCAATAAAGCAACTACACCAAATACAACTAACCCTGAAAATGTCCTGAAGACTGCAGAACAGATCAGCTACACTTGATGAAGAAGAGAAGGCCACACTGAGAAGGGTAAAGTGACAAAGCTGTGATCAAGCAGGATCCAATACCTTCCCTTATTCCAGCCTACAAGCCAGATGAAGAGGAATGGAGTGGGGAGGGAATAAGTGCTCAGAAAACTTGCACACCTGGCCCTGGAGATCTGCTCTGGAAAATGAGTCCACATTGCATTAGACTTTTGTGATTAACAGAGCTGGACACCAGTTAGAGTTGGAGCACTGGGAGGCTAAGACTCCAGCCACTTGTGGAGGACAGGCACTTGCCATTGGTCCTGCTGAAATTCAACACACAAGGGGCAGTTTGAAAGATTTACCAGCAGTTGAGAGCATGCTATGGGTTGGAGGGACCTCTATCTAGAGGAGAAAGGACAGATGGATGACACCTCCCTATCCCAGCTGGTCAGGTGCTCATGGTAGCCAACTCCAGAAGTTTCTCACTGGTGGCTCAGCCCCATGGCACACATCTCTGTGCACCTGACCCAGCCAGCCAACTCTTCCTAGCAGTGGCCCTCTACTGTGTGGCCACTCCAGCAGCAGCCGCCATTTCTGCCCAGCAGGCAGAGGGGATCCCTGCCCACAGTGATCCCAGAAGCACCTCACAGAACACAAAGGGCATGCAGATGTGAGCTGTCAGCCTCTGCTGATAGAGATCAGCCACTGCCCACAGACAGGCAGAAAAGTGGTCCCACCCAGAATTATGGCTTGATCATAAAGGAGAACCAGGCACTGGTGAACAAAGAGTCTTGAGCTTCTGGGCAACAGAGATGCCTTCTACAAAAGAAGAAATACAAAAACCCAGACAAAATGAAGAGGTAGAGGAATATGTTCCAAACAAAAGAAAAACGTAAAACACCAGAAAGAGGGCTAAATAAAATGGAGATCACCAATCTTCTTGATAAAAATTTCAAAGTAACAGTTATAAATACACCCACTGACCTGTGGAAAAGCATCAATGATCTCAGCAACAATTTCAACCCAGAAGTAGAAGATTTGAAAAAGAACCACTCAGAACTGAAGAATACAGTAACTGAAATGAAAAATACAATGGAAGAAATGAATAAGGGGTTGCTGCAAGTAGGGAAGACAATAAGATGGAAATTAGAGAACAATAAAACAATGAAGCTGAGGAACAGAGATAAAAAATCTCTAGAATCAAGAGGATGCTAAGAGAGCTGTGGGACAGCTGCAAATGAAATAGTATTCATATAATAGGGGTAGGATAAGAGACAAAGAAGTAGAGGGTCTTTTTGAAGAAATAATTGCTGAAAAATTCCAGAATCTGGGGAAGGAAATAGACACCCAAGTCCTGGAAGGGCAGAGAGCGCCTAACTAAAGGAACCCAAGGAAGACAATACCGATATATAGTAATTAAAATGGCAAAGTTTAAAGTTAAGAGAGAATCTTAAACGAGCAAGAGAGAGGCAGATTTCCCAGCAAAACATTACAAGCCAGGAGGAAGTGGCATGAAATATTTAATGTATTGAAAGGGAAGAACCCACAACCAAGAATCCTTTACACAGCAAGGTTATCTTTCAGAATTGAAGGAGAGATTAAAAGTTTCCCAGATAAATGAGAGTTAAAAGAATTCATCAGCACTAAACTGTCCTTACAGAATATGTTAAAGGGACTTCTGTAGATGGAAATGTTCTTACATCTAAATGTATTTCATCAGTGAAAATTAACATACAGTGAAGTTAGTAGACCAACTACTTATTAAGCAAGTATGAAGTTGGAAAAGAAACAGGAGTAAAATTAACTGTACACAGTATTAGTCAAGGGATATACAAAAGATGTAGATTATGACATCTAATACATAAAGTGTGGAGGAGGAAGAAGAGTAAAAGAATAGTACCTTTAGATTGTGTTAAAAACTGAGCAACCATCAACTTAATATAGACTGCTATATTTTAAAGAAACTAGTTATGAACATTAGGATAACTACAAACCTAAAGCCTATATAAGGTACACAAAAAATAAAGTAAATAAATCTAAGCATAACACTAAAGGAAACCATCAAATAATAAGAGAAGAGCTTAAGAGAGAGGAAGAAAGGAATACAGGAATATGAAACAACCAGAAAACAATTAATAAAATGGCAGTGAGGATATACCTACAAACAATTACCTTAAATATAAATAGGCTAAATGCAACAATCAAAAGACATAGGGTGGCTGAATGGATAAAGAAATAAGTACCATCTATATGCCATCTACAAGAGACTCATTTCAGACCTAAAAACACACAGACTGAAACTGAAGGGATGGAAAAAGACATTTCATGCAAATAAAAGGGAGAACAGGAGCAGCAGTACTTACATAAGATAAAATTGAATTCAAAACAAAGAAAGTAACAAGAGACAAAGAAGGACGTTTCATTTGGATATTATTGCATAATGATAAAGGGATCAGTCCAAGAAGAAGATATAACAATTATAAATATCTACGCATCCAACATAGGAGCAACTAAATATATATAACGAATACTAACAGATCTAAAGGGGTAATAGATAGCAACACAATCATATTAAGGGATTTTAACACATCACATATCAATGGACAAGTCATCCAGACACAAATTAGAACAGATGGACTTAACAGATATATACACATTTTTCTCAACTGCTCATGGAATGTTCTCCAGAGTAGATCACATATTAGGACAGAAAATGAGCCTCAATAAATTAAAAAAGATTGAAATTGTATCAAGCATCTTTTCAGATCACAGTGGTAAACTAGGAATCAATTATGTGAACAAAGAAACCCTGGAAACACATGGAGGCTAAACAACATACTTCCAAATAATCAATGAACAAATAAAAACAAACCAAATAATACAGGGAGACAAATGAAAAAAAAATACAACAGTTCAAAATACATGGGATGCCACAAAAGTGGTTTTAAGAGCTAGTAAATAACAATACTGCAAATAAATATAGTAAATAAAAATACTGCAAGAAACAAGAACAATCCCAAATAAGCAGTCTAAACTCACAACTAAAGAAACTAGAAAAAGGGCAAATGAAATCCAAAGTTAGCAGGAGGGACTTAATAAGGATAAGAGGAGAAATAAATAAAATAGAGAATAATGAAAAAATAGAAAAAAATTAATGAAACTGATAGGATCAAAGACGGTAGAGTGAGAGGTGAGACAGAGACTTCCTCCAAAAACCACATATAATGAGAAAATATAATTAACACAACTAATCCTGAAAGAGCAACAGGAAAGAAGGCCCATGAGACTGCATAAAACTGGAGAAAAGAACAGACCTCATGGAACAGGGTAATGTACTAAAGCTGTGTCCCAGCGGGACCCAAGACCTTCCTCCACCCCAGCTCACCTGTGGTAGGAAGAGAAACAGAGCAGGGAGGGAGTGGAGGCCTGGAATTGCTGGACACCTAGCCCTGGAGATCTTCCCTGGGAGCATGAACCTACATTGCATGGTGCTCTGGTGATCAGTGGGGTTAGAAAGCTAAGACAGGCAGAATACCTGGAGAGATGGAGATTCCAGCTCCTTGTGGAAAACAGGGACTCATATCCGGCTGATCTGTGCAGGCAGTCTGAGAGACCTCCTCAAAGTGAGAGGGCTGCTAATGGGGCAAGGATTGCACAGAGCTTATTGCTCAGGAGAAAGGACACATAGACAAAATTATCCAGGTGCATTCTGCCCAGCAGGTTGGGAGCTTTCAAAATCTTCAGGCGCTCCATTCCCCTGGCTGGCTATGCAGCTCCAAGGCCCCCCAACGTGATATGCAGCCTGTTGTGACTTTCGGCTAACCGGCATCAGGCCAGCCAGAGGGAAGCCCTGCCTACAGTAGCTACAAACACAAAGCATAGAGACTTACACCTGTGTGTTCGGCTCACTGGTTCTGGCAGTGGAGACAGGCATAGCAGCCGAGAAGCAGGAAACAGCTCTTTCCTCCCCCCAGGCACCAGCATCGCTCCCCTGCAAACTCCGACATCACTCCAGGGGCTGAGAAGCTACAGGGAGTAGAGCTTCTGGGTGCCACATATAAATATGAAACATCAAAGGAACATGGTTCAAAGCAAAATCAAAACACCAGAAAAAAGATTGAGTGAGACTGAACTAATAAATCTTCCCAAAAGAGATTTCAAAATAACAGTCATAAACATGCTCCTGGAGGTACAGAAAAATATTCAAGAACTCATGAATGAATTTAGGATGGAGATCCAATCGTTGAGAAACACAATAGAGGGTATTAAATGCAGATTAGATATGGTGGAGGACATGATAAAGGAAATAGAAATTAGAGAAGAGGAATACAAAAAGGGTGAGGCACAGGGAGAAAAAGGATCTCTAGGAATGAAAGAATACTGAGAGAACTGTGTGACCAATACAAACAGAACAATATTCATATTACAGGGGTATCAGAAGAAGAAGAGAGAGAAGAAGGGATAGAAAGTGTCTTTGAGAAAGTAATTGCTGAAAACTTCCCCAGTCTGGGGAAGGACATAGTCTCTCAGGCCATGGAAATGCATAGATCTCCCAACATGAGGGAGCCAAGGAGGACAACACCAAGACATATAATAATTAAAATGGAAAATACCAAGGATAAAGACAGACTATTAAAAGCAGCCAGAGAGAGAAATAAGATCACATACAAAGGAAAACCCATAGGCTATCATCAGACTCCTCAACAGAAACCTTACAGGCCAGAAGGGAGTGGCTTGATATATTTAATGCAATGAAGCAAAAGCAGATCAAACCAAGAATGCTCTATCCGGCAGGATGATAATTTAAATTTGAAGTAGGGACGAAACAATTTAAGGATAAGCAAAAGCTGAGAGAATTTACCTCCTACAAACCATCTCTACTGTGTATTTTGGAGGGACTGCTATAGATGGAAGTGTTCTTAAGGTGAAATGGCTGTCACCAGAGGTAATAAAAAGGGGTAGACAAAGAGTACAGAATATGATACCTTATAAAGAATGGAGGAGGATGAAATGGAGGGGGAAAAACAGAACTTTAGACTGTGTTTGTAATAGTACATGAAGTGAGTTAAATGAGTTAAATTAGAATGTTAGATAGTAAGGGAATTACTCTTGAACCTTTGGTAACCATGACTCTAAAGCCTGCAATGGCAATTATCGATAATCATCCTAAATGTAAATGGTCTGAATGCACCAATCAAAAAACACAGTCACTGAATGGATAAAAAAACAAGAACCTTCTATATGATGCCCACAAGAGACTCACTTCAAACCCAAAGACACACACAGACTAAAAGTGAAGGGATGGAAAAAGATATTTCATGCAACTAATAGGGAGAAAAAAACAGGTGTTGCAGTACTTGTATCAAACCAAATAGACTACAAAACAAAAAAAGTCACAGGACACAAAGAAGGACATTACATAGAGATAAAGGGTTCAATCCAACAAGAGGATATAATCATTATAAACATCTATGCACCCAACACAGGAGCACCTATTTGTGAAACTAATACAAAAAGAATTATAGGGGAAAATAGAATGAATGCATTCATTCTAGGAGACTTCAACACACCACTCACTCCTAAGGACAGATCAACCAGACAGAAAATAAGTAAGGAGACAGAGGCACTGAACAACACATTAGAACAGATGGACCTAACAGATATCTACAGAGCTCTACACCCAAAAGCAGCAGGATACACATTCTTCTCAAGAATAGATCACATACTAGGCCATAAAAAGAGCCTTGGTAAATTAAAAAAAAGAATGAGATTGTAGCAACCAGCTTCTCACACCACAAAGGTATGAAACTAGAAATAAATTATGCAAAGAAAACGAAAAAGCCCACAAACACATGGAGGCTTAACAACATGATCCTAAATAACCAATGGATCAATGACCAAATAAAAGGAGAGATCAAGCAAAATATGGAGACAAATGGCAACAGTAATTCAACACTGCAAAATATGTGGGATGCAGGGAAGGCCGTGCTAACAGGGAAGTATATTGCAATACAGGCCTACCTCAGGAAAGAAGAAAAATCCCATATGAACAGTCTAAACTCACAATTAATGAAACTAGAAAAAGAAGAACAAATGAGGCCCGAAGTCAGTAGAAGGAGGGGCATAATAAAGATTAGAGCAGAAATAAATAAAATCAAGAAGAATAAAACAATAGAAAGAATCAATGAAAGCAGGAGCTGGTTCTTTGAGAAAATAAACAAAATAGATAAATCCCTAGCCAGACTTATCAAGAAAAAAAGAGTCTACACACATAAACAGAATCAGAAATGAGAAAGAAAAAATCACTACAGACAACACAGAAATACAAAGAATTATGAGAGAAAACTATGAAAAATTATATGGTAAAAAATTGGATAACCTAGAAGAAATGGACAACTTTCTAGAAAAATATAACCTTCCAAGGCTCACCCAGAAAGAAACAGAAAATCTGAATAGACCAATTACCAGCAAATAAATTGAATTGGTAATAAAAAAACTACCTAAGAACAAAATTCCTGGACCAGGTGGTTTCACTGCTGAATTTTATCAAACATTTAGTGAAGACCTAATTCCCATTCTCCTTAAAGTTTTCCAAAAAGTAGAAGAGGAGGGAATACTCCCAAACTCATTCTATGAGGCCAACATCACTCTAATAAGAAAACCAGGCAAAGACACCACAAAAAAAGAAAAGTACAGACCAATAGCCCTGCTCAGGCAGTGGAGACAGGCACAGCAGCCAGGAGGTGGGGAACAGCTCTTTCCTCCCCACAGGCACCAGTACCGCTCCCCTGTGACCCCCGACATTGCTTCAGGGGCTCAGCAGCTCCAGAATAGAGCTTCTGGACACTAGAGGGCGCCACATACAAACATGAAACGCCAAAGGAACCTGGTCCAGAGTAAAATTATTAATACAACTCCCGAGAAAGATTTAAATGATATGGACCTCGTGACTCTTCCTGAAAGGGAGTTCAAAATAAAAATCATCAACATTCTAATGGAGGTACAAAAAGACATCCAAGAACTCAGGAATGAATTCAGGTCAGAGATCCAATCGTTGAAGAGCACGATGGAGGGTATTAAAAGCAGGTTGGATACGGTGGAGGAGACAATAAATGAAACAGAAACTAGAGAAGAGGAATACAAAGAAGCTGAGGCACAGAGAGAAAAAAGGATCTCCAAGAATGAAAGAATATTGAGAGAACTGTGTGACCAATCCAAGTGGAACAATATTCGCATTATAGGGATACCAGAAGAAGAAGAAGAGAGAGAAAGGGATAAAAAGTGCCTTTGAGGAGGTAGTTGCTGAAAACTTCCCCAATCTGGGGAAGGAGATAGTCTCTCAGGCATGGAGATCCATAGATCCCCCAACACAAGGGACCCAAGGAAGACAACACCAAGACACATAGTAATTAAAATGGGAAAGATCAAGGATAAGGACAGACTGTTAAAAGCAGCCAGAGGCAGAAATAAGATCACACACAAAGGAAAGCCCATCAGGCTAACATCAGACTTCTCAGCAGAAACCTACAGGCCAGAAGGGAGTGGCATGATGTATTAAATGCCATGAAGCAGAAGGGCCTGGACCCAAGATTACTTTATCTGGCAAGATTATCATTTATATTTGAAGGAGGGATTAAACAATTTCCAGATAAGCAAAAGCTGAGAGAGTTTACCTCCCACAAACCATCTCTGCAGTCTATTTTGGAGGGACTGCTATAGATGGAAGTGTTCCTAGGGGTGGGCAGCTGTCACCAGAGGTAGTAAAACCACAGTAGGGAGGGTGGAGCAGCTGATTGCGAGGCAAATGCAAAATTAAATTGATTATCCCCAAAGTCAATCAAGGGATAGACAAAAAGTACAGAATTTGATACTTAATATATAAAGAATGAAGGAGGAAGAAAAAGGAGGAGAAATAGAAAAGAACCTTTAGATTGTGTTTGTAACAGCATACTGAGTGAGTTAAGTTAGACTCTTAGATACTAAGGAAAGTAATCTGCAACCTTTGGCAACCGCGAATCTAAAGCCTGAAATGGCACTAAGTACATACCTATCAATAATCACCCTAAATGTAAATGGACTGAATGCACCAATCAAAAGACATAGAGTCACTAAATGGATAAAAAACAAGACCCATCTATATGCTGCTTACAAGAGACTCACCTCAAACCCAAAGACATGCATAGACTAAAAGTCAAGGGATGGAAAAATATATCTCATGCAAACAATAGGGAGAAAAAAGCAGGTATTGCAGTACTAGTAGCAGACAAAATAGACTTCAAAACAAAGAAAGTTAACGAGATAAAGAAGGACATTACATAATGATAAAGGGCTCAGTCCAACAAGAGGATATAACCATTATAAATATATATGCACCCAACACAGGAGCACCAGCATATGTGAAACAAATACTAACAGAACTAAAGGAGGAAATAGAATGCAATGCATTCATTTTAGGAGACTTTAACACCCCATTCACTCCAAAGGGCAGATCCACCAGACAGAAAATAAGTAAGGACACAGAGGCACTGAACAACACACTAGAACAGATGGACCTAATAGACGTCTATAGAACTCTACATCCGAAAGCAACAGGATACACATTCTTCTCAAGTGCACATGGAACATTCTCCAGAATAGACCACCTACAAGGCCACAAAAAGAGCCTCAGTAAATTCCAAAAGATTGAAATCCTACCAACCAACTTTTCAGACCACAAAGGTATAAAACTAGAAATAAATAGCACAAAGAAAGCAAAAAGGCTCACAAACACATGGAGGCTTAACAACACGCTTCTAGATAGTCAATGAATCAACAACCAAATTAAAATGGTGATCCAGCAATATATGGAAATAAATGACAACAACAACACAAAGCCCCAACTTCTTTGGGATGCAGTGAAAGCAGTCTTAAGAGGAAAGTATATAGCAATCCAGGCATATTTAAAGAAGGAAGAACAAACCAAAATGAATAGTCTAATGTCATAATTATCAAAATTGGAAAAAGAAGAACAAATGAGGCCTAAAGTCAGCAGAAGGAGGGACATAATAAAGATCAGAGAAGAAATGAACAAAATTGAGAAGAATAAAACAATATAAAAAAAATCAATGAAACCAAGAGCTGGTTCTTTGAGAAAATAAACAAAATAGATAAGCCTCAAGCCAGACTTATTAAAAGAAAAAGAATCAACACAGATCAACAGAATCAGAAACGAGAAATGAAACATCACGATGGACCCAACAGAAATACAAAGAATTATTAGAGACTACTATGAAAACCTATATGCTAAGAAGCTGGAAAACCTAGAAGAAATGGACAACTTCCTAGAAAAATACAACCTTCCAAGACTGACCAAGGAAGAAACACAAAATATAAACAAACCAATTACCAGCAAAGTAATTGAAGAGGTAATCAAAAAACTACCCAAGAAAAAACCCCCTGGGCCAGATGGATTTACCTCGGAATTTTATCAGACATACAGAGAAGACATAATACCCATTCTCCTTAAAGTTTTCCAAAAAATAGAAGAGGTGGGAATACTCCCAAACTCATTCTATGAAGCCAACATCACCCTAATACCAAAACCAGGCAAAGACCCCACCAAAAAAGAAAATTACAAACCAATACCCCTGATGAACATAGATGCAAAAATACTCAATAAAACATTAGCAAACCGAACTCAAAAATATATCAAAAGGATCATACACCAAGACCAAGTGGGATTCATCCCAGGGATGCAAGGATGGTACAACATTCGAAAATCCATCAACATCATCCACCACATCAACAAAAAGAAAGACAAAACCCACATGATCATCTCCATAGATGCTGAAAAAGCATTTGACAAAATTCAACATCCATTCATGATAAAAACTCTCAGCAAAATGGGTATAGAGGGCAATTACCTCAACATAATAAATGCCATATATGATAAACCCACAGCTAACATCATACTGAACAGCGAGAAGCTGAAAGCTTTTCCTCTGAGATTGGGAACAAGAAAGGGATGCCCACTCTCCCCACTGTTATTTAACATAGTAATGGAGGTCCTAGCCATGGCAATTAGACAAAACAAAGAAATACAAGGAATCCAGACTGGTAAAGAAGAAGTCAAACTGTCACTATTTGCAGATGACATGACATTGTACATAAAAAACCCTGAAGACTCCACTCCAAAACTACTAGAACTGATATCGGAATACAGCAAAATTGCAGGATACAAAATTAACACACAGAAATCTGTGGCTTTCCTATACACTAACAATGAACCAACAGAAAGAGAAATCAGGAAAACAATTCCATTCACAATTGCATCAAAAAGAATAAAATACCTAGGAATAAACCTAACCAAAGAAGTGAAAAACCTATACCCTGAAAACTATAAGACACTCTGAAGAGAAATTAAAGAGGACACTAACAAATGGAAACTCATCCCATGCTCTTGCCTAGGAAGAATTAATATAGTCAAAATGGCCATCCCGCCAAAAGCAATATACAGATTTTATGCAATCCCTAGCAAATTACCAACAACATTCTTCAACAAACTTGAACAAATAGTTCAAAAATTCATATGAAAACACCAAAGACCCTGAATAGTCAAAGCAATCCTGAGAAGGAAGAATAAAGTGGGGGGGGGATCACACTCCCCACCTTCAAGCCCTACTACAAAGCAACAGTAATCAAGACAATTTGGTACTGGCACAAGAACAGAGCCACAGACCAGTGGAACAGATTAGAGACTCCAGACAGTAACCCAAACATATATGGTCAATTAATATTTGGTAAAGGAGCCATGGACATACAGTGGGGAAATGACAGTCTCTTCAACAGATCGTGCTGGCAAAACTGGACAGCTACATGTAAGAGAATGAAACTGGATCACTGTCTAACCCCATACACAAAAGTAAATTCAAAATGGATCAAAGACCTGAATGTAAGTCATGAAACCATAAAACTCTGAGAAATAAACATAGGCAAAAATCTCTTGGACATAAACATGAGTGACTTCTTCATGAACATATCTCCCCGGGCAAGGAAAACAAAAGCAAAAATGAACAAGTGGGACTATATCAAGCTGAAAAGCTTCTGTACAGCAAAGGACACCATCAACAGAACAATAAGGTATCCTACAGTATGGGGGAATATATTCGTAAATGACAGATCTGATAAAGGGTTGACATCCAAAATATATAAAGAGCTCACGCACCTCAACAAACAAAAAGCAAATAATTCAATTAAGAAATGGGCAGAGGAGCTGAACAGACAGTTCTCCAAAGAAGAAATTCAGATGGCCAACAGACACATGAAAAGATGCTCCACATTGCTAGCTATCAGAGAAATGCAAATTAAAACCACAATGAGATATCACCTCACACCAGTAAGGATCACCACCATCCAAAGACGAACAACAACAAATGTTGGCGAGGTTGTGGTGAAAGGGGAACCCTCCTACACTGCTGGTGGGAATTTAAATTAGTTCAACCATTATGGAAAGCAATATGGAGGTTCCTCAAAATGCTCAAAATAGACTTACCATTTGACTCAGGAATTCCACTTCTAGGAATTTACCCTAAGAATACAGCAGCCCACTCCAAAACTACTAGAACTAATATCGGTATTCAGCAAAGTTGCAGGATACAAAATTTATACACAGAAATCTGTTGCATTCCTGTACACTAATTATGAACTAGCAGAAAGAGAAATCAGGAAAACAATTGCATTACAGTTGCATCAAAAAGAATAAAATACTTAGGAGTAATCCTAACCAAGGAAGTGAAAGACCTATACCCTGAGAACTATGGGACACTCTTAAGGGAAATTAAAGAGGACACTAATAAATGGAAATTCATCCCATGCTCTTGGCTAGGAAGAATTAATATTGTCAGAATGGCCATCCTGCCTAAAGCAATCTACATATTCAATGCAATCCCTATCAAAATACCAACAGCATTCTTCAATGAACTAGAGAAAATAGTTCTAAAATTCATATGGAATGACAAAAGACCCTGAATAGCCAAAGGAATCCTGAAAAGGAAGAACAATCTAAAGGTTCTTTTCTTTCCTCCTCCATTCTATATAAATTAGGTATCATATTCTGTACTCTTTGCTATTCCTTGACTGACTTTGGGGGTTGTTGATTTGATTTTGTATCTGCTTAGTAATTATTTGTTCTTTCTTTACTGTGGTTTATTTCCTCTGATGATAGCCATTTACCCTTAGGAATACTTCCATCTGTAGTAGTTCGTCCAATATACACAGTAAGTATGGTTTGTGGGAGGTAAATTCTCTCAGCTTTTGCTTATCTGAAAATTGTTTAATCTCTCCTTGAAATTTAAATGATAATCTTGCTGGGTAGAGTATTCTTTGTTAGAGGCCCTTCTGTTTCACTGAATTAAATACATCATGCCACTCCCTTCTGGCCTGTAAGGTTTGTGCTGAGTAGCCAGATGGTAGCCTGATGGGCTTTCCTTTGTATGTGATCTTTTTTCTCTCTCTGGGTGCTTTTAATACTGTCTTTATCCTTGATCTTTGCCATTTTAATTATTATATGTCTTGGTGTTGTCTTCTTGGGTGCCTTGTGTTGGGAGATCTGTGCACCTCCATCGCCCGATTGGGAAAGTTTTCAGCAATTACCTCCTTAAAGACACTTTCTATCCCTTTTTCTGTGTTCTTCTGGTACCTGTATAATGCAAATATTAGTCTGTTGGGATTGGTCACACTGTTCTCTCTATATTCTTTCATTATTAGAGATTCTTTTTTCTCTCTGTGCCTCATCTTCTTTGTATTCCTGTTCTCTAATTTCTATTTCATTTACTCTCTCCTCTACTTCATCTAATCTGCTTTTAAATCCCTCTATTGTATGTTTCATTTCAGATACTGTATTCATCAACATTTGTATCTCATTCCTGAATTCCTCTCTGAGTTGTTGAATATTTTTCTGTCGCTCCTTGAGCATGTTTATGATTTTTATTTTGAAATCTCTTTCAGGAAGGTTGATGAGTTCAGTTTCAGTTGGCCCTCTTTCTGGGTTTGTGGGATTTTTGGCTAGAACCAGGTTCCTTTTGACATTTCATTTTTGTAGGTGGTGCCCTCTAGTGCCCAGAAACTCTACTCTCTGGAGCTGCTCAGGTCCTGGAGCCATGGCAGGGGTTGGAGGCGAGCAGCACTGGTGCCTGTTGGGAGGAAGAAGGTCTTTCCTGCTTCCTTGCTGCAGCTGCCTGTCTCCACTGCCAGGATCAGTAGGCTGAGTGTGCAGGGAGAAGCCTCTATGGTTTGCACTTGTAGCTGCTATAGGTGGGTCTGGCCCAATAGCAGGGACAGCCAATTTGTGAGCTACTGCTAGTTGGGAGGAAGGCACAGCAGGCTGCATATCATGGTGTCTGGCCTCAGAGCTGCATAGCCAGCCAGGGAGATGGAACACCTGAAGCTCCTGAAAGTTCCCAACCTGCTGGGCAGATTGTGCCCAGTTTTTTGCACCTGTCCTTTCTCCTGAGCAGCAAGCTCTGTACAATCCTTGCCCCTTTAGCAGCCCTCTCTCTTAGGAATTCTCTCAGACTGCCCATCTTTCTTTTGTCTCAGAGCAGCCGGATGTGGATCCCTGTTTTCCACAAGCAGCTGGAATCTCAGTGTCTCCAAGTATTCCACCTTTCTTAGCTTTACAACCCCACTAATTTCTAGAGCAGCATGTAATATAGGTTCATGCTCCCAGAGCAGACCTTCAGGGCTGGGTGTTCAGCAGTCCTAGGCCTCCACTCCCTCCCTGCTCTGTTTCTCTTCCTCCCTCTGGTGAACTGGGGTGGGGGAAGGGTTTGGGTCCCTCCAGATCACGCCTTTGGTACTTTACCCTGTTCCTTGAGGCCTGGTCTTTTCCCCAGGTGTAGACAGTCTGACGCAGCCTTCTTTCCTGTTGCTCTGTCAGGATTTGATGTATTTGCTATATTTTCATATTATATGTTATTTTGGGAGGAGGTTTCTGCTTCACATCTCGCACCACCATTTTTAATCCTCTCTCTCAATTTTAAACTTTCTCAGTAGAGGAAGGTGGAGGGAACCTGAAGGAGAAAGTGTTTCTCTTGCTATTTTGGGCCCTGGCCAGAGCCTGGCTCTGTGAGTGTGAGGCTCTTAGGTAGTACCAGCCCTCCGGGCCCAAGGAGTTATTACCTGTGTGATTTTGAAACATCATCTTGGTGATAACCTTTCTACAACCCTCTCACAGAGCCTCCTCCTGCATGCAGCCACCTGTCTCGACTCCCTGGGAAAGCTCCTGCATGACTTTTGCGCCGCCTCCCATGTTTGGCAGGGTTGTACATTGAAGAGTCATTCAGCAAGCTCCCATCCCTAACTCCCATCTCCTGCAATCTATGTGCCCTTAAATCTTTCTGCTTTCACTTGCACCCAGATCTCCTTGTACCATCTTGCTGACTGTCTTCTCTGCCTTCTCCCTATAGTCAGGTAAGGTGGCCTATTGTTTGCTAAACAACTCTAGACCAGCACCTGCCTGGCCAAAACAACAACTTGTCTGCTTCAAGGTGGCTGAAAAACTCTTTCTTTAAGGTCTTAACCACTTCCAGGTTTATTCTTCCTTGGATACCCTGCCTTAGTCCTAGGGTACTATACAGAATTTCCTTATATCTTATAGTTACTCTTTTATCATAGTTCATAATTTTTATATTAAACTTTACCTGTTTAACATACTGTGTGATATGTATGTCTTGATTGGACTACACTATTAACATACACATGTGTGTACAGTAATAAATCATGATGAAGTACAGTTTATCCTAGGAGTGAAAGGTTGGTTTAACACTTGAAAATAAATCAATATAATTTACCATATTAACAGAATAAAGAAGAAAAATCACATGATTATTTTAATTGATAACTGAAATGAAGAGAAGGCATTTATCAAAGTTTAAAACCTATTCATGATTTTAAAAAACTGAGCAAACTTGGAAGGGAAATTCCTCAAGTGGATAAAAGATACCACTGAAACCCTTATAGCTAACATCATACATGGCAAAATACTGAACACTTTCATCCTAAGCATGTCTGGTCTTGTCTCTCATATTTAATATAGTACTGAAAGTGCTAGCCAGTGTAATAAAGCAAGAAAAACAAATAAATAAGTATATATGTTGGAAAGGAAGAAATAAATCTGTCCCTAAAACATAACTGTTAATGTAGAAAATCCCAAGACACCTAAAAAAACAAACAAAAATATCTTAGAACTAATGAATGATCTTAGCAAGGCTATAGAATACAATGCTAACTTAAAAAGAATACAGTTACTTTTTATAATGGCAACAAACAATTGGAAAATAATATTAAAATTTTATTTCATAATACCATCAAAACATAAAATATATACAATATCCTTGTCTTCAATACTGCAAAATACTGCTGAAAGACCTAAATAAATAGAAAGATAAGATCATGTTCATGGATTGGAAGACTCAAAACTGTTAGTTTGTCAATTCTCCCCAGAATGATCTATAAATTCAAGCAATCCTAATCATAATCCTAACAGGCTTTATCCTAAAAAATTGACAAGAGGATTTTAAAATTTATATGGAAATGTAAATAGTCTAGAACAAGGGTTGGCAAACTATGGTCTGTGGGCCAAATACAGCTCACTGCCTGTCTTTGTAAGTAATGTTTTATTGGAACACAACCACACCCATTCATTTACATATTGTCTGTGGCTACCGTTGTGCTTCCACAATAGTATTAAGTAGTTGTGACAGAGATCATATGGCTCACAAAGCTTAAAAATGTACTATCTGGCCCTTTATAGAAAACTCTGTAGACCCCTGATCTAGAATATCCAAAATAATTTTGAAAAAGAACAAAGTTCATAAACATTTTACCTGACTTTAAAACACTATAGATCTGAAGTAGCCAAGACAGTGTGGAATTGTCACAAGGATCCACAAATAGATAATGGAACCAAATAGGGAGGCCAGGAAGAAACCTTCATTTATATGGTCATTTGATTTTTGATAGAGTTGCAAAAGCAATCCAATGGGAGAAAGGAAGGTCTTTTCACCAAATGGTAGTAATAACACCTGGATATCCACATGCGAAATATATGATCTTCCACCCCTACCTCACAACATGGAAAAATTAATTTGAGATGGATTACAGGCTTAAATGTAAAAGATAAAACCAGAACACCTTTAGAAAAAATAGAATATCATCATGTCATCGGGGTAGTCAAAGATTTCTTACATAGGTCACAGAAACAATAATTATTAAAGGAAAAACTGATCAATTACACTTCATTAAAATTAAAATTTCTGCTCATCAAAAGACATTGTTAAAAAATTAGTAGGTAAGCCACAGACTATAATATAATATTCCAAAAACATATATCAGGTAATAACTGGTGACCAGGGTATATAAAGAACTCCTACAACTCTATAATGAAATGACAACCCAGTGAAAAAACGGGCAAAAGATTTAACCAGATACTTCACAAAGGATGACATATGAATGGCCAATAAGCACATGGAAAGATGCTCAACATCATCAATCATCAAAAAAAATGCAAATTAAAACCCCAATGACATATCCACCACAATGGCTGACAACATAAAGTGTTGGAAAGGATGTGGGGAAGCTACAACTCTCATTCATTGTTGGCAACTGCTTATGAAACTAAGCACACACTTACTCTATGACCCAGCAGTTCCACTCTTAGGTATTTAGTGAATGAAATGAAAACATATATACAAAAATACTTTTACATGAACATTCATGACAGCTTTATCCATAATAACCCCAACCTGGAAACAGCCCAGTTGTATATTCATAAAAGAGTGGATTTACTATTCTAGAACAGGCAAAAGTATATATGGTGCTGAAAAATAAAAATGGTTTCCTCTGGGGTGTGTGTGTGTAGGGCTGGACTGGGAAGGGGTATAAGGGTACCTTCTGCAGTGATGTTAGCATTCTATATCTTGATATGGGTTTGGTCTACATAGGTGTATACATTTGTCAAAATGTAGCAAGTGTATATGTACTATTTTTAACATTGTATGTAAATTTTACCTCAATATAAAAAATATGTAAACAAATATTGAACTCTACTTAAGGATACAACTGTTGAAGTATTTCAAAGAGACATGTACTCCTATCTGCAATGTACTTTGAAATGTATCAAAAATAAGATTAGTTGATAAATGGATAGCTAGGTAATAAAGCAAGTATAGTAATATCTTAATAGTAGAATCTAGGTTGTAGGTCTATGGGTTTCTCCCGTGTTTTCAAGTTTTTGATATGTTAAAAAATATTCATAATAAAATGTTGGAAAAAATACTGAGCACCTACTCATTATTCTAGGCAATGGAGATACAAGAGATGACTGATAGTTTTCCAGAGGAGTGCATCCAAGGGAAGTGAATTAGTATTTACGTAGTTCCTACTATGTTTTAGGGGTAATAATTAATTTTTTTCTTTAGAACTGGGTATGGAAGAACAGGCTGGAAATGAGTAGAGGTGATGAGTTCAGTCTTGAATATGATGTGTTTTATGATCCTAGAAGATATCTAAGTGGTGATATTTTAGTAGACTCCTGGATATACAGGTTAGGAGATTTGCATAAATCTGGGCTACAGACAAATGTGGTCATCATGCTTTTGGATACCATAGCTGTTTGGTCACTAGCACAATTAAATAATTGTTCTTTATTTTATAGTGTTTTCGTTTTAAAATACTATCTCAACGCTCCTCCACCAACTACAAAAATCTAGTTTTCCTTGCCGGTTGGTCTATTTACTATTCCATGGGAATTAGACTAGGAATAGGAATTATACTGAGAAGAATCTATGGAATAGCAAGATTAAAGTGTGGCAGATATAAGGATCTTAGAGATTTTCATTACATTAAGGCTAATATTTGGTAAATAAATTACACTGGGGGATAGTTCTTTGGTACTCACCTGATCAAATAAAGTTCTTTATTCCATGGGTAGATATTTAAGACTGGTCCAACCCCAATCATGTGGTTGTGACAGTCTCCAACATTTTCAATATATTCATGCTTCAATGGCACTTTGCTGAGGAGTTCATATTCCTCAGGCGCCTTTTGAAGTACCTGTTCTGCTGCATAGAATCCATCTACTAGCAGTGTCCTGCCACCTGTTCCTTCATGCTTAAGACAGTGAAACACTTGAATGCTAGAGAAGGAAAAAATAAAATTATTCTGTTCAGTGGAGAAAATGGAATGTATCAAAAATTAGAAAATTATATGTAAAATGATTACTGAACCCACTTGTGTCATTTATTTTCATGAATAAATAAATCTCATTTCCCAATAATCTTCCTTTCATAGCCAATTGAACTACTTCTGTTCTTTCAAATATTAAAGCCTCTACTGGTTTCTTCTAAACATATGCAACATATCTTGAAGCCCATATGTACCAGACCCTAGGAATACTAGCATGAATAAGATACAGTCTCTGTTTTAAAAAAAGTCATAGTTTACTAAGAAGAGATAAAGCAAATAACTACAAATAAAGTATCATAGGCACTAAAATAAGATTGTATACAAGATATAGTCGGGCTGTAAAGAAGTGAAATTACCCTAGTAGGGTGTTGTAAAGAGACACATTTTAGAGTGGATGAGAATGGCTTTCTTTAGTCTTAAAGAATGAGAAAGAGTTGAATTGGGATGAGACTGAGGTGAGGAGAGGGCATTCCAGGCTGAGAAAAAATATGACCAATGATCCCAATGTAAAAGAACGTATATTCAAGGAAGAGAGTAAGTTCCTATCAGTATAGCACAGAGAACCACAGAAGGATTTTAAACTGGGAGACTGTATTGTCATATTAACATTTTTAAGACCTGCTTATGATGATAGTATAGGAGATGAAGTGGTGGGAAGCAAGATGACAAAAAAGTGGATAACTGAAAGAGTAGAGAAAAACACTGTGCACTTAAGCTTAGAGAAGGGTGTTACAGAAAAGAACACACACTTAAGAGATACTACAGTGGTAGAACTGGAAAGATTTGATAACTTATTATATGTGGAGGATGAAAAGCAAGCAAAAATCTAGAATGACTCTAGGTTTCTCAGTTATGCAACCTGATAGATGATAATGCCATTTGCTAAGACGGAGAGTGCAGGAAGATATGTAACTGGATGATAGTGAGGGACTGTGAGGTGTTGACGAAGAAGTTCAGTTTAGGGGCATGTTGAAACAGTTGAGTCATATGTGGTTGGAAATGTTAACAGGGAAAGCAAAGGCAACTATTAATGGACTGGAAAACTGAAATATAATTTTCCAATTAATGAGGGCAAAATAAAGCTAATAGCAATTTAGAAAAAAAGAAAAATTAGAGAAAGTGAACAAGAAAGTAAAATAAGTAATAAACACAAATAAAGACGGAAGGAATAAAAGCAAGGAGAACCTAATATAAATAAATACAATTAAAAGGACAAAGGTCAGTTCTGGTCTGTTGAGCTTTCTGTGGAACTTCTAGGTCAGGATTATTGAGTAGCCAGCTGAAGAGGTTTAACTCAGAAGAGGGGTAGATTTGGCAGTTGTCTGTACATGACAGCTAAAGCCAACAATGCGGGAGAAAAGAGTGGCAAGCAGATAAACCTTGAGGGACAACAATATTTAGGACATGGACAGAGGAGAATAAGCCAGTACAGGAGACTGAAGAAAAATAATGAGAGATATAGGAGGAAAACCAGAAAAGAAGGAATATTTAAGAAGAGGTAGTGGTTAATGGCATGCCCCAGGAGGTCAAGTAAGATGAAGACTGAAAGGTACACACTAGGTATGGCAATAAGTTAGTTGCTGGTGACTTTGGGGAGAGTAATTTTAATTGGGAGGGGCTTGGATGAACTAGCTAAGGGTTTGAGGAGTGAATGGGAAGTGAGAATGAAAAGATACTGAATGTAGATAACTTTTTAAATAAGTTTAGTGAAGGAGGAGTAAGGAGAGGCTGTAACTAGATGGAGACAGAATCCAAGGAAGTGTACAGAAGTAGAGATTTAGGACATGAGAAGCCAAAAGGAAGGAGTCAATAGGTATGGAGAGGCTGAAAATACATGAAGAGAAACCCCAAGGAGGCTGGAAAGGATGAGATCCAGAGCAAAGAAAACACAAGGAATACAACAATGATGATGATGATGATGAAAATGGCTAAAATGACAATAATAGCTAGTATTTATTGAACACTTAAAACATGTGTCAGGCAGTATGCTAAATACTTTAGGTACATTGTGTAACTTAACCCCTAAGCAATAACAATGCATAGGTTTTATTGCTAGTCCCGCTTTATAGATGAAGAAAGTGAGGCACAGAAATGTTACTTGTCCAAGATCACAAAGCTAATTAATGTATGTTCCAGCTGGGATGCAAATCCAGATCTGCTTGGTGCCATAGCCTGAATTCTTAACCATTCTTTTTTTTTTTTTAGGAGAGCAAGGCAGAGACTTTTATTTAGGCATAAAGCAAAAGGACAGAGCTCCTGGCTCAGGCCAGGAGGGGACAAGAGAGTCCCAGGGTGGTGTGTTGTCTAGGGTTTTGTTTTGTTTTTAAATTTTTTATTAAGATATGATTGTTATACACTTTTATGAAGGTTTCACATGAAAAAGCAATGTGGTTACTACAGTTACCCATATTATCAAGTCCCCGCCCACACCCCAGTGCAGTCACTGTCCATCAGTGCAGCAAGTTGCCAGAGATCCACTATGTGCCTTCTCTGTGCTACACTGTTCTCCCCGTGATCCCCCACACCATGTGTACTAAACATAATACCCCTCAATCCCTCCCTCCCCACCCGCCCTCCCACACCCCTCCCTTTTGGTAACCACTAGTTCATTCTTGGAGTCTCTGAGTCTGCTGCCATTTTGTTCCTTCAGTATTGCCTCATTGTTGTATTCCACAAATGAGGGAAATGATTTGGCATTTGTCTTTCTCCACCTGGCTTATTTCACTGAGCATAATGTCCTCCAGCTCCATCCATGCTGTTGCAAATGGTAGGATTTGTTTCTTTCTTATGGCTGAATAGTATTCCATTGTATATATGTACCACATCTTCTTTATCCATTCATCTACAGATGGACACTTAGGTTGCTTCCATATCTTGACTATTGTAAAAAGTGCTGCAATGAACATAAGGGTGCATATGTCTTTTTGAATCTGAGAAGTTGTATTCTTTGGGTATATTCCAAAGAGTGGGATTCCAGGGTCAAATGGTATTTTTATTTTTAGTTTTTTGAGGAACCTCCATATTGCTTTCCACAATGGTTGAACTAGCTTACATTCCCACCAGCAGTGTAGGAGGGTTCCCCTTTCTCCGCATCCTCACCAATATTTGTTGTTCTTAGTCTTTTCGATGCTGGCCATCCTTACTGGTGTGAGGTGATATCTCATTGTGGTTTTAATTTGCATTTCCCTGATGATTAGTGATGTGGAGCATCTTTTCATGTGTCTGTTGGCCATCTGAATTTCTTCTTTGGAGAACCGTCTCTTCACATCCTCTGCCCATTTGTTAATCAGGTTATTTGCTTTTTGGGTGCTGAGGTGTGTAAGTTCTTTATATATTTTGGATGTTAACCCCTTGTCGGATCTGTCATTTACAAGTATATTTTCCCATACTGTAGGATGCCTTTTTGTTTTGTTGATGATGTCCTTTCTTAACCATTCTTATTAAAGTGTTAATAAATGTGCTTGGTCCTTGCTGTTGATTAGGAAGGATTAAACTAAAAGCACAGAAAACTACTTATCTCTGGTAGTAGGCAGAGAGAACAGTTAGTCAATATTTGAACCTCAGCCCCTGTTCAGCCGCTTCTCATCCTATTTCTTATTTCTTCCTTCTGTATTCCCTAGAATAAGGATGCAAACTGTTGGTCTCCTCATATATTGATAACATTGAGCAGGAGCTCTAAAACCTGCTTTATTCTTCCTCCCCCAAACCAAACATTCTTAAGTTACAAACCCTGAAGGAAATCAATTGTACCACAATCAATTGAATAAACTGGCTTCAGATTTCCCTCTATGAGATCAAGATAACAGTTCAACACACCACCAGTTCATCACCCTCTCATATTGTCTTTATAAATCCATATGTACACTCACTTTACTAATATCTTTGTGCCTCTGGCTCATCATCTATATGCAGAAGCAAGATCAATAATAAAACAACAAAATAACAACCACAGAAGTACCTCTAAATAAGAGGCAAATGGTAGGAAAGTTAAGTAGGTATTTATTTATCATGTCACATAATTACCATTTGTTTTTTGTGGTGAGAACATTTAAGATCTACTTTCTGTTAGCTATGGTGATAATCATATTGCTATATATAATGGCTGTTCACCTTGAATTTTCACAATGTTATATATGTCAATTATATCTCAGTTAAAGCTCAATAGCTTCTGATTCCATGTAAGGTTATTTTTCATTCATTCCTTCTCTCCAATTTCTTGTAAAATGGATTCAAGTTCCTTTCAATATAATACCCAAGGTAGCTGTGTTTGGAAGATTGACCGCTTTGCAATATAACAACTAAATATAAGAAAACTATATGAATTTCAAAACTAATGGTTAGACAATAGTTTTTTGGTAAGTTATTTGCAATCACTTTGAGAAAAAATGTGTGGTTTAAAAAAAATTAAGATCCATTTATATAGTAAGGTGAATTTTCAATAATTCCCCCAAATTTTATTCCTGTAAGTCTAAAGAAGGCTGGGCTATGGTGTTTCAAAATGCTCATGTTTCTAGGAAGAGAGAAATAAATACTCATACAAATCATCAGCAGCAGATATGATCTTGGTTCAAATAGAATGGAAAATGACTGAAGAAACTATTCAAGACCAACACAAGTAAAGACCCACTATGGATAATTCTAATCCACTTACCCACAGGGCTCTTGAAAATAGGTAGTATCAGTGTGCCGATCCAGAGCCATCTTGGTGTATGCAGTGTCACCCCTGGAGAAGTCTGAAGTGAAATATCACATCCTTCCATAGATAGTTTCTCTGTCAAATGAAATACAGGAAGATCTTTCGGCTATTTGAAATTTTCATTCTTATCTTTTAAAACTTTCTAGTCATTTCTTTAATTATTCACAAATAACAATAGATTTTTTTTTGGCTCCAGATTTCCATCTATGAGGTGATGATGGCAGCTGAACATGCCACCAGTCTTAACAATTCTGTTACTTATTAATATTCTATGAAGTCAGGGGAAACCTGTGGAAGTATAATGTAGTCTGAAACATTAGGGAATCATCCCACTCTGTTCATGTGCCTACTTTTAATAGTTTTCATATTCAAGTTTCTTTCCTGTGCTCACCTTCCTTGCATAGAAAAAGATGTATTTATGCAGCTATTTTTAGAATTAATTAATGTAAATTCTCATCTATCTTTTGGACATGGAGAAATAAGAAAAAAAGAAAAGGATACTTATGTTACCAAGTATTTAGTGAAATGCTGTATCACTGTTGGTGTATCACTGTTGTTGTATCTCTTCTTGAGATATACATCACAGGTTCTGAATTTATAGTTATTTTCCCGGTGGGGTAGGATCTGACTAAAGGTCACTTTAATTCCTTAGCTTTCAGTTCATGTTATTCTCTGAACCCTCAAAGTCTATACAGGAAGTGTTCTTCCACTGGAACTATAATCTCTAAAGCATTCTCAGGTTATTTATTGCTTCTTTTACTTGAAAGTTCTCAAATTGTGTTTTAGACTGAATGGTTGACAAATGTTGACTATACTCTATTGGGATAGGGCAAATGACCTAGCATACTATCTACTACACAATGAAGTATATCTGGCTATTAAGTAAAAGGAAAGTAATAATTATAATAAAGTAAGTTCATTTAATACTACAGAAGATCCATCTATATACTAACTAGAAATTCAGACTGGCAAGTGGCAAGAACGCTGTATTTGGCATCAGGAAATCTGATCTCTCTGAATCCTACCGGAATCTGAATCTGAATTGCTTACTAGCAGAGCAATCCTGGGCAAGGCACTTAACATATTTGAGACTCAACTGCTTCATCAGTAGAATAGGGGATAAAACACACACTTATCAGGATTTTTGTAATGACCAAAAGAAAATAATGGGTGTGAATATGCTGGTTAAATGCCATATGGTATAAGGCAGTATTATTAACTATCAGTCTCTGATGAAACCTTAGTAATCATAGAAAGTAAACTGTATGATAGTCTGGCACCATCTTATTCAATCCTTTTATTGACTACATGGGAAGGCAGGTTGTTGGTAGAACTCACACTACTACCTGTTCTCTTTACTCAGTTAGTGTTTTTTCTAGTATGCAGTGGTACCTCTCACTTTGAGGATTTCGAAAAATATACCAGTAACTTTGAAGTCTTCATCATAATAAACATATACGTGTCTTTAGAGATTAGAAATCCAAGCCTCAAGTACAGCACTATAAATGAGAATACCCTTATTCAGGCCACAAAATATTCTAGATTAAAAACAAGGGTATTCATATTCTGGAAATAAATTGCAGATAACAGGGAACTAATGAATTACCTGATCAAGCTGATCCTTTCTGCCAACTTCTCTGTGTCTTCTTGAGTAGGAGGAACATTTTCTACAAAGGCAATTCCATAGAGCAGAAAGTTTTGCAGAAAGTCCTTTAGTCCCTCATTGGTTTCTAAGAAGCTCTGGAAATCTACAGATGGAACTTGGGCTTGCTGGAAGATTTCAGCATTCCATAAAATTCTAGGCTGGATGATTCTTTGTTTCTGCCCTTCATAGCTGTTTTTCACCAGCCAATCCAAATCATATCTAGTCACATGACCATCTGGCCCTTTTAAGAGAAAAATAAGAGGGATTACAAAGAGTAATTATGAATACTGCCAATAATTTACTGCTTAAGAATTTTATTTTTAGCAACCAATTACCCAATGTTTTATGGTTTATGAAGCCAAATTAAAATGAGTGCTTAGAATGTTTCTAAGACAGAATTATTTGTGAATTGAGCACTATGATTTAATAAGTCAATGAATGAACAAATAAATCTCCCCATCAGGTAAATAAGTTAATGGAATTATAGCTACATAGTAAAGGACCTTTCAGAGCATTCATTAAATCATTAAAGAATGATAATGACAAAAATCCCAGTAACTTTTTGGGCTACTCCTCTCTCTATCTCCCTGCCCCCATTCTCACCTCTCTACACAAACTTTTTGAGATACAGGGGTCTAATTATTTTACTAATGGTGGAAAACGTCAGCGACTCACTCAAGATCACACAACCAATAAGTACCACAGTTGGAACTAGAACTCTGGCCTCTTGCTTCCCGCAGTTCCTTCCTCTTATAAATGAATTAGGGCACTCTGGTCTAATGATATTACATCGATACATTATGAAGTGACTTCGCAAGTGACTTTTCCCACTGTGCCAAAGAAGCAAAATGCTTTAGAAAATCTTCAGGATAAGCAAAGGATACAGCAAGAGGAGAGAAAGGCTATGCTGGAATTTTCTCTCTCTCTTTTTTAAACTTTCTGCCTCTGTCTCTGCTTTCTCTCTCTTTGGCTTCTCACCCTTTGATAACAAAGTATAAAGAATTTTGAGAGAAAAATGAGGAAATAGAAAAATCACCTATGTTCATCATTTGTACATGCAGATAAAACCAGATGGTATATGTGTGTGTGTGTGTGTGTATGTATGTATATGAAAGGTTGTACCTTGTCATTTAACATTTTAATGATTTATCATTAAAAATTAAATCTTCATAAAGTGTCTTGTAATTTGCAGAATATGTACTACCAAAATTTACGGAGCTAGTCTCATCTTTTGGAGTATGTACTTTGATTTTTGAAAAATTTCACTTTTAATAGTTATCATCCTTGTCTATATTTCTGATAATTTTCTTGAAATAGAAACATAGAAGGTGGAATTACTAAAGCCAAAGTCTTTTTTTTACCAGTTTAATTTTTTAATAGAAATATCATTGATATACAATCTTATATTGGCTTCAAATATTCCACACAGTGGTCCAACAGTTACTTATACTATTAAACCTTTACTCTCCGCCCCAGTGTGCTTACTGTCTGTCAACATAGGAAGATGCTACAGAATTATTGGCTATATTCTCCATGTGGTACTACTATCCCTGTGACCAACTTGTATTATGATTGAGAATTTTTGTGCCCCTTTATCTCCCTTATCCTCCACACACACACACACCTCAACCCCTCCCCCATGGTAACCAACAGTCACTACTCAGTGTCTGAATCTACTGCTGTTTTGCTCATTTTGTTTTGTTTTTAGATTTCATAAATAAGTGAAATCATATGGTATTTGTCTTTCTCTGCCTGGCTTTTTTTTTTTTGCCTTACTGAAAGGTAACTTTACTTTGTATACAAAGCATTCAAGCATTAAAAAGGAGGAGAGTAAAACAAATGGGGGTGGTATGAAGCATTCAAGTATAAAAAAGGGAGTACTGCTTCATATATACTTATTTCAATTTACAATTCTGGGTTTGGTCTGTTTTTTTACATTAGAAGGTAAAGCAAGGTCCACATTTTCTTGTTCACCACTAATCACTAGCATTTGACATAGTGGCTGAAATATACTAGGTATACAGTAAATATTTGTTTCATGAATAAAATATGAAAGAAAGAATGAAAAGAGATTGAATAAAGAAGATTAATAAATTCAACATAAAAGTCTCAGAAAATAATGCTGTCTTATTTATGCAATGCAAATTAGGTAAAATTTTGTTTTTTTTTCTCTAGTACAAAAATTCCCTCATATGAACACCTAAATATCTTATCTTATCCTTATTCAGGTACTCTCATTATTTCAGTACTCTCATTTTTGCAAACACACATAAACACACATACATACACATACACATGATAATATGATATATATAAATAACCTGGAAGAGGAAGTAAATGATAGAGTATCAGCATTCACAATCTGTTGTTGACATACAATTACATGAGTGAAGCAAAACAAAGCAGACTTTTGCATAACATGGGCAAGAGCAAACACAGCTGGATAACTGGTACTGGATGGCAGATGATTCACTGTAGATTCATGCAAGGTATTGCACATTTAACTGAATAATGTAAATTATATGTACATACTAATGGGTTCTAAATTAGCTGTAATTCTCAAAGATAATATCCAGGTATTATTGTGAACGACTCAATGAAGATGTCACTTCAATGTTTAGATGTAGGCAGAAAGGCAGCTAAGATGTTAGGTTGAGGTAAGATCACAAAAACTCATCACAGAAAACATTCTGTCACTAAATCAACCAATGTGACAGGCTACCTCAGGAAACACATTTTCCTGAGGTGATACCATGTCAAAATCATCTGAAATTTCCACTTAAAATAATGTTAATGTATTTGAATTACATTACTTTTTTTATTTTTAGGAAAATACATAGATAGAGGCTGTGCATCGTTTCATGAAACCAGGATGCAAGATGAACAGGTCCCTGATGAGCTGCTAGTGTCAGAAAAAAAACTTACTATGTGTGAGATTGGGTAGATAATAAAGTAAGGAATAGTATTCCTAATATTCAATGAGAGGAAGAAAATCAAATGGTGGGGACAGTTGTTAAGCAAGATGTGAGTTTGATGAAGTTGATATGAAGCAAGTAAATCCACTTCTGTGTTTTTATCTCAAGATATCTTTCTTCAATTTCTTATGATTGTTTACTCATTCTGTCAATAAAGTGTGAACAAAAAATAGGCCATAAGGCTGTGTCTGCATAAAGCTAAAACAACTGATGGAAAACTAAAGAGATCCCATAGCTCCTATACTTGCTTTAATTAGAGAAATTATAAAATCATACAGTAATTATCTGCTAGTGGTTCATCTCTTTTACTCCACAGTGAGTTATTCAAAAACAAGACTCAATATTCAATAATATATGCCTAAGCCTCCAGCTTCTGGCATTTAGTGATCAATAAATGCTAACTGGATGAGTGAATTAATGAATGAGTTCACTTGCAAATGAATGAATTGGTTTCATTTGCATACCACCAAGGAAAAATTGTCACTGCTTCCTGAGGTGTGAAACTGTTTCCCCAATGTGTGAATGTAACAGCTTGGAATCAAATGACTGTTACAAGTACAAATATTAAATATGAAGTATTCTGGTGACCAAATAAATTACTAAGCTTCTTTACTTGCTTTTCTTTTTTTAATCAGTATGTAACTTCCTTGAGCAATTCCATCTATAACTATGAATTGCATATCTACTCATAGATGTTATATATCCTATGGATTGCATGAAGAGAACACATATCGCCCTGCGATCATGGGTCTTAAAACAAGTTGGAAAGATTGAAAAGTCATTAAAAATGTGGTAACTCTTGCCAAAAGAACAATATAGGTTAATATGCAAACATATAGCAAGATTTGTCCTAGTTACAGGAAAGTTTTCTCTTAAACTCAGTATGGTGAAGAACTCAAAGATGGGAGAATAGGTAAGCAGGTTGACATAAGTAGATGGAATTTGAACGTCCTCATTTCCTTATGTGAGAAGACTGGAACACTTACAGAAATGGAAGTCACGTAAGGGAAAAACTTTGAAAACAAAAAGGTAAGTGGTTTTACTAAAGCAGGGCAGAGGCAGCTATCGGAACAACTCAGCCTTTTCAGCCACTTAGACACTTTTGACCTTATCTTTAGGATAATGGGACATTAAACATTCTGATAAGGGGAGGAATATGTTCCAGTTCATGTTTATAACAAGATTTTTCTGACTACCGCATGAAAGATGGGCTCAGATAGGTACGATACAAATTAGGAGGCTACTGCTTCCACTTAAAACTCAAGAAAGACTTATGTACAATAGGAAGGGCAGATTTACCACAGTGGAATATAGGATATATTGATTCCCAATATCAAGTATGTAGGAATAATTATGAAGCATTCTGGAAGATAGAATTAATATCATAGTCTTTTTGCATGATGAGATGATCAAACAGCACCTAAAATTAGCATTCTTTATATAATTAATACAGAGTTCTATGATTTATCTCCTGATTATTGTACTGCTTCTTTATGAAGCTATCATTATACTGATTCATCTGTTGATTTAAACCACCAGTCAGTTGAGACAATCAGCTTATTGAAATTGGTGCAATTTTACTAACTGAAAATGTTATTTAATTGAATTAGTAAAAATTTTCACTGATTTGTCTGGTTGTTTTATTAAATTGGTACAAATCAATTAGCTACCTAGGCCTCTTGGGTATTTCTCTTTTATTGGTTTGTTTTGTTTCATTTTGACAAAGACTTCAAATGGTTATGCTTTGTACACTAGGTCTTCTACCGCCTGGCTTTTTTCACTGAGAATAATACCCTCTAGATCTATCCATGTTGCTGCAAATGGCAGGATTTCTTTTTTTTAATGATTGAATAATAATTCATTGCATACATGTACCACCTCTTCTTTATCCATTCATCTACTGATGGACACTTTGGTTGCTTCCATATCTTGGCTATTGTAAATAATGCACCAATAAACATAGGGGTGCATATATCTTTTCAAATCAGGGATTTTTGTTTTCTTTGGGTCAATTTCTAGAAGTGGAATTCCTGGGTCAAATGGTATTTCTATTTTTAGTTTTTTGAGGAACCTCCATACTGCTTTCCGCAGCGGTTGTACCAATTTACATTCCCACCAACAGTATAGGAGGATATCCTGTTCTCCAAATCCTCATCAGCATTTGTTGTTTATTGTCTTTTGGACAGTGGCCATTCTACTGGAGTGAGGTGGTATCTCATTGTGGTTTTGATTTGCATTTTCATGATAATTGGCAATATGAAACATCTTTTCATATCTCTGTTGGCCATCTGTATTTCTTCTTTGGACAAATGTCTGTTCAGGTCCTCCACCCATTTTTTAATTGGGTTATTTGTGTTTTTTTGTGTGTTGAGGCATATGAGTTCTTTATATACTTTGGATGTTAACCTTTTATTGGATAAATCATTTATGAATACATTCTCCCATACTGTAGGTGGCCTTTTCATTCTGCTGATTGTGTCCTTTGCTGTACATAAGCTTTTTGGTTTGATGTTGTCCCACTTGTTCATTTTTTATTATGAGGAGATGTGTCCAGGAAAAAATGGCTCATACTTATGTTCAAGAGGTCTTTGCCTATGTTTCCTTCTAAGAGTTTTATGGTTTCATGACTTATGAACCATAAAAGGTCTTTGATCTATTTCAAGTTTACTTCTGTGTATGGAGTTAGACAGTAGTTCAGTTTCATTCTCTTGTATGTAGCTGTCCAGTTTTGCCAACACCAGCTGTTGAAGGGCTGTCATTTCCCCATTGTATGTCCATGGCTCCTTTATCAAATATTAATTGACCATATATGTCTGGGTTAATGTCTGGATTCTCTAGTCTGTTCCATTGGTCTGTGGCTCTGCTCTTGTGCCAGTACCAAATTGTCTTGATTACTGTGGCTTTGTAGTAGAGCTTGAAGTTGGGAAGCGAGATCCCCCCTGCTTTATTCTTCCTTCTCAGGATTGCTTTGGCTATTCGGGGTCTTTTGTGGTTCTGTATGAATTTTAGAACTATTTTCTCTAGTTCATTGAAGAATGCTGTTGGTATTTTGATAGGAATTGCATTGAATCTGTACATTGCTTTGGGAAGGATGACCATTTTGATAATATTACTTCTTCCTATCCATGAGCACGGGATAGATTTCCATTTATTTGTGTCTTTAATTTCTCTCATGAGTGTCTTCTAGTTTTCAGAGTATAGGTCTTTCACCTTCTTGGTTAGGTTTATTCCTGGGTATTTTATTCTTTTTGATGTAATTGTATATGGAATTGTTTTCCTGATTTCTCTTTCTGCTAGTTTGTTGTTAGTATATAGGACTACAACAGATTACTCTGTATTAATTTTGTATCCTGCAAGTTTACTGAATACAGTTATTAGTTCTAGTAGTTTTTTGGTGGAGTCTTTAGGGTTTTTTATGTGTAATATCATGTTGTCTGCAAATAGTGACAGTTTAACTTCTTCCTTACCAATTTGGATGCCTTCTATCTCTATATTTTCGGATTGCTATGGCCAGGACATCCAGCGCTATGTTGAATAAAAGTGGTGAGAGAGGGCATCCTTGTCTTGTTCCTGATCTTGGTGGAAAACCTTTTGGCTTTCTGCCATTCAGTATGATGTTAGCTGTGGGTTCATCATATATGGCCTTTATTCTGGTGAGATATTTCCCTCTATACTGCTTTTGTTGAAGGTTTTTATTATGAATGGATGTTGATTTTTGTCAAATGCTTTTACAGCATCTATTGTCTCAATAGATAGTTTGTATCCTTTTTGTTAATGTGGCATATGATATTGATTTATTTATGAATATTATACCATCCTTGCATCCCTGAAATAAATAAATACCACTTAGTTGTGAAGGATGATCCTTTTGATGTATTTTTGAATTTGGTTCACTACTATTATGTTGAGAATTTTTGAATTTATGTTCATCAGGGATATTGGTGTATATAATTTTCTTTTTTTGTGTGGTGTCTTTGTCTGGTTTTGGTATTAGAGTGAAGCCGGCCTCATAGAATGAGTTTGCAAGTGTTCCCTCCTTTTCTACTTTTTGGAAAACTTTAAAAAGGATGGGTATTAGCTCTTCTTTAAATGTCTGGTAGACAGCTGTGAAACCATCTAGTCCTGGACTTTTGTTTGTTGGGAGTTTTTCAATTATGGATTCAATTTCATTGCTGGCAATTGGTCTGTTCAGATTTTCTGTTTCTACCTGGGTCAATCTTGAAAGGCTTCAATCTTGAAAGGCTGTATTTTTCTAGGAATCTGTCCATTTCTTCAAGGTTGTCCAACTTATTGGCATATAATTTTTCATAGTATTCTTTAATAATTCTTTGTATTTCTGTGGTGACTATTCCTTCATTTCTGATTTTGTTTATTTGCGTACGCCTTCTTTTTTTCTTGATAAGTCTGGCTAAGGGATTGTCTATTTTGTTTATCTTCTCAAAGAACCAGATCTTGGTTTCACTGTTTCTCTATTGTTTGATTTTTCTCTATTTTATTTATTTCTGCTCTGACTTTTATTATGTCCCTCCTTCTAATAACTTTGGGCTTCATTTGTTTTTCTTCTTCTAGTTTCTTTAATTGTGAGTTCAGACTGTTCATTTGGGACTGTTCTTGTTTCTTGAGGTAGGCCTTTTTGCTATGGACTTTCCTCTTGGAACTGCCTTTGCTGCCTCCCACAGATTTTGGGCTGTTGTGTGTCTGTTTTCATTTGTCTCCATGTATTGCTTTATTTCTGTTTTGATTTGTTCATTGATCCTTTGATTATTTAGAAGCATGTTGGTTAGCCTCCATGTGTTTGCAGGCTTTTTTGTTTACTTTGTCTAATTTATTTCTAGTTTCATACCACTGTGGTCTGAGGAGCTGGTTGGCACAATTTCAATATTTTTGAATTTACTGAAACTCTTTTTGTGGCTTAGTATGTGATCTATTCTGCAAAATGTTCCATGTACACTTGAGAAGAATGTATATCATGCTGCTTTTGGGTGTAGAGTTCTGTAGATGTCTGTTAGGTCCATCTGACCTAATGTATTGTTCAGTGCCTCTGTCCCTTACTTACTTTCTGTCTGGTTGATCAGTCTGTTGATGTGAGTGGTGTGCTGAAGTCTCCTAACATGAATGTGTTGCAATCAATTTCTTTCTTTAATTCTGTTTGCAATTGTTTTACATATGTAGGTGATCCTATACTGGGTGCATAGATACTTATAATGGTTATATCTTCTTGTTGGACTGACTCCTTTACCATTATGTATTGCCCTTGTCTCTTGCTGCAGTTTTGAAATCTATTTTGTCTGATATAAGTGCTGCTACTCCTGCTTTTTTTCTCCCTATTATTTGCATGAAATATCTTTTTTCATCCCTTCACTTTTAGTCTATGTGTCTTTGGGTCTGAAATTAGTCTACTTTATGCAGCAAATAGATGGGTCTTGTTTCTTCATCCATTCTGTCACTCTGTGTCTTTTTATTGGAGTATTTAGTCCATTTGTATTTAAGGTAATTATTGATAGGTATGTACTTATTATCACTTTATTAATTGTTTTTTGGTTGTTTTTATAGCTCCTCTCTGTTTCTTTCTTCCTCTCTTAGACTGTTCTCTTGTTATTTGATATTTATTTTAGTGTTGTAATTGGATTTCTTTTTCAAATTTTTGTGTATTACAGGCTTTAGGTTCGTTGTTACCATAAGGTTCAAGGATAGCTTCCTGACTATGCAACAGTCTATACTAAATTGATGATTGCTGTATTTCAAACACAATCTAACAGTACTTCTCTTCTTCTTCTTCCTCCACATTGTAAGTATTAGATGTCATAATCTGCACTTTTAGCATATCCCTTGACTGATTTTATGGATAGTTGGTTTTATTACTTTCATTTTAATTTCACATTTGCTTGGCAAGTACTTGGTCTACTATATTTACCATTGGTTTATTTTCACTGGTGAAAGCTATTTAGCCTTAAGAATATTTCCATCTACAGCAGTCCCTTTAACATGTCCTATAATGCTGGTTTAGTGGTTATAAACTTATTGAGCCTTCATTTTTCTGGGAAATGTTTAATCTCTGCTTCAAATCTGAATGATAATCTTGCTGGGTAGAGGATTCTTGGTTGAAGGCCCTTCTGTTCCAGTACATTAAATATTTCTTGCCACTCCCTTCTGGCCTGTAAAGTTTCTGCTGAGAAGTCTGCTGATAGCCTGATGGGGTTTCCCTTGTAAATAATTTTTTTTCTCTCTTTGGTTGTTTTCAATACTCTTTCCTTATCCTCAATCTTTGCCATTTTAATTATTATATGTCTTGTTGTCTTCCTGGGGTTCCTTTTGTTAGGGGCTCTCTGTGCTTCCATGACCTCAATGTCTATTTCCTTCCCCAGATTGGGGAAGTTTTCAACAATTATTTCCTCAAAGAGACTTTCTATCCCTTTGTCTCCCTCTTCTCCTTCTGGTACCCCTATTATCCAAATATTGTTTTGTTTGGATTGGTCTCACAGCTCTCTCATCCTTTCATTCCTAGGAATTCTTTTTTCTCTCTGTTCCTCACCTTCACTGTATGCCTGTTCTCTGATTTCCATCTCATTGATTGTCTCCTCTACTTGCAGAAATCTCTTATTCATTCCCTCCATTGTATATTTCTTTTCAGTTGCTGTATTCTTCAACTCTTAATGGCTCTTCTTCAGCTCTTGTATCTCTTTGTTGAAGTCCTCCCTGAGATCAATAATTTTCTGAAGATCAGTGATTATATTTATGGCTGTTACCTTGAAATCTTTATCAACATTGCTGATCTACGTTTCATTTAGCCCTCTTTCTGGTGTCTTATCCTATAGTTTTGTTTGGAACATATTTTTCTGCCTACTCATTTTGTCAGGGTTTCTGTGTTTCTTCCTTTGTATTAGATGGATCTGCTGTTTCCTGGTCTAGAGAGTAGTGACTTTATGAAGAAGGTGTTCTGTGGTGCCCAGAAGCTCAAGACTGTTTGCTCTCCAGTGCCTGGTTCTCCTTTGCTGTGGAGCCCCATTTGCAGCTGGTGGCTAATGGGCAGGGCCACCCTTCTGTCTGCTGGCAGTAGTCTCAGTCTTCTGCAGTTGTCAGTTTGTCTCAGCTGGCCCTTTGTGTTCAGAGCAGTGGTTTCTGCTGAGATAATTGTGGGCAGGGCTACCCTCTGCTGGCCCTGTGTGATGGCAGGGCTGGAGGGTTAGTGGGGTTAGGTGTGGCAGTTGCACAGCTGTAGGGCAGGGCAGGGTGCTGCAGCAGTGAGTCATTTGGGTTCCCCCAGGCTGTGGCCAAGCACACAGCACTGGGCTTGGCCATCTGCAGGGAGAAAGGAGCTCCCAGAGCTGGCTGCTACAGGCGCCTCCCAAGTTGGGCTGAAGTGGAGCTGAGAAAGCTGGGAGAGTCTCCTTCTGTATGCCAGGCAGAAAAGTCTGATGCTGCTTCTGGGCTGAGTGGGTTGGCTGGCAGGTGTGCAGGAAGGAGCTGTGGGGCTGTATTGCCAGTGAAGGGGATGGAGTGTCTGGTGTTCCTGAGAGTTTCCAACCTGTTGGGCCAAGGGAGGGCTGGGGAGGTATCATCCACCTGCCCTTTCTTCTGAGAGCTTTGTCCAACCCTTGCCCCTCTGGTACCCATCCCACTACTGGCAAATCTTTCAAACTGCTGCCTCTGCTTTGGGTCTCAACAAACCAGTACAGCATGCCTGTCTTCCACAAGTGGCTGAAGTCTCAACCTTCCAGAGTGTTCCAACTCTCCCTGGTGTCTAGCCCTGCTAATCACCGGAGCCTAAGGCAATGTTGGCTCATGCTCCCAGAGCAGATCTCCAGGGCCAGGTGTGCAGACTTCCTGAGTACCTATCCTCTCCCTCCCATCTGTGGGCAAGGACTTGGGAGGGGCTTGGATCCTGCTTGATCACAGCTCTGCCACTTTACCCTTTTCTGTGTTGTCTTCTCTTCTTTACCAGGTGTAGATGGTCTGTTCTGCAGTCTTCAGGTCATTTTCAGGGTTAGTTGTATTTGCTGCAGTTGTTTCCTTGGTGTGTTTGTGGGAAGAGGTTTCCACCTTGCCTTCCTAGTCTGCCATCTTTTTTCTCTCCAAAAAATGTCTTGATTAACATAACCAAATTACCTTATAGAAAGTCTACCAATTTTCATTCCCTCCAACAACATATGCATGTCCATCAAAACTGAGTATTCTTATTTTAAAATATACTCTTCTAATTTAATAAGTAAAATATATTTAATAAGTAAATTTTAATTTATTATCTTAATAATAAAGCTAGTACAAACATTTGTTAGACATCTATTTTTTTTTAATGCACAGGTTACCAAACTATAGCCCATGGGTCAAACCTGTGTGGGACTTGTTTTTGTAATACCTGTTTTGGTATTATGTATGCCCATTTGGTTAGATTTTGTCTATGGCTGCTTTCACCCTACTACTGAAGAACTGAATAGTTGAATAGTTGTGACAGAGACTCTATAGCCAACAAAGCCCACAAATCTTTACTATCTGGTCCGAATGTTTGCTGACTCATGCTTTAATGATCTATCTGTTTACTTCTTCACATTTTTCTATTGAAATACTAGTGCTTTTCTTAGAAAATGGCATTAGCACTTTATATATTAATGTTTTTTAGTCTTTGTCCTATATTTTGAAAGTATTCTGTGAAGGCAGTTATTTTTTAATATAAATTTATATGGCCTTTTTTTTAGAGAAATTGTAGTCAAATGTATTGATGCTAAATACTTCTGTTGCAAATAATATTTCTTTTGAAATAATTATAGATTCACAGGAAGTTGCAGAGAAATGCATATTGCACTGTGGTCGTGCAAGATGCTAACATTGGGGAAGGCTCAAGGAAAGGCGCAAGCACAACCACAATACAATGTCAGAAACAAGACAGTGGCATTGGCAAAATCCACAGAACTTATTCAGATTTCACTAGTTATACATATACTCATTTGTGTGTGTGTAGCTCTATGCAGTGTTGTTACATGTGCACCTTTGTGTAACTACTAGTACAGTCAATATACTCAATTGTACTATCAGCACAAGATTCCCTCATATTACCTCTTTATAGCCACACCCACTCCTCCTCTTATCTATAACTCTTGGCAACTTCTAATCTCTTCTCTATTTTTATAACCATGTTATTTTATGAATGTTATATAAATGGAATCATGCAGATTTACCTTTTTCCTTCAGCATAATTCCTTTGAGGTTTTACCAAATTGTCGTGTGTGTCAATAGTTCATTGTTTTTTATTGCTGAGTAGTGTTCCATTATATGGATGGTTTGTTTAACCATTTACCCTTTCAAGGTCATTTGGGTAATTTCCAGGTCTTGGCTACTACAAATAAGGCTACTGTGAACATTTATGTATAGGTTCTTATGTGAATATAAGTCTTCATTGCTCTGGGATAAATGCCCAGAAATGCAATTGCTGGGTTGTATAGCTTTTTCAGAAACTGACAATCTGTTTTCCAGAGTTGCTGTACCATTTTACATTCCCACCAGCAATGTACAATTGATAGAATTACTCTACCTTTTATAGCATTTCATGTTGTCATTATTTGTTATTTTAGTCATTCTGCTAGGTACACAGTGAAATTTCATTGTGATATTAACCTTCATTTCTCTAATGACTAATGATACTAAGCATATTTACATGTGTTTATTTTCCATTTGCATATCCTATTCAGCGAAAATGTCTGTGTGTATCTTTTATTGATTTTCTAATTGGATTGTTTGTTGTTCTATGTTGAGTTTTGAGAGTCCAGTCCTAGTCCAAGTCAGGATTTAGTTCTAGGTCCAGAAGATGTTTTCCTATGTTCTTTCCTGGAAGTTTTATAGTTTTATGTTTTACATTTAAGTTGAGGATTTATTTTGAGTTAATTTTTATATAAGGTGTGAGACGTAGGTTAAGGTTCTATTTTTTTTCCTATACATGTCCAATTGCTCCAGCACCATTTTTTGATATACTATTCTTCCTCCATTGAATGGCATGTGCCTTTCCACTTAAATTTTAGAATAAGCTTGTTCATATCTACAAAAACATCTTGCTGAGATTTTGATAGGAATTGCATTAAAATTATATATCTTGGGAGAGATTTGATATCTTTATATGTTGAATCTACCAGTCTATGAACATGATTTGCCTCTGTAAGTACTTAGGTCTTGATTTTTTTCATTAGCATTTTATAATTTTCATCATACAGATCCTGTACATACTTTGTTAGATTTATACCTAAGTATTTAACTTTCTTAGAATCAATTGTAGATAGGCATTTTTCATTTGGTTTCTGCATGTTCATTGTAAGTATATAGAAATGCAACTAATTTTTGTGTGTTGACCTTGTGTCCTTCAACATTTTAAACTCACTTATTAGTTCCAGGAGCTTTATTGCAGGTTATTTTGGATAGTTGATATAATCATGTATCTGCAAATAAAGAGTTTTATTTCTTGATTTCTAAAATGCATGCATTTTATTTACTTTTCTTAGCTTACTGTAATGACTAGAATTTCCAGAGTTGTGTTAAATAACTGTGGTGAGAGTAGACATCCTTGCCATGTTCCACATCCCAGAGGGAAAGTGTTCAGTGTCATCATTAAGTATGACGATAGCTGAAAAGGTACTCAACATGACTAATCATCAGGGAGGAAATGTAAATCAAAACCACAATATCATCTTACAATTTTTAGGATGGCTATTATCAAAAAGACAAAGATAAACAAGTGCTGGCAAGGATGTGGAGGAAAGGAAATCCTTGTGCACTATTAGTGGGGATGAAAATTGGTACACCTACAATGGAAAACAGTATGGAGGTTCCTCAAAAAATTAAAAAAAGAAATACCACATGATCCACCAAATATAATCCTGTTCGTCCAAAGAAGAAGAAAACACTAACTCAAAATGATATCTGCACCCCCATGTTCACTGCAGCATTATTTACAATAGCCAAGATATGGAAGCAACCTGAGTATCTACTGATAGAAGAATGGATAAAGAAGAGGTGGTACATATACACAGTAGAATATTATTCAGCCATAAAAAAGGAAATCCTGCTATTTGCAGCAACATGGATGAAGCTTGAGGCCATTATGCTAAGTGAAATAAGTCAGAGAAACCATATGATTTCACTTGTATGTAGAATCTAAAAAAAAAGAACTCATAGAAACAGAGTAGATCAGTGGTTGCTAGGGGCTGGGTATTGGGGGAAATGGGTGATGGAGGTCAAAGGGTACAAACTTACAGTTATAAAAAAGGTAAGTTGTGGAGATTTAATGCACAGTATGGTGACTATAGTTAATAATATTGTATTATATACTTGAAAGTTGGTAAGAGAGTACATCTGAAGTGCTCTCCCCACATACACACATGGGAAATGATGGATGTGTTAACTGAGCTTATTTTGGTAACAATTTCACAACGTATACAGATATCAAGTAATCACACTGTATACCTTAAACTTACACAATGTTATATGTGAAATATATCTCCATAAAGCTGAAAAAATAATTTTAAAATGTATGATGTTAGCTGTGGATTACTGTTTGAAGAAGTCACCAAAAAAGATGACCTGTGAGCTGAGCCTCAGCACTCAGAGGCTCCTCCCCACCTTCACGTATCCTGGGAACCTGGGTTCTGCCTGCCTTCCCCACTCCCAGAGGCTGACCAAAGGAAACAGCCTTGAGATAGTGATGTAACATTAAGACCATTTGTGAAATATATGTGACTAAATCCAGCTAAGGCTTCTGTATAAACTTTTAAGGTTTGGCTGGTGGTTGTGGAGATCTGTTGCTCTTACGGCCATCCAAGACAAGCCATGTAAGTTCCCTTGTTTATTAAACATGCCACCTACCAATCTGGAGTGGCTCGCCTCTTTCTTTGGTCTCTCCCCAACCTCTGAGTGTCAGTGCAGGTTTCAGATCATACCTGGGAAGCTCTTGAGGAGCCTGTAAACCAATAACTACAGCAATTTTATTTAAAGAGAAAAATAAAAGGCTCAAAAAATACATGCTTCTAAACAGAGGAAAAAGGAGAAGTAACTAAAAAATATCCTATTTTGGAAAGGGGCAAACCATTCTTTTGCAAATTGTTCTTTAGAAGAGTACCCCAAAGAAGACCAAATCTCCTGTCCACTCACAAGTGAAAAAGAGTGTGGTCTCATCCAGACGAATGGTCCTTGGCTTGATACCTAAATCCACACTGGCAGTGTCCAGGCTGCGCTGGTGAGTCTTAGAGTTGTAGCAAGATGCTGAGCGGCAGTGGTCTCGAAGCCAAACATAATCAAAGCGCATCACGGTGTTAGCATACTGCAATTCTAGGGAAAGGATCAATTACTTTTTAGTATTTAGTATATTATTTCTTTTATAATAAATATAATATATAATATATGATATATTTATTTAGGAAAACTTAAAAAAATCATTAGCCAGAAAACTTTCTTCAAAAAGTCTTCCACCAAGAAACAAGGAGACACTAGATATAGCACTTCAATGATTAAAAGTGTGATGTTGGCATAGGAATAGGCAGATAAAACAATAAAAGAGTAGAAAAAGCCCAAAAATACACCTGAATGCATATAGTAATTTGGTATGTAATAAACTGGCAGCTATAATCACTGGGGAAAATATGAATTTTTAAAATAAACGGTGTTGGGACTAGATAGCCACTTGGAAAAAGATAAAATTGGGTTCATACCTCATAGTGTCACCAGGTCTCCAACATAAACTCAAAGTAGATCAGAGTTCTAAGTCTGGAAAATGAAACCATTCAAGTATATGAAAAGGAAACATAGGTGGAGAGAGGATATAAAGGGGTTCCTTGTACTATTCTTGAAACTTCTATTAGTTTGAAGTTATAACAAAATCAGAAGCTACCAAAAGATCAAACACTTTCCTATACACTAGGTTACTCATTTAGAAAAAGTAAATAAAAATGAGATCAAATTTATAGAGGAATGAAAGCTATAATGTGTCTGGGTATAAACAAAAACGTGGAAGACTATTACAGAGAAATCTATAACTATCCTGAAGGACTAGAAGGGAACCTGAATGAAAAAATATGCTCACAGCTGGACAGATTCAATAATGAATGAAAAGATAAAAATTCTCCCACAAATCAATACACAAAATTTCATGTACTTCCAATCCAAATCCCAGTAGAAATTTTCATGAACTGGGCAGGTAATTCCAAAATTCATATTTAGAATTAGTAGAGTTACAGTTTTTAAAAAGAAGAAAGGCATCTGGGAGGGAACTGTTTTACCAGATATAAAAACAAAACTATAGTGACTTAAAAAGTATGGTATTCATTCTGAGTAGATGAACAGATCAAGCGAATCATATGAACAAATCAAGGGATTCACACCATTCAAAACAGTAAATTACTGATAGATTAAAATATAAAACAGACTATATGTTGATGTTGAAGTAGGAAACGCTGTTGTAATATAACACAAAAAGCATAAAAGATAAATTTGTCTAAATGAAAATAAAAACTTTGTTCTGCAAATACAAGAAACAGTTAAAAAACAGTTTTAACATAAAAAGATTAATACCCAGCACACAGAAAATAAATCCCTGTGATCATTAAGATAAAAACTCAACAGAAAAATGAGTGAAGATATCCAGAAATGATCAGTAAACACATGAACGCTCCCACCCTACCAACCTTACTATTAATCAGAGGAATGTATATTAAGATACCATTCTTAATCCATCAGAATGACATTTTTAAAGTTTGATTAAAGCAAGTGTTTCACAAGATGTGGGTAAATGCATACTCTCAAACATTGGTAGTGGGAATGAATATAAAACATTTGTGAAGCCACACTGGATGGCAGTCAGGAAGTTTTTTTAAACGTGTATTTATTACTTGACCTAGAAATTCATCTCTCAGTATTTACTTTATAGAAACTGTCACACATGTGGAGGTGCACATAAATATATTCATAATAGTGTTGTATATAATAGAAAAAAGTTAGAAAATAAGACTAAATGTCTATCAGTGGGGGAAGTAGAGAAATAGCTGAATAAACTGTGGTATATCTACATGATAAGATACTAAGGAACAGTTTTTAAAAAATGCAGTATACCTGTACTCTTCAAATTGACTTTGCCTGGTATTATTCTCACTTTAAAGTCAAGGAAACTAAAGCTTAGAGATGTTAAATAACTTTGCAAGATCATATAATCATGAGGTGATGGAGCTAGGACATGAACTCAAGTTGTCCAACCCCAAAGCCCACTACACTGTTGTTTCTCAAAGTGCAGCCTTGGGAATTTCTGAAGGTGAGAATTCTAGAAAGGCAGAATAAAGAGTTTGGCAAATCCTCTCCCTCAATAACAATGATAAAACTGAATAAAATTATCAAAAACAATCATTTTAGGACTCTGGAAATTGATCAAAGGCATACAACAAATTAAGAAGCATTTGTTCAAGAAAAATTGCTGAACCTTGGGAAAGAACAGTGGGGATATGTGTGTTTTAGCTTGGGGTGCTCATGCTTCCTACCTCCCCCCATCTCCTGCACCAGCCCTATCAATAGTAGTTCTATCAAGAAAAGCATCAGCTTTGCTGCTGAAAGGGACTAAGTCAATTTGCAGCACAGCGCAAAAAACTCCATGTCTCTGGGCATTGAAAACAATCAGGGAAGGCATACGGGTTGGGGTAAGCAACAGACTAGACCAGCCAGAAATCTAACAGACCAGACCTTGGTGTTTGGTAAGGCTGTACACACACGCAGAGCGGTGTGCATACTCAGGACTGGAAAAGGCACTAGTTATCTCCATGTTCTGGAAGAATGTGGGGTCTTGTGGAGGCACAAAGAAGACGTTTGAATAATGGCACAAAGTAAAAACCTGGGCAGACTTATAAACAGCTTAAAATCAAATGTGTCCACCAATCCAAACATAGATCCATTGGCAAAGTGTGGAAGCCTTACTGGCTTGTGGTTTTTAAGCATAACCTCTGACCAACTGTTGGCTGGCCACTAAGCTAATCCAAGGTTTCTCAACCTTGGCACTATGGACAATTAGGGTGAGATAAATTTTTTGTTGCAAGTCATGTACATTTTATGGTGCTTAGGAGCATCCCTACTTGACACACACATGATGCCAGAAGCATCCTCCTCCAGACATTGCCAAATGTCGCCTGGGGGGCAAAATTTCCCCCAGTTGAAAACCACTGAGCTATGCTGATTCCAACGTGATACTTAGGAATCCACAGTTAAAAACAAAAAGTAAAAATAGAACCTTACCAGCAATATCAGTGGCTACATATTGAAGGGGAGACAGATTTCCACAAACTTACTCCAGGAGTCAGTAAACAAACACACAAAAATACAGCAACAATCTCCCTGGGGAAGTCAGATATCAGTTTCCAAACTATCTAAAATGCCCAGGTTTTCAACAAAAAAAATCATGAGACATGTATAGAAACAGAAAAGTGTTTCCCATCCTTGGGTTTATAGGAGAGAAGCAGAGTGGACCAGTATCGCATCATCTCCATGTACCTATATAATCTAGTTATGAGTTAACAGTTGGTTTACGTGGAGTCATTTTGTATGACATTCATGCTTTATAAAAGCATCTGTGCCTTCAAGGCATATACCAATTGAATGCTTAAAAATACAGATTTCTGAAGTTAGTTGGAAGTCTCTGATATAACAACTGCTGATACTGTGGAATGGGGCTATTTATTTGGTGGTCACCTAAAGTTGGAGTTCGTGACCTAGGATCAATTGTGTGTGTGTGTGTGAGTGTGAGTAACCCTGCATTTTTCAACACAGAGGATCCATAGTTTTCAACAGAATTTCTTTGGGATCCATAACCTAAAAATATTGAGAATCATGACCTTGAAGTGATAAAAGTGATTAAGTACCACCAACCCTCATTCAGATTGCTCTCTCCCTCTGCCATATTTCTCTGGCAAAGCCCCAACCCTCACAAACTCAAGTCTCCACCTCCTCTGGCCCTGCAGCCAAGTAGCTGAACATTGCCAGAGAAAATTTTTCAAACTGCATTAGCTACTTTCATTTTAAAATCACCAAAAATCTCAAATGAGTATTCAACACTGCCAAACAATTCTTGCATAATTTCTTAGTAAAATCACTCTCTCCAAGGATATTTCACACTGTTACCTTGTGTCCTCAAACTGCCAACACCTCTGCCTTCCCACTCCCAACTGATGACAGTTTATTCCTTCAAAGAGAATATGGAAACAATTAGAAGAGAATCTCCATAAATTCATGCTCCACATCCACACACTTACCCACATCTGTACCCATATGTTCTACTTTCTTTCCTGTTACTATGGCTGAAATATCTGTGCTCTTAAGAAAGGCCAACACTTCCATTAATGACTTAGATCCTCTCTCTTTTCTCCTAGCCAGGTACTACACTTCTGAAATTGATCCATCCCCCTCTTTTGCAACATCAAATTTTCCCTCCTTATTCCATCATTCTTATCAGCAAACATGTTGTAACATCTCTCATCTTAAAACAGTATTGCCCTTCACTCTATGTACCCCTCTCATTACCACCCCATCTCATTTATATTACTCTTCATAGTGAAACTTACAGCTTGAAGTTTCCATTATCTTCTCCAATTCCCTGTCTTAATAAACTTGTTTAAATTTTTAGAATGGCTTTAGATCTACAGAAGAGTTGCAAATACAATGAGTTCCCATATGGCCCTCATCCAGTTTCCCCTATTAATTTCTTACATTATAATTTACATTAGTCACAACTAACAAATATTGATGCATTATTTATTGATCAAATCCCATACTTTTATTTGAATTTTATTAATTTTCCATAATGCCCTTTTTCTGTTCCAGGATCCCATCCAGGTCCCACATTACTTTCAGTCCCAGGATCCTCTGGGCTGTGACTTTCCTTGTTTTTGATGACCTTGACTGTTTTCAGAGGTACTGGCCAGGCATTTTTGTTAGAATGTTCCCCAATTTGGGTTTGTCTGATGCTTTCCTCAGAACTACGGAGTTAAGACCCACCTCTATAGTGGGGGTTAGGGGGATATCATATAAAGTATTTGGAATTTGGAAGATTCGTCTCATTCTCTCCATTTATTCATTTGTTAAATCATTTATTTATATCAGCATGGACTCATGGATATTTATTTTGTACTTTAGGTTATAACCTGATACTATGTTATTCAGTTTCTTGCTCAAATTGTTCCAGCTTTGGCCATTGGAAACTCTTTAACATTGTCTCATCCTTTTTTGGGGAGGGGGATATGGGGGACTTCCTTACTTTCTGGCACTTCAAGATTCTCCTGGCTCATCTAGTATTTTCCCTGACCCAGCCCTAGAATCATCCATTTCTCTCAGGAGTCCTCGGTTCCTTTTATTGCAGAGTAGTTTCAGAAACCAAGATCTGGTCACTGAGTATGCTCATTGCTACTGGGTGTCATTACTTCTAGGCCTTCTCAGTGGACAGGGCTAGGAAATATACTAATCCATGTGTAAAACATTTATATAATTATTTCCCCATGTATCCATCGGTATCTGTATTAAGCTAAACATGAGTTCATAATAATGTCTCCAACTGTAATCCAGTACTACATGATTCATTCTAGCATTCCCTCTATGCTTATTTGTTAACCTAGCTCCCACCATCTGCTATGCTCTTACATATTCACTCCCAGTACACATATATAGCAGTTCCAGAATTGTAAATCTGTACCCATGTAACAAACAACTTTACCAATTAGAGTGTAGTGTTTATATAGTTCCTTGTTTATAGCCTTAAGGTTTCCAGTCAAAACATTCTTTCCAATGTTATTTATGCCACCGCCTTCACCATTCCCTTCAATGGATTATGTTACATGTTTGTAATAGTCAGATTTGTCACAGGCTGAATTTCATCCTAGTAACTTACTTTCTGGTTGAACTTTTTTAAATGTGTATACATTTTCACTTTTTGCTGTAAGGTTCTATGGAGTTTTTTTCAAATGAAGAGCCATTGCCACTATATTTAAGATTCATGTTGTCTGAATTAATAGATCCCTTTTTATTGCTGAATAATATTCCATTGTATGGATGTACTACAGTTTATATATTAATTAACCTTATCAAAGGATATCTTTGTCACTTTCCATTTTTGATGATTAGAAATAAAGCTGTGATTCATGTGTGGGTTTTTGCTGTGGACAGAGTTACAAATCAGTTGGGTAAATACCTAGGACGGCAATGGCTGACAAGTCCATGTCTAACTTTATAAGAAATTGCCAAAATGTCTTTGAGTGGCTGTGCCATTTTTTGCATTATCACCAGCAATGAATAGTAGTTTCTGCTGCTCTGCATCCTTGCTAGCATTTAGTATTGTCAGCTTTTTTGGATTTTAGTCATTCTGATAGATGTGTGTGTAATGGTACCTCATTGTGGCTTTAATTTGCATTTGCTTAATGAAAATGATGTTGAGCATCTTTCCATATGTTTATTTGCCATACTTATATCTTCCTTGGTGAACTGTCTCTTCAGATCTTTCCACGCTTTCAAAAATTGGGTTGTTTCCTTTTTGTTAAATTTTAAGAGGTCTTTATATATTTTTCATACAACTCTTTTCTCAGATATATGGTTTGCAAGTAGATTTTCCAACTCTATGCCTCTTCATTTTATTCTTTCAACAATGTATGTCACAGAGAAAAAACTTTGAATTTTTATACCATTCTATTTGTCATTTTTTCCTTTATGGATTTTGCTTTTGAAGTTGTATCTAAGAACTTTTTGCTTAACCTAAGGTAAACAATTTCTCCTGTTTGCATTTTATATTTAGGCCTGTGATCACCTTTGAGTTAATTTTTTTTACTTTGTTTTTTTATTGAAGTTTGGTTGATATATAATTTTATATTAGTTTCAAGTATACAATGCAGTTGTTCACATTACCCACGTTATTAAATCCTCACCCCAACTAGTGCAGTTACTATCTGTTAACATAGGAAGATGTTACAGAATTATTGGCTATATTCTCCGTGCTCTACTTCCATCCTTGTGACCAGCTTGTATTATGATTGAGATTTTGTGCCTTTTTATCCCTCTTACATACCCCAAACCCTCCCCCATGGTAACCTCCAGTCACTTCTCAGTGTCTCTGAGTCTACTGCTATTTTGTTCATTTTGTTTTTGATTCCACAAATAAGTGAAATCATATGGTATTTGTCTTTCTCCACCTGGCTTATTTCACTGAGCAGAATACCCTCTGGTCCATCCATGTTGTTCCAATTATCGGGATTTCTTTCTTATTTATGGTTGAGTAATATCCCATTGTGTATATGTACCACATCTTCTTTATCCATTCAGCTATTGATGGATGCTTTGGTTGCTTCTATAGCTTGGCTACTGTAAGTAATGCAGCAATAAATGAAGGGGTGCAAATATCTTTTCAAATCAGTGATTTTTGTTTTCTTTGGTAAATTCCTAGAAGTGGAATTATTGGGTCATATGGCATTTCTATTTTTAGTTTTTTGAGGAACCTCCATACTGCTTTCCAAGGTGGCTGCACCAACTGTGAGTTAATTTTTACACAAAATATGAAGTAGGCATCAAGGTTTTGTTTTGTTTTGTTGTATACTGGATATCTGATTGTTCTAGCACCAGTTATTCGAAAAAATGATCCTTTCTGGATTGAATTGACCTTTTACTTCTGTCAAAAATCAGCTGACTATATTTTTATGAGTCTGTTTCTAGGCTCTTTATTTTGTTCCATTGATCTGTATGCCACTGATCTTTTCCCTACACCACATTGTCTTGATTACTATAGCTTTACAGTAAGTCCTGAAATTAGGTTATTTGAGTCCTTTGACTATGTTTTTCTTTTTTACAAAATTGTATTGGCTATTCCAGTATGTTTGCCTGTCTACATTCACTTCATAATCAGTTTGTTGATATCTACAAAAAAAGCTTGTTAGTATTTTGAGTGTGATTTCATTGAATCTAGAGATCATATTGAGAATTCACACCTTAACAATACTGAGTCTTCTAATCCATGATCATGGAATTTCTTCCCAATTATTTAGTTCTTTCATGTCTTTTATCAGTGTTTTGTAGTCTTCTGCATACAGATTATGCATATATATATATATGTAAGTACTTAACCTAAGTACTTATTTTTTGGTTTTATTGTAAATGGCATTGTTTTCTTAATTTCAAATCCCAACGGTCAGTTGCTGTTATATAGGAAAGAATTATTTTTTTTGTATATTGGCCCTGTATTATACAACCTCATTAAACCTGTTTGTTTTTTTGTAGAATCTTTGGGGATTTCTATATAGAAAATATCATTTGTGAAAAAAGTTTAATTTACTCTTTTCCAATCTGCATGTATTTTATTTACTTTTCTTGCTTTCTTGTACTAGTTAGGATTTCCAGAACAATGTTGAATAAGAGTGGTGAGAAAAGGAGATCCTTGTCTTGTTTCTTATCTTCAGAGAGAAGCATTCAGTTTCTTGACATGCATACCTTTTATTGGGTTAAGTAAGTCCTTCCTATTTCTAATTCTTTGAGATTTTTAAAAATAATAAATGGGTATTGAATTCTGGTAAATTTTTCTGAACCTAATGAGATGATAATATGGTGTTTCTTAAGTCTGTTCATATAGTGAATTATATAGATTGGGTTTTTAATGTTGACAGAGCTTTGTATACCTGAGATGAACTCTACCTGGTTTTGATGTATTTATTCTTTTTATATATCATTGGATTCAATTTGTTAATATTCTGGCAAGGATTTTCAAGTCTATGTTCATGTAATACTCATCTGTAGTTTTCTTTCTTTTACTGTCTTTGTCTAGATTTGGTATTAGGGTAAGAATGACCTCATAAAATAAGTTGGGAAGTGTTCCTGTTCTATTTTCTGGAAGAGAATGTGTAGGATTGGTAATACTTCTTTCTTAAATGTTTGGTAGAATTCATGAATAAAACTATCTTGGCCAGGTGTTTTCTTCTTTGAAAAATTTTTTACTATTAGTTCTACCTCTTTAACAGATATGGTGCTTTTCAAGTTATTAATTTTTTTCTTGAGTAAGTTTTGATAGTTTGTATTTGTTTTGGTGTGCTCCAGCTGCTATAACAGAATACCATGGACTGGATGGCTTAAACAATGGACATTTATTTTCTCACAGTTCTGAGGGTAGAAGTCTAAGATCAAAGTGCCAGTCAATTGAGTTCCTGGTGAGAGCTCTCCTCCTGATTTGTAGATGGCTGCCTTAATATGTATGAGAGAGGGTTGGTGAGAGAAGGAATGAGAGAAAGAGACCACTGGTGTCTCTTCCTCTTTTTTTTTATTATGGTATCATTAATATACAATCACATGAGCAACACTGTGGTTACTAGATTCCCCTCATTATCAAGACCCCCCCCACATCCCCATTACAGTCACTTTCCATCAGGGTAGTAAAATGCTATAGAATCATTACTTGTCTTCTCTGTGCTATACTGCCTTTCCCATGTCCCCCCCACCTACATTATGTGTGCTAATCATAATGCCCCATTTTCCCTCTTATTCCTCCCTTTCCCACCCATCCTCCCCAGTCCCTTTCCCTTTGGTAACTGTTAGTCCATTCTTGGGTTATGTGACTCTGCTGCTCTTTTGTTCCTTCAGTTTTTGTTTTGTTGTTATACTCCACATATGAGTGAAATCATTTGGTACTTGTCTTTCTCTGCCTGGCTTATTTCACTGAGCATAATACCCTCCAGCTCCATCCATGTCGTTGCAAATGGTAGGATTTGTTTTCTTCTTATGGCTGAATAGTATTCCATTGTGTATATGTGCCACCTCTTCTTTATCCATTCATCTACTGATGGACACTTAGGTTGCTTCCATTTCTTGGCCATTGTGAATAGTGCTGTGATAAACATAGGGGTGCATCTGTCTTTTTCAAACTGGGCTGCTGCATTCTTAGGGTAAATTCCTAGGAGTGGAATTCCTGGGTCAAATGGTATTTCTATTTTGAGTTTTTTGAGGAACCTCCATACTGCTTTCCACAATGGTTGAACTAGCTTACATTCCCACCAGCACTGTAGAAGGCTCTTCCTCTTTTATAAGGACACCAGTTCAATCAGTTTGGGGATCCACTCTCATGATCTCATTTAACCCTAATCAGCTCTTTTAAGACCCTATCTCCCATATAGTCATGTGGGAGGTTAGGGCTTCAACATACAAATTTTGGAGAGGACAAAATTCAGTCCATAGTAGTATGTTTCTAGGAATTGGTGCAACTTATCTAAATTATCAAATTTATGGGCATACAATTGTTTGTAGTATTACTCTTATTGTCCTTTTAGTGTCCGTAGGATCAGTGGTAAAAAATCTTGATATTGGCAATTTATTTTTTTCCTGTCTTTCCTTGGTTACTCTGGCTACAGGTATATCCATTTTTAAAGATGAGATTAACATTTATGATTTTAGTTTTAAAATTTTTAGTTGAAGTATAGTTGACATATTGTATTATTTTCAAGTGTAACACATAGTGATTTGACAATTATGTACATTACAAAATGTTCACCATGATAAGTGTAGTTACCATCTGTCACCATACTGAATTACTACAATATTATTGATTATATTTCCTATTCTGTACTTTTCATCCCCATGACTTATTTATTTTATAACTGGAAGTTTGTACCACTTAATTCCATTTGCTGATATTTTCAAATAAACAGCTTTTGGTTTAATTGATTTTTTTGTTTTTCCCCTCTGTTTTCAATGTCATTGATTTCTGCTCGAATTTGTATCATTTCTTTCCTTTTGCTTGTTCCAGGTTTATTTCTTCTCTAATTTCCTAATTTAGTAGTACAGGTTATTGATTTTAGACGTTTCTTCATTTCTAATGTATTCATTTATTTATTGCCATACACTTCCCTCCAATCACTATTGTAGCTGCAGTTGTATATACATTTTAATTGAGTTCAAAATATTTTAAAATTTCCTTGAGATTTCTTAAGAAAAGACTTCTTAAGTACATAGCTTAATTTCCAAATGTTTGGGACTTAAAAAAATTTTTAGTTGATTCCATTATGATCAGAGTACATACTCTATGGTTTTAGATTTTAAATATGTTGAGCTTTGTTTTATGGCCCAAAATGTGGATGCTTCGTTTATACTTCATAACAATGTGTAGTTCACTGTGGTTGGATAGGTTATTCTATAAATGTCATTTAGGTCAAGTTGGTTGATAGTGCTATTCAGGTTATTTGTATTCTTACTGATTTCTACCTACTTAATCTATCAATTACTGAGAGAAATGTATTAAAATCTCCAACTAAAATTATGGATTTGTTTATTTCTATGTATAATTCTATCAGTTTGTGCTACAGTTTTAGGATTTGAGACAAAGGCGCAGAGTTCCCATATATCCCCTGCCACTACACCATCCCTTAACTTTTAAATCTAAGTCTTAACATTTTAAACTTTCATTCTTATAGACAACATATACTTAATCTTTTTTTCTTTTTCCTTTTTGATTGTAATTTTCTTTACTTTATAAAATTTTTTACATTGGGGTACATATGATAAAATGTACAAATCTTAGTGTATAGCTTGATGAATTTTGACATGTGTATACACTCACGTAACCATTGCCCAGATCAAGATAGCAAACATTATCACTTATCCCCCTTCACCTATTTCACCCATTCCCTGGGTCCCTCCCCTATGGCAACCACTAGTCTGTTCTCTGTGTTTATCTGTTCATGTTTTGTTTGTGACATTCCACAAATAAGTGAAATTATACAGCATTTGTCTTTTCCTGTCTGACTTATTTCACTTAACACAATACCCTCTAGGTCCATCCACGGTATCACAAATGGCAGGATTCTGACCTGTCTGTACGTTCACTGATTTTTTCCTTGGATGTGTCAAGTCTGCTGATGAACCAAACAAAGTCATTATTCATTTCTGTTTCTGTGATTTATTTGTCAGATTGTTTTATTTCTTGTATTTTCCCTCACATTGCTATCCATCTGGTCCTTCATTTTGTCTACCTTTTCCATTAGAGTTCTTAAGTTATTAAACATAATTATTTTGAATTTCAACACCCATGTCATATGTGAATCTAGTTCTGATGGTACTTTGTCACTTAAAATTTTGTTACTTCTTACCTTTTATCATGTTTTGTAACTGTGTTGTTGAAAGCAAGACATGTATAGAGTACCAGATACTGAGTTAAACAGGACTTCAAGGTGACTATTTATATCAATCTGGTCATTAGTTAGACTATACCTGATATTTGTTTTCTCTATAGATACCAGAGGCATCAAATTCTTCTAGTGATCTTGTTTTTGTTTCCCCTCTTGGCCTTGGCCCTTCCCTTTGTGCTGCACCTTAGAAACGGTCTGTCTCTTGCAGCTCTCCCAGTTGTAATCCACTGTTATTTTAACTGGAGGTTTATTAGTTGGTTGTGGTGTTGGTGGGGAGCAGGGCATTCTCTAATCTTTGGATTAAATCTCAGTCTTTGGACTACACAGTGGGCCTGTGTATTGTGAGTCACAATTGTTTTTGTCCCTTTCCAGGGTGTCGCTGGTTGACTGTTTCTCAAAAAGATATGCTGATGTGCCAGGCCTTAGAACCTGTGAAAGAGATGCTATTTGGAAGTAGGATATTTGGAGATAATCAAGAAAAGATATGAAGTCATACTGGAATAGGGTGGTCCCTAAATCTAATAATTTTATAATTTCTGACTTATAAGGAGAGAGAGATTTGAAGACACAGAGGAGACACAGGGAAGAAAGCCATGTGATGAGGGAGGCAGAGAGTGGAGTAATGTTGCCACAACCCAAGGAATATCAAGGACCTAGAAGCAAGGAAGAATCTCCTCCCAGAGACTTCACAGGGAACACGGTCCTACAAGTGCCTTGATTTCAGACTTCTAACCCCCAGAACTATGAGAAAATAAATGTCTGTTGTTTTAAACTAGTTTGTGGCAATTTGTTACAGTAGTGCTAGGAAACTAATACACAGGGGTCAAGTTTTCTTTCCCCTTTGATACCTAACCCTTCCTTAACTGTAGCATTCCCAGTCTGTGTCTTTGAAATCCTCTCGCCTGTACATTGAGGTTTTTCTTTCTTTTTTATTTAGATGAGATAAGGAGACAGGGTTGGAGAAGGGCAGTGTTCCCTTGTCAGCATTCCATAGCTGGGATGAGCTTTTATTGTTGCCCTATATTATTTTTGTGTTTCTTGTACACTGTAGGATAATATTTTAAATAAATAGTTAGAGGTCCTTACAACTCCATGGAAAAGTATTTTCCGTCCACATAAAAAGTATCTGTCATTGCACAATAATGTAAATATATTTCACACTACTGAACTATACACTTAAAAATGATTAAGATGTTAAGTTTTATGTGATGTGTTTTTATCACAGTTAAAAATAAAGCTTTTTTTTTCTCCACGTATCTTACCAAAATGATCTTCATGTTGTTGCCAAGCACAAGTCAGAGATTTGGAGGCTGTATGGTGCCAATTGATAGCTAATGGAAATAAGCTTTTGAAATTGCACTGTTGAAGGGCCCAACATACAACTCCTCCCTTCAGCAGGTCCTGGAGCCTGCTTTGTAGGTGCGACAACTTGTGGCCCCACATCCTAGAAAATTTGACAATAAGAAGAGAAAGTTAGTACCAATATAAAAAAGCTTTTATGAGGCTATATGAGTAAGACTACAGATGTAACTATGTAAAATAATAGATTTAATTATCTCAACTACACACGATTAAACAAAGGAGAAATTCTGAAAAGTTAAGCATAAGTGTTCTATAACCACTACTTCCATTTTCTCACCAGCCACTCTCATCTAACGCCTTGCAATCTTGCGTCTACTCCACTACCTGACTGAAGTGGTTCTTTAAAATTCACTAATTTTAACTTTCCAACAACATATAAAGATTGCTTTTCAGGCTTCATCTTTCTGGACCTCTCCAATTGTGACAGTATTGATCATCCTCATCCTGACTCCTTGAAACTTTCTTTTTCACTGATTTTGTGTGATTATGGTCAACTTTCTTAAACTATCAGTGATTGTGGTTTCCTGTTTTGTAAAATAAGGATAATAATAATACTTACCTAATGGGTTTAGTGTGAGGACTAAAGTACTTGGAACTGTGTTTCTCCACAGTAAGCCCTAGATCTGACCGTCATCATCATAGTCATCATTATAATCATCATCACAGTGGTTATTGTTAGGGATAAACTATATCTGTTGGTAAAAGTACCTTAATAAACTCACTTAGAGTTCATGACTCCTTGAATGTCATGGTTTCAGAAAGATTAATAAAGCAACTTTATATGCATAAGACCTTAAAAAGAATTAATTTGTCCTGTGGAAAAAAAGAGGGAGAAAGCCATGTAACTGCAGAAAAGCTGTACGGTGCTTGATGTGAACCTTCTCAATAACTGCTTAAGGTCGCTAAACCCACAAAATGCTTATTTTGAGCAGATGCGTGCATGTGTGTGTGTGTGATGTAAGCGGATGAAGAAACTGAGATTCTTGTTGATGTGGGATGAAACGAATCACTTACAAAGGTCACAGCTAGAGCTATAACATAATTTGCTAGTGACTTTGGGAGGGTTCTGAAGTGACAGGCTAGGAAATTGAGAGCTACCTTCAAACCTATTGAGATTTCACAGGTGGAGGCAAGGAGCAGAGCACAAAGAGGCCTCTGCTGATATCTGGGTTACATTATTTTCTCCACTTCCTCATTTCAACCTCCCAACTAAAGGTATAGTCTAGGACTGAGACTGGCAAACTATGGCCTACGCTTATTTTAATATGGCCCATAAGCTAAAAATGGATTTTATATTTTTTAAGTGTTGTAAATGAAAACAAAAGAATATGAGATCAAGACCACATGTGGCCTGCAGGGCCGATAATATTTGCTATCTGGCCCTTCAGAGAAAACATTTTCCAACTCCTGGTCTAATGCTCAATCCTTAATCAAATACTCTTTTCACTTTACACTGGATTACTCCATAAAAGTCTACTCTTAAGGAAGTATATTCATTCATTTCTTCATTATTTCACCCCAAAAATATTAGTGAGCATGTGTATAATATGAACATTCTTAGGTACTGAGAATACAAACACAAATTAGTCAGCAATTCTAGGCACGCTCAAGAAGCTCACAATCTAGTGGGGAACAAAGACAAATATAGGATGATAATGAATACTACCTAGGATATTCTTAAGCACAGAGTACAGTGAAAATGTGCAAAGAAGAAAGTAGTTAACTGTACCCAGGAAAAACAGAAGCACCCCAAGTGATTAGTGTTTTTTGTAGAGGTGTTTCACTGTTTTGTGTTTACTTATAAAACTTGTTCATTGGACAAAGAAAAAAGATCAGAAAAATGACCTAAACAGCCCAGAAATACATAGAATAAAAACTGAAAGCCTCTTTTCTTCATTATTTACCATTCCCATTCTTTCAAGGAAACCTCATCAACATTCAACAGTTTGCAGGACCAACTTCCAGATCACACACAGTTGAAATCTCCATACTTGCCATACACACATACTAAAATACTAAAATTCTGTGTGACCACAGCTTTCACATCACTTGGGTAAATACATAAGAGTGCTATTAATGGGTCATATGCTAAGTCTATATTTAACATCATAAGAAATTCCCAAACTGTAGTATTTTGCATTCCACCAGTAATGAATGAGAGCTCCCATTCCTCTGCATCTTTACTAGAACTTGGCATTATCAGTTTTTTGGATTTAGCCATTCTAATGGGTGTACAGAGATACCTCATTTTAATTTGCATTTCCCTAATTATGTATGGTGCTGTTGTGCATATTTTCATTGTCTTAATTGCCATGTATATATCTTCTTTAGTCAAATGTCTATTCAGATCTTTTGCCACTGCTAAATTTTTTAATTAAGATTTTATTTTTTTACATAGAAAATATAGTCAATAATATCATAACATCTTTCTAAGTGGACAGAGAGTAACTACACTAATTGCAGTGAGCATCTAATAATGTAGATAACTGTTAAATCACTATGTTGTACACCTGAAACCAATATAATATTGTGTATCAACTACAACAGAAATATATATATATAAAGATACATACTTTTTAGAGTTTTAGGTTCACTGTAAAATTGAAAGATACAGATATTTCCCATATAACCCCTTCCCCATACACACGTAGCTCCCACCACTATCAACATCCTGCACCACATTACTTACAACTGCTGAACATCATTATCTACAAAGTCCACAGTTTACATCAGGGTTCACTCTTGGTGGTGTACATTCTATGGGTTTGGACAAGTGTATAATGGCATGTATTACAGTATCATACCGAGTTTCACTTCTTCACTTCCCTAAAAATCCTCTGTATTCTGCTTACTCTGATGTTCGCCATGAGTTTTGATATGCAATATTTTCATTTTTAGTAAGTTTAAATTATTTTCTGATTTTCATTGTGATTTTTAAAATTTGACCTACAGGTTATTTAAAAGGATGCTACTTATTTTAGAGGGATATTCTAGTTTTCTTTTTATTATTATTTTTTTACAGAAAAGGGTAAAGTGGCAAAGCCGTGATCCAGCAGGACTGAGCCCCTACCCCTACCCTGGCCCACAGGCTGGAGGAAGAGGACCGCTGGACGCTTGGTCCACGTCAGAACCCAACACAACAATGTTTTCCACCCCCATATCGCAGAGATGCAAAAGCCATGTAGGCAGAGGTTCCTACGGCTTCTGCTGAAATCAGATGCTCATGTCCCCCAGCTCATCCTGGGTATAGGGGTGGAGCATGGAGTGCTCCACACCTTGGGGAGGGTGCTGCTCCTCCCCAAGGAGCCCATGGTTGTTGCGTTTTTACTTTCTTAATTACAACCGGGAAGGGTCTTTAATATGGGAGACGCTGGTGCCTCTGGTGGTGGCCTCGGCAACAGTTAGGCCCTTGGCCCCACCCCCTCATCCTGCCCTGACATCTCCTCTACCATCTCCAGGGCTGAAGGCACCACTCTTCCCTCCCCCTCCCCGGTGGCTTCCTGAACACGTCTTCTCAATAACTCTTTCTTTCTTAAGGGCATCCCATAGGTCATTCCCCAGCTCCTCCAGGCGATGCTGAAGTGTCTCTCTCTCGATAACACTTTCCACTGTCTCAAGAAACAAACATCCTGTAATCTTGGCTGCTGCATGGCCACTCAGGGCCTCTTAGCAGTCTTCTGCTAGAAGACTAATCTCATGGAGGGCTAATTGCAGCAATCTGAATGAGGCTAGATGTGGATTGTTGGCCAAAGCCTCCAGAAAGGAACACAGCCTTGTCAACATTCTCACTTCACCCTTTAATACAATGACCAGAGAACCCAGCCATGCCATGCCAGGTCTTCTGACCTACAGAACTGTGAGCTAATAAATGGGTGTTGATTTAAGCCACTAAGTATGTGGTAAATTGGTATGCAGCAATACCAAATGATACAGTGCTTTTGCTAGTTTTGGAAAACTTTTAGTCATCATCTCTTCAAATACTGCTTCTGTACTATTCTCTCTCCTCTCCTCCTAAAACTCCTATTACAAATATATCATCTTTTCATGTACTAGGTGGCAGGCACTGTTATAAGTACTGGAAATATATCACCAAACAAAACAAATATTCCTGTCCTCATGAACCACCTTTTATTGTCACCGTAATCTTTCCTACACCTAAACTGGCCCCTTCCATACAGTTCTTCCTCACAGTCAAGTGCTGAACCATACAATCAGTTACAACTGGTTCAATCAGAAATCTGTACTTCAAACTTCGTACCTTCTCTTTCAAATTTCTCCCCTGTTGATAACTGTCAAATTACAATAACTTTTACCCCATAAATGATTTTAAAACTTGATCCAATGCATTATACCCCTACTTGCCACCAGCCTAGTCCAGGACCACCATTATTTCTCACTCAGAGATTGAAATAACCTCCTAATTAGTCTATCCATACACACATTTGTCCTCCCTTCAAACCACTTTGCACACTATAGGAAGAATGAACTAAAACAGGTATGTATGTCATTTCCTTTGACTGGATCCCTAGGGCCCTCAAGGTGAAATCCAATTTCCTATCATGTTATGTAATGCCTTAGATTACCTGGTTCCAAACTAAATCTCAGCTTCAATTCCTGCTATTTACCTTTTTGTACTTTATTATTTATAGTTTCCCAGACTCACTATACTCTTCTCTTTGTTGATTCTAGGAAATTCATGTTCATGCTCTTTGTTCCCTCAAACTGGGAGCGTTTCCTACTCTCCCTTACATTCATCTTTCAAGAAAGAGTGGCGATATCGTGTCATCTAAGAGTTTTTCCCTACATTTCCAGAATGAACTAGTTTTTCTTTTGTTCTCTCTTAATACTCTGCTTATGTATGTCTCTATCTTCCTTCTTAATATATTTTGTTGAAATTATGTTTTTATGTCTTTAGTACTACTAACACTTGGGTGCATCTCAATAGGAAGACCTGTCTCATTCATTTTTGTACCTGAAGATCACATGGTTCCTAGTACTTAGAAGAATCTATAAATGTTTGTGGGAATTGGATTGAATTATTTTTCTTCCAGCTTCATATTTTCTTTAAATCTATAAGACATCTGCTCTAAATGTTAGCTTAAGTAGAATATTAAGAAAATAATGACTACATTAAGCCAAAGGTAGGGTTTGCAGCAGGCCATCAAAAACTCTTCCTTTGTCTATGGTCTGTTAATCAGCACTCTTTGAATGTAGTAATTTAATTAATATATAATTGTATTAATTATCTAACCCACCAATAGAGGTTCATAATTATTGTTCATAAGAGTGTCATAAAAGAAATTAAAATCTTGCTGAAATTTCATTCATTCAATGTTCACACTATGTCTGCTGTATTTCCATAAACTACCTCTAATAATCATGTCAGATGTAAAATTAGATTTGTGTGAATATCTTTGTTGATACCTTTGTAATTTCCTAAGTACCTACTTGAAAATCTGTTCTATAAGCTCACCCAAGAGATATTTAGCTCACTGATTAGTAGATTGAAAACTTTCCCTTCTTTTTCATTATTAGAAGTGGTAATATATTTGCATAAATCCAGTCTTTAGGCACCTCTCCTATCCTTCTTAATTCCTTTGATCTTTGAGAGTAGTTTAATGATAATCATTTGAGTTATAACTTATCCATCCATGCCAGGACACAGGTACTTTTTATTTCTGAAACATACTCCAAATACTGTTTTTGCTGTCTTTGCAAATATTTATTTCTACAAGCGTGAGGTAATCTTGGGCCTTATCCTTCCAAATTCTAATCCTTTAGGTGCATGCCACCTGTTATACTCATCCTTCTTTTCCATCCTTTATATATTATCCTTAAAAAAAAAAGGAACTATGAACTCACTGCAAAACTTCCTATGCAGCCCCATGGTGTTCCTCATTTCTCCTTTGATAAAATTATTTGCTGTTTCACAGACAAAATTATTTTTCTGAGAGCTTCCCAACCTTTAGAGTCTAAAGCCATCTTAGTGTAAATTAAGGTCCAACAAGTATCAATCACAGTAACAGAAACTTTTGGAGAATAGCTATAGCTAGAAATTCTAGTCAGAGTACACAATTACATAATAGGTCAATCTGAATCTCTTCATGGTTATTACTAAGGAAGAAGCATTACCTCCTGCAAGGCTTAAAGCCAAGAGTCCATTTGGCTCTTATCAATTTTTCTTTCCAAATGTCTCAGATTTGTCCTTCTCTTTCCGTTCCTATAGATGCCTTCATCACCTCATACCTGGACTACTGCCATAGACTAGATGATTTCCTTGCCTCCGGTCCATCTATATTTCAATCAATTTTCCATACTAGTGCCAGATTAATCTTCTTAAAACACTTTTATCGTGTCACTCTCCTGCCCAAGACCTAGCTCAAATGTCACCTTCTTTGTGAAATCTTCCTAACACATATCACCTATTTAATTATTTTTGTCTCCCCATTTGCTGAGAGCTCCTTAAGGGCAGACAAAAAGATTTAGTCATCTTTTTATAATGGCATTCAAGGCTTTACATAATTGGCCCCATCTATCTTGCCCCACTGCCTCAGAGCCTTCACACATGTTGCTTCCTCTGCCTACTATGTTCTCCCTCTCATTCTTCAGGTCTTAGATTAAATATAAATCCACTGAAGAAACATTCCATGACATCCTTGTTAAATAATTAGTTAATTCATTTAACAAATATTTACTTGGTACCAACTTTGTGCCAGACACTATTTTAGACACTTGGGATATGTCAGTGAGCAAAACAGACCAAAATTCCTGCATCCATGGGTCTTACCTTCTAGTGAGAGGAGGTAGACAATTAAAGATAAACATAGTAATTATACAGTATAAGGTGATAAGAGTTATGGAATAAACTCCCAGCAAGATAAAGGGGTGTGCTGGAAGTAGCAGCACTTTGAAAATAGACTTTATTGAAAAAGATAACACTTGAACACAGATTGAGTTAGTCATTAACATATCCAGTGCAAAGTAGGCCAATGAAAAGATTCTAAGCTGGTATTGTATCTGTTGTGGTGAAAGAACAGCATAAAAATAGTGTGAAGCTAAGTAAGCAAGGGGTAGACTAATAGGAGATGTCAGAAAGATGGGGACAGGTTGATGAGATTATGTAGGGCTTTGTACACTAACACATAAAAACTCTGGTTTTTACTCTGACAGAAGTGATGAACCATTGAAGAGTTTTCAAGCAAAAAATTATCTAACCCTAAAAGAGCAACAGGACAGTAGGCTGCACCAGACTGCATACACCTGGAGAATAGAGCAGACCTCATGAAACAGGGTAACGTACCAATGCCTTGATCCGGCAGGACCCGAGCCCTTCCACCACCCCAGTTCACCGGTGGGAGGAAGAGAAATGGAGCAGGGGAGGGGGTGGAAGCCTGGGACGGCTGAACAACTAGCCCTGGAGATCTGCTTTGGAGTAGAAAGCTACACTGTGTGGTGCTCTGACGTTGGGGAGCTGGGACAGGCGGAGTGCTTGAGAGACTGAGATTGCGGCCGTTTGTGGAGGATGGGGATCCTCACCTGGCCGCTCTGAGACAAGGGAAAGGCAGGCGGCCTGCCAGGCTTCCTAGCAGCAAGAGGGCTGATGAAGGGACGAGTTTGCATGGAGCTTGCTGCGTGGGGGAGGGGAGAGCTGGACAAGGTTGTCTGGGCACCCTCTGCCCAGCAGGTTGGGAACTTTGGGGAGCTTCAGGCAGCTCCATCTACCTGGCTGGCTACTCAGCTCTGAGGTCCCCCACTGTGACATTAGGCCTGCTTGAGCCTCCCTCCTAGCCTGCCGGCACTGGTTTGCAAACTGGCAATCACTGTGCTGGTGTCAGGCCAGCCAGAGGGAGGCCCCGCCCACAACATCCAGAGACGCCGAGCACAGAGGCTTACACCTGTGTGCTTGGCCCACTGGCTCTGACACTGGAGACAGGCAGGGCAGACGGGAATCAGGAAACAGCTCTTTCCTCCCCCCAGGCACCAGCTCCGCTCCCCTACGACCCCCAACCTCACTCTAGGGGCTGAGCAGCTCCAGAGACTGGAGCTTCTGGGCACTAGTGGGCATCACACAGAAACAGGAAGCGTCAAAAGAACATGGTTCAGACCAAAATCTCACAAACCCCAGAAAAAGGGCCAAATGAACTGAACTCACCAATCTTCCTGAAAGAGAGTACAAAATTAAAATTATAAACATGCTTATGGAGGTACAGAAAAATATTCAAGAACTCAGGAACAAATTTAAGTCAGAGATTGAATCATTAAGAAATACCGTACCTGAAATGAAACATACAATGGAGGGATTTAAAAGCAGATTAGATGTAGTAGAAGAGACGGTAAATGGAATAGAAATTAGAGAAGAGGAATATGAAGAAGCTGAGGCACAGAGAGAAAAAGCAATCTCTAAGAATGAAAGAATATTGAGAGAAATGTGTGACCAATCCAAATAGAACAATATTTGCATTATAGGGGTACCAGAAGAAGAAGAGAGAAAAAAAGGGATAGAAAGTGTCTTTGAGGAGGTAATTGCTGAAAACTTCCCCAATCTGGGGAAGGACATAGTCTCTCAGGCCATGGAGATCCACAGATCTCCCAACACAAGGGACCCAAGAAGACAACATCAAGACATACAATAATTAAAATGGCCTACCTTAGGAAAGAAGAACAATCCCAAATGAACAGTCTAAACTCAGAATTAATGAAACTAGAAAAGGAAGAACAAACGAAGCCCAAAGTCAGTAGAAGGAGGGACATAATAAAGATTAGAGCAGAAATAAATAAAATCGAGAAGAATAAAACAATGGAAAGAATCAATGAAAGCAGGAGCTGGTTCTTCGAGAAAATAAACAAAATAGATAAACTCCTAGCCAGACTTATCAAGAAAAAAAGAGAGTCTACACACATAAACAGAATCAGAAATAAGAAAGGAAAAATCATGATGGACAGCACAGAAATACAAATAATTATTAGAGAATACAATGAAAAATTATATGCTAACAAATTGGATATCCTAGAAGAAATGGACAACTTTCTAGAAAAATACAACCTTCCAAGGCTGACCCAGGAAGAAACAGAAAATCCAAACAGACCAATTACCAGCAAGCAAATTGAATTGGTAATCAAAAAACCACCTAAGAACAAAATCTGTGGACCAGATGGTTTTACTTCTGAATTTTATCAAACATTTAGTGAAGACCTAATACCCATCATCCTCAAAGTTTTCCAAAAAGTAGAAGAGGAGGGAATACACCCAAACTCATTCTATGAGGCCAACATCACTCTAATACCAAAACCAGGCAAAGACACCACAAAAGAAGAAAGTTAGAGACCAGTATCCCTGATGAACATGGATGCAAAAATACTCAAGAAAATATTAGCAAACCAAATTCAAAAATACATCAAAAAGATCATCCATCATGATCAAGTGAGATTCATCTCAGGGATGCAAGGATGGTACAATATTCAAAAATCCATCAACATCATCCACCACATCAACAAAAAGAAGGACAAAAACCACATGATCATCTCCATAGATGCTGAAAAAGCATTTGACAAAATTCAACATCCATTCATGATAAAAACTTTGAACAAAAAGCCAAGACATGGAAGCAACCTATGTGCCCATCAGTAGATGAATGGATAAAGAAGAGGTGGTACATATACACAATGGAATACTATTCAGCCATAAGAAGGAAGCAAATCATAACATTTGCAACAACATGGATGGAGCTAGAGAGTATTAAAGAAGTACCAAAAGATTTCACTCATCTGTGGAGTATAAGAACAAAGAAAAAACTAAAGGAGCAAAACAGCAGCAGACTCACAGAACCCAAGAATGGGCTAACAGTTACCAAAGGGAAAGGGACTGGGGTGTATGGGTGGGAATGGAGGATAAGGGGAGTGGGGGCAAAGAAAGGGAGCATTATGATTAGCATGCATAATGTGTGCGGGGGCACAGGGAGGGCTTTACAACACAGAGAAGACAAGTAGTGATTCTAAAGCATCTTACTATGCTGATGGACAGTGACTGTGATGGGGTGTATGGGGGCGACCTGATAATAGGGGGAGTCTAGTAACCATAATGTTGTTCAAGTAATTGTACATAATGATATAAAAAAAATTACATGGAAAAAATGATGCAACCATTTGGTATTATCTACTAGAGTTGAATATATGCATATACTTTCACCTAACAATAAAACTTCTGTACAGGAATGATGGTTCTCAACAGACATCTTACCAGCTCTAGGGAATGTGTTGAACATGTGCAGGGGGGGCTGGTTATCAAAATGACTGCAGGACATTGTTGGTATTTAATGGGACCAGGGCTATTAGGTATTCTGAAATATTCTGGACAGTCTTGGACAATGGAGAATTCTGACTAACTTTTTAATATTACCCTTGACATGCCTATAGATGTAAGAACTTTATGATTACTGGAGCCTAGATCCTAACTCCTTTAGTTATATATAAGCAGGGTATTCTTGCGTGAATTTAATATACACCGAATTTTCTAATAATACAATTAAATTGAGAGAAGAGTGATTCTCTCATTCCAAATATACAAAATTATTCATTATTTTGGAAAATCATGTCACCAATGATTTTTTGGCTGACTACTAAGATACACTGGCCCAGGAGTGACCCTAAGGAAGCTAGTTCTTAAAAAATGAGAATAACAGCAACAAAAACTGAGTAGAGGTATCAGAAGCCATATACTGCAGGGGAGGCCAGAAGGTAATGGAATGGCATATGCAAAATGGTGAAAAAGAAAGAAAAATACCTTGTACACCAAGAATTCTATATCCAGCAAAACTTTCCTTCAAAAAAAATGAAGGTAAAATAAAGAAATTCCACAATACACAGACAGAATTCATTGCTAGCAGACCTACCTTACAAAAAACACTACAGGAAGTCCTTAGTCTAAAAGGAAATGACACTAGATGGTAACTTGAATCCACATGAAGAAATAAAGAACACTAGTAAAGGTATTTATACAGGTAAACATAAAAGAGAGTGTACATATTTCTTCTTTTCTCTTAAAGAGCAACTACATAAAACAGTAATTTAAAAGCTTCCCTGTTACTGAAATTAAACTTTTAATAGTATTACTCTGAAGTATATTATATTAAGTTGACATACACATTGTAATTTCCAGAGCAATCAATAAAAAAGAGTTCAAAATTATAATAAAAACATAAAAATCCAATCACAGTAAATTAGATTAATTACAGTGATTTTAATTACAATAAATGTAAATAAACAGTCTAATCAAAAGACAAAGACTGTGAGACTGGATAAAATAACAGACTCCAAGGATATGCCATCTACTTTAGACACATTTTATATGTGAAGAAATAAGTAGGTTGAAAGAATAAAAGAATGAAAAAATTTATACAATGCAAACAGCAACCATAAAAGAGTTGGAGTGCTTAGACTTATATGTAATATCAGACAAAATAGACTTTAGGAGAAAAGAAAAAAAAAAAGGACATTTTACAATGATGGAAGGGTTGACTCATCACAAAGACATAACAATTATAAACATACACACATTAACAAAAAAACTCTTCCCAACTCATTCCATGAGATTGGTATCTTACAACAAAGAAGACAAATACATCACAAGAAAAGAAACTGCACTACAGTCCAATGTCCTAATAAATACAGGTGCAAAAATCCTCAGTAAAATGTTAGCAAACCAAACCCACAAACATATAAGAAAAGATTATATACCATGGCCAGGAAGAATTTATTCTAGGAATGCAAGCTTGTTTTAAGTATCCAAAAATGAATTAATGTAATACATCATATTACATTATTTAATCATGTATAGTGCAGAATACATGACAAAAAACACATGATCATTTCAATAGATGCAGAAAAAGCACCTGACCAAATCCAACACCCATTCATGACTAAAGAAATCCCAACCAACTAGCAAAAAAAAAACCTCAAACAAACAACTTCCTCAACATGATTAAAAAAAAATTCTACAAAAAAGATACAGCTAAGACATGCTTAATGGTAAAAGACTGCTTTCCCCTAAGATCATAAGTAGATGAGTCCTCTAGTCAACATTGATCTGGAGATTCTAGCAAGGAGAGAATTAGGTCAGAAAAAGAATGAAAAAGTATCCAAATGGGGGAAAAAAGGAAGTAAAATGGTCTTTGACATAATCCTAAGGAACACACACACACACACACCACTGCAACCTAATGTTAACCCATACACAAACACACATACAAATTATTATAACTAATAATTCTATTCAGCAAGGTTACAGGTTACAAAATCAATACACAAAAGTCAACTGTATATCTACATACTTGCATAGAAAATTCAGAAAGTATTATTAAGAAAATAATTCCACAGTATCATCAAAAAGAATAAAATTGGAATCAATTAACAAAAGAAATGGAAGACTTTTACAATGAAAGCTATAAAATATTGTTGAAGGAAATTAAGGAATACCGAAAATAATTTTGAAAAGGAAGAACAAAATTTAAGGACTCACACTTCCCAATTTCAATACTTACTACAAAGCTACAGTATTTATAACAGCACTGGACTGACACAAGAATAGAAATAGGCTAATGAAACACAATTGAGAGTCCAGATATAAACACTTATAACTGGCCAACTGACTTTCAAAAAAGGGTTTCAAAGCAATTCAATATGAAAGGGATAGTTTTTTAAAACAAATGATGGTGGAAAAACTGGTTATCTTTATACAAAAAGATGAATTTAGACCCCCTATGTCACTCCATGCACAAAAAGTCAGTCAAAATGGATCGGAGATCTAAATGTAAGGGGTAAAACCACAATTTTTAGAAGAAAATCTTCATGACCTTGGATTAGGCAAAGAGTTCTTAGATAAAACACTAAAAAGTACAATCTGTAAAAGAAAAATGATAAATTGGACTTAATCAAAACTCAAAACCTTTGCCCTTCCAAAGATACTATTAAGAAAATGGAAAGCCAAGCCACTGACTAGGAACAAATATTTTCAAATTGTATACCTGATAAGGACTTTTATCTAAAATATACAAAGATCACTTACATATCAATAATAAGAAGGGAAACTAATTAAAACATGGCCAACATATTTAATAGACATTTCTCCAAAGGAGACATACAAATGGCCAACAAACAGATGAAGATGTTCATTATTAGTGATTAGGGAAATGCAAATCCAAACCACAATGAGATATTATTAGTTCACACTAACAAGAGCAGCTATAATGTTTTTTAAAGGAAAAAGTACAAGTGTTTGTGAGGATGTGGAGAAATTAGAACTTTCATACATTGCTTCTGGTGCATGTAAATACAATAAATGTAAAATGTGCTACCCTGGAAAAGCAAATTGGAAAAAATTTAAACATACAGTTGCAAATTGACCTAGCAATTCCACTTCTAGGTATTGAAAACATGTGTCCACCCCAAAATTTTCATATGAATATCCATAGCAGCTTTATTCACAATAGCCCAAAGGAGGAAATAACCCAAATGTCCATAAAGAGATGAATGGAGAAACAAAATGTGGTATACACACACAGCAAAACATTATTTAGCCATCAAAAGGAATGAAGCAATGATTCATGCTGTAACATGGATGAACCTTGAAAATACCATGCTAAATAAAAGAAGCAAGTCACAAAAGACCATACATTGTATGATTCTATTTATAATGAAATATCTAGAATAGGGAAATCCATAGGTGCAGGAAGTAGGTTAGATTGCCTGATGCTGGGTGTGGTAACAGGGATTAACTGAAAATGGGCAAGGGAGATGCCACTGAGGTGATGGAAATATAAAAAACTGCATTGTAGTGATGGTTGCACCACTCAATAAATTTACTAAAAATCCATGAACTGTACACTTAAAATGGATCAATTTTAAAGTATGTAAATTACATCTCAATACAAAATTTTAAAAACACCCTGGGAAGCAGAGGAAAAAAGAAAGTAAGTTCATATCTTTGCCAACTTATTAGGGATCATACAGAGCTCATTAGGCTGCTCTATGTTGTTGCTGTTGTAATGGTATGAATGGTGCTTTTCCCATAAGGGCTGAGGGTCAAATAGTGATTTGGATCTTTTAAAATAAAATTTAAAAAAATTTAAAAGATAGCTGCTGGCTTGAAATTTGGAGTAGCAGTGGGTGCAAAGAAAAGTAGACAGGTATAAAAAATATTCAGGATGCAGAAGTGACAAGATTTTGTACTGATTAGACACAGGGAATGGGAAAGAGTGAGGATGCCTCAGACAGCATGCTCCAAGTGGAATTCCTGTTGTCCTCCCAAACTTACTGTGTCCTCCGGTGCTACTAATCTCTGAGTGAATCAGCCTCCTGGCACAGAGTAAGCATTAACTGATTGTCTTTGGAGTGAAAGAACGAATGAACAGAGTAAAAATATGGCCAAAGCATTTACCAGGTCCTGCCAGACAGCTGATCCTAAAGTCACCCTCAAGGTGGGCCCAGCAGATGTCTATCACAATTTCCCTCGTGTCTTTTCGACCATTTGGGAAATCATCAGGGCCCATGGCCAGAAGAACACCCAGCGTCATATCAGCCAATCTTTGCCTAGAACCTGCAGATGTGGCACAGCCCGGGTTTTACCATAGAGCCTGTATACTTTACATGAAGGCAATGGCAGATGCATGTACAGCCTATATGAGCAAGGGGGACCTCTGGAGTTGTAGAAAGAGGGTCACAGTGGTGCCCAACTGATGGATCTATGTTCACTTTGGGGGGATCTATGATCGGGCTGGGGAGCTCACTTTGGCTCCAAGCAGTAAGAGACTCTTGATACCAAAGAGGTTTGTTAACCCAGGCCCGCCACACGTGCACGCATGCACACACACACACACCACACCACCCCTCCCTCCCAGTCCTGGCAGGCGGAAAACATAGCTGCCAGAAACAATACAGACACCAATTGATTAGTTTGGGTATTATACTGCCGTTCCCAGGGTTGACAAGCAGAGACACAGAGATGCTTGTGGCTCTTGATAGGGATACCAAAACAAGGAAGTGATCCGTCCCAGTCCACACTTCCCAGAAATAAGGAATGAGGTGGGGCACGCAACAGGTACCCCCAGACTCAACCAACCCAGTGAACATGCCTTTCACCATACTAGTTCTGAGATAAAGTATAACCTCTTTTAGGTAGGCTGAGGAATAAACACATTCACTTCTCACCTGTTGTGAAGATTATAGTGTTTTGCATAATGTATCATTGTTATTATTATCATTATCCCAAGTTCCCTGTAAGGTGGAATCAGAATAACGTCACAGTGTTGGCCCATAGTGTTTGTAATTCTTCTTTGCCTTTATAGTTAATTTAATGTAAAATATATTGTATGAAATTTTTACTATACTGTTATGTGAGTGTTCCTGCATGACAGGCTGAGGTTTTTTTTCAGCAATTAGGTATACAGTTAAGTTACTCAAGTCTTTTATGATGAGACTTTTGCTAGGCAGTGTATTATGCTCATTCAACACATAACATTTTGGTAAAACAATCATCTAATGGTAAAGCATTCAGAAGGGCATTTTTCAGAACTGACATTCAGCTAAGGCACTGAATGAATGTGTTTTTTCCCCAGTTTTGAGAGCGGTCAACAGTATTTAAAAGGCTTTTCATAATTGTGAGACAGGGACCATGGGTATAGTTAGAGTAGGGTGAGGGCCTCCGAAAAAAGCAAGGCAGGATAATTACAGTCAGAGCAATGTAACTACATGCAAGGAAACCCCCTACCAAAACCTTGTGTTAAACATTCAGCTCTAGAGTAAATTCTTCAATGAGATCAGTTGGTGTACTCCAGATAAAGAAGAGTAGCACATGTTTATTTTATGCCAATTATTTATAATTATGTATAAGATTCACTTTAACAGGCTAAAAGGCCCAGGCCTATGTGCTGTCTTTCCTCCTTCAGATCTAATAAGGTGATTTTGCAAATTGGGCACATTAATTTAGCATGCAAGCCCAGTCATAACACAGTAAAAGGCAAGAAGGATTCCACCTTAAAGATAAGATTGCACTTGACTTACTCTTTAGCAAACAATGCCTCAGCCCACCTTGGGGCCTGAGCAGGTGGCCTTGTTTCATATGACGCCAGACCAAGATGCTGGTATCTCGGGGAGAAATCAACAGAGCAGGAGGTTACTTGTATCAAGGTACTTCTAAATATCCTAGGACCACTTAGTAAGTCCACACCCCTAAGCTTTTTTTTCACGTTCTCGAAAAATCCTCATCTGCCTATAAAATCCCTCGACAACGCACCACACTGGACTCTTTTGTCCCCTCCTCGCGTGGGCCGGGAGCTCTGTCCTCTCACTTTCTAAATAAAAGCCTGTACCTTGCTCTCCTACCTTGAGTGTTTGTGAAGCTCATTTTTCGGCTTCGTGAACAAGAACCCTGGCATCAATTGTATTTACAACGGAGAGAGAGCTTCCTTGCCTAGCTTCACTGTCCTGCCGCTCCCGACTCTTACTAGGTATCCCTGCTCAGGAGGGGCAGACAATGGGTAAAATCTGGGCAGAGAACATTAGTGGATATTAGAACGAAACAAAGTCAGTGCTGCAAGGTTTTGCAGACAGCCAAATTTCACCTTCCACTCCACTGCCGAGCAAAGGGCAGAAAGGGCTGGGTGGGGACTCGCTGAAAGCTAGACACCAAGTTAATAACAGATACACGGAAGTAGGATCGCTTTAGAAACAATGTACATTGGGTGTCAGTCCCAATGTAAGCTTGCTGCAGCTCTTTCTCAGCGCTAGGCCCGTCTGGCCCTGCGCTGATCCCTGAGCGGACACTGTCGCGCAACTGGCACAAACTGTGACGACAGCCCTGCAGTAAGACACGGGTGGCCGTCTCTTCTTCCCGGTTTAAGGTGCGTACCACCGCCCTAGGGCCGAGCAACCGGGATGGGAGCGGCCGTCTCCGAATGCGCCAGCCCCGAAAACAAGCGCTTGGACAAATCCACACCGCACCCACCCAAGACACCCGTTTCCCGATCCACGGGGCGGGACTCACCTGTGCTGGAGGTCGCGACTCCCAGGTCAGCAAAGCGGGAGGAACTGCAAGCAAGGAGAGCCCCGAAAGGCAGCCTCGCGCCCGCCTTTTGCTTTCTCCCTGAAACTGTCGGCCGCGCGCTCCCCTCCCCCAGCCCGTTCGGGACCAGCAGCTACGCTGGAGGCTCCGCCCCGCTCTTTCCGGCTGGCAGGGTGGAGTGGGGGTGCCCAAGAGCCTCGGGTCCAGGATGACCGGGTTGGGGAGCTCTAGTCAATCGCATTCATTTAACAGATTTACAGCCACAGGCGCAGAGAACAGACGGACCCATAAGTCTATCCTGCCTGTAAAACCCGGGAGGCCACGCTAGCGTTTCAGTGCTCCTATGGAGTCTCTCCACTACGCTCCTATTTATGGTGGCTTACTTATGGATGTTTCCTGGAAGTAAAAACTTCCACTATCCCTCCACCACTTCTTGAACGAATATCACGTACCACTCACTGCTGGACTCCCACGAATTCAGGTGAGCACCTTGAATCCGGGGTCCAAGTACAGTGCTAATACAGCGAGCACCAGAAGAGAACGGACCATTAGAAATATACATCTTATTTAACCGATAAGGCAAAGAATGAATGAACAGAGTAAAAATATGGCCAAAGCATTTACCAGGTCCTGCCAAACAGCTGATCCTAAACTCACCCTCAAGTTCGGCCCAGCAGATGTCTATCACAACTTCCCTCTTGCCTTATCAAACAGTAAGTGTTACAAAGAAGGACCAAAAAGTGCCCTGGAATAGTATATACAATGTGAATCCAAGGCACAGAAAAAAATCAAAAGTAAGAGCAAACAAGCAAGAAATGTAATGTGTAGACATGAGAAAATGGGAAACTCAGCAGTACTGGAGTTATTACAAATGGAAAATATTAGTCTAATGTCAAAAGGGTAGTAAAGGAGACAGTTTGTACAAGTCAGGAACAACAAAAGAAGAAAAAGTCTTCATACTCCACCCTGAAATTCTTTCTGCCCCTACATGTCAATTTGGAAAACTGTTTTTGGTCAATTTAGGTATTACCTCCTCTGTGAATGCTTCCCTGTGTTTACCACATAACTTTGTATTCTCCTTTTCAATGGGTCCATTGTGCCCAGTGGATCCAATATTGGCGTTGAACATACCACTTATCATTCTGGATTGTAATTTGATATAATTTTAATTATAAGTATAATTAAAATGCCTGGGTCCTCCAATGAACAGGTAGCTTCTTGAGGAGAAAACTCGTATTTTTAAAATTTATTTTACAAGACCTGAGCATAGAACCTAACATACAATATGTATTTAGTGAATATTTGTTGAAAATTGTGCAGACCCAGTGAGTGCACAGAAAAAAAGTTATAGGTAGGAATTTGAATTAATATACAAAGAAATAACTGAACAAGGTAAGATTCTAGAATGGTATTCAGCCATGTAACAAACATTAATAAGTACCTGCTGTATACCAGGTGCTGTATTAAGCTTTAAACAAAAACCAGATAGAGTCCATGCCTTTACGGAATCTAAAGAATAACTAAGAATCGGCTGGGAAAACAGGAAAGGGAACATTCTAGACAAAAGGAACAGCATGATCAAGATCCTATAATAGGAAGGAGCATGACAGTATTAATTAGAGTGAATAATATCAATAAAGGTAAGGTGAAATCAGCAGATAAAATACCCAAAAAGAGGCAAGAAATTGATTGATAAAGCCTGTTAATTTAAGATTTGGAAAAAGAAGCCAGATGTCTGAGTAATAGTAACCAACATTTATTAAACCTTCACTGTATGCCAAATGCTGGGCTAAGTGTTTTAAAACAAGGTAGATAATATTATTATCCTGCTTTGAGGGTAAGGAAACTGGGGTACAAAGAAGTTAAGCAATTTCACCAGGATCACACATCAGTTAAGTTTCAGAGCTGGCATTCAAACATAGGTAACCTGGTTCCAGACCCAAGGGTAGGAATTGTAATAAAAGCACAAATAAAAACTATGAAGAACTCTTTCACAGAATTTGTTCATTGTTCGCAGATTTTTGGCATCTATGAGAAATAATACTAAGAGCTTCAAGAAATACTCTGCACTCAAATATTAATGCTCTAGACATGATTTTGGCATAGACATTGGTTGGTATTGGCAGTGATAGTAGTGCCTTTAGTAGGTGATACAATCAAGCAGAAATGATCATGACATTGCACATCAGAAGCACGCTAGAGCAGAGGAAGAAGAAAATAGTAGTGACCTGAGTGCTATTTTGTGGAGCACAAAAGCAAAGGACAGAGCAAAGGATTTCACCTCTCTGACCTTCAATTTTCTATTTCACAATTGGGCATAATAATAGTATCTGTGCATTGCTGTGATTATTAAAGAGACAATGTGCATAAAGTACACCATGTGTGACACACAGTAAATGCTTAATAAGTATTACCTGCTATGATGATTATTACTATTATAATTATACATTTTAAGTGAGTGAAGGAGCAGAGGCATGATCAATCAGGGACGTTGTTCAGGTTCAATTTGAGGAAGATGACATGGAATATCAGATAAATATTGAATGGTTAGTGAAACAGAAGTTCATGTCCTCCTATTTGCATCAACTGCATCCTTTCCCCCGCTCATTTTCAGTTAGCACTTACTATTCTATGTTGTAATTGTTTACCTGTTGGTTTCCCTCATTACAATTTCTGTGTGTTTGTGTGTGCATGAAGCAGCTAACAGTGTCTGGCACAGAGTGGAAACTTAAAAGAGTATTTGTTGAAAGAATTAATTAATGACTGAATAAAAGCAATAGGTACAAATAGGTAAAATAAGAGAAAAAAAAATAATACCATCTGGGCTTTTGTATGTTTCAGCCACACTGGTATTCCTTGTATTCCTAGAATACACCAGATTTGTTCCTGCTCTGCTTACAAAATATGATCTGCTTATCTATTTCTCTCTACCTGCACTGCTAACAGTCAAGGCTAAGAGTTGGTGATTTTTTTCTGTAAAGGGTCAGATAGTAAATATTTTAGGTTTTGTGGGACACACCAAGACTTTGCTGCTACTCAATTCTACCTTCATTGAGCAAAAGCAGCCACAGAAAATACTTAAATGAAGAGTGTGAATGTGTTCCAACAAAACTTTACAAAAACAGGCAGGATGCGGAATTGGCCTGCAGGCTATAATTTGATGACCTTGTCCTAGACTAAATTATCTCTGTTTCTTCCATGAACTTTCGTATAAGAATGATGTGTAGGAGCCATCATCTTTGGCCAAAATCTACATCTAGTTTTATCAGTCTCAATGAATCTTTCATGCTCTCCAATCCTGTTCATAACCTTAAGAGTTGTTGAAAAGTGATTCAAACTGTGTAATATGATTTTGAATTTTAATTTGTCAAGGTGATCCTTAAAAGAAGCAGTTATTACAGATCTTTGAAAAAGTCTTAAAAATGAAGAAGAATCATAGTAAAAGTGACTTTATTATGTAATTGAAGTGGTTTTTAGCCAGAAAATAAATATTCTGGACACAGTGCAATGTTGAATTTGGCTGAGGCCTTGGACTGTGACAACAATTCTGCTATATACCCTATACAGAAACAAATAAATGCTCAAACTTTTCAGAAATCATCTAGGCCATGCAAAATTTTCCTTGACTACTGATAGTTGAGAATTTGGTAAAAACTGAAAAGTGTATTAATTTGTGTCTGAGGATATGAACATTTATGACTCACAGAAATATAATTCATACAAACTCAGTAGCCTGTACAATGACTTTTGCAGTGTAGAGGTATTTCATTAGTTGAAAGTGAAAAAAACTTACCTGAAACTTAAGTGAAAGAGTGATTTATGTCCCATAATTTTTTTGTGTCTTACAAAATTCAAGGAGTGGAACAATCAAAACTTGGAAAGGGCAAGTTACACTTAGGCCTCAAGAATGGTCAAAACCAAGGAAAATACCATTAAGACTATAATCATTCTTTTATCTCTACCCTTCCCTGTACATTTATTTGTATGTTCTCTCTCCACCCCCGGCCCCATCTGTCTCCCTCCTTCTCCCTCCACCTTCCCTCTTCACTTACCCCCAAAAGCTCCTTTAATTTCTCAAGTCCATGCAACAGGAAATACAGTTACTGACACCTTCTTTAATTTTCATCTTCCAGCTTCAACCACTGGAAAGAGACACTATGTCACACTGGGTCCTCTGAAAAGCAGATGCCAAGATAGAGTAAGAAGTCCAGAGATCTACTGTGGGTAATGGTGTGTAAGATAAAGATGAAGAGTGGTAACGGGCAGGGAGAGACTTCAGACCACAGAACAGGTCTGACACTTACTAGATGAGAGGAAATGAAGAAGGAATGAGTTGGCAATGCTTCAGATTACAGTGCAACTCTATGAAAGTCTCAGCCAGCCCAACTGGGAACTCCAGAGCAAAGGGTGCTGATTAGAGGAACCCCACATTGAGCAGAAATGGCCGTAGTATCACTCCTGTGCTCAGAAATTGGTTGGGTTGGGTATGTCCTTTGATGTAATGATGCTAAAATATCTCAAAAGTGCTACAGTTGGAGGCTGTTGTCTTATTCCACTCCTCACAGTAGGTTTTCTCTTAAAAGAAAAGCTGAAAGACACCTCCATGGTTGCCACAGACACTATGGTCCCATTTCCATAAATCCGGCCAAGTGTAAGTTTGGTAACCATCCAGGATCAATCAACTGTAATAAGGTGAACAATGCCATACTATGCTAAAGGACAGTTTTCAAGAGTGACCAACCATCCCAGTTTCCCTGGGGCTGAGAGATTTCCTGGGACACAAGACTTTGCTGAAACCAGTCCAGTCCAAGGAGAAACTGGGATGGTTGGTTATCCTAGTGGTACCCATGTTAATAGGGGTAAGAGACACTTAAGACAATCTTACAAGATTGTATACTACACAATCATATTTTACTGTGCTTTATGAAGAAATTCTATGTTATAGTGGTCATATTTAATTAGGAGAATTTATGAAGTTCTCAGAAATATTCCCTTGAAAATGCAAAAGGTCTCATACTTTATTTTTTGTCATGCTCACTCACTTGTGTATTCATGCTTCTCTCACTGAAAGAGCAACAGGAAAGAAGGCTGCGCCAAAAAGCATACACCTGGAGAAAAGAATAAACCTCAAGGAACATGATAATGTACCAAAGCTGTGGCCTGGCTGGATCCAAGCCCTTCCCCCACCCCAGCTCACCAGCAGGAGGAAGAGAAACACAGTGAGGGAGGGAGTGGAGGCCTGGGACTGCTGAATACCTAACTCTGGAGATCTGTTCTGGGAGCACAAACCTATATTTCATGGTGCTTTCATGGTACTCTCGTGATTAGGGGGTTGGAAAGCTAAGACAGGCAGAATACCTGGAGAGACTGAGATTCCAGCCACTTGTGGAAACCAGGGATCTGTATCCAGCTGCTCTGGGACAAAAGAAAGGCCAGCAGTATGAGAGACTTCCTAACAGCAAGAGGGCAGCTAAAGGTATGAAACTGGACATAAATTATGGAGAGAAAACAAAAAAGCCCATAAACACATGGAAGCTTAACAACATGCTCCTAAGCAATGGATCAATGGCCTACATGGAGACAAATGACAATAACAAAACAATGCAAAATCTGTGGGACACAGCAAAGGCTGTGCTAAGAGTGAAGCATATTGCAATACAGGAAATACCTCAGGAAAGAACAAAAAAGAAATAAGTGCCTCTTGCCAATTGCTTTGGTTTCTACAAGAAATGATTTCTCTAAATGAAGATTAAATTGCATAATGAATACTAAGCACCTGTTATAGAGCATGACAAAGTAATGGTTTGCATCAGTCAAGGTTCTTTTTTTAAATTTTTTTATTAAGATATTATTGATATACACTCTTATGAAGGTTTCACATGAAAAAACAATGTGGTTACTACATTTACCCATATTATCAAGTCCCCACCCATACCCCATTGCAGTCACTGTCCATCAGTGTAGTAAGATGCCACAGAGTCACCGTTTGCCTTCTCTGTGCTACACTGTTTTTTCCCATGACCCCTCACACCATGTGTACTAAACATAATACCCATCAATCCTCATCTCCCTCTCTCCCGACCTGCCCTCCCACACCCCTTCCCTTTGGTAACAACTAGTTCATTCTTGGAATCTGTGAGTCTGCTGCTATCTTGTTCCTTCAGTTTTGCTTTGTTTTTATACTCCAAAAGTGAGGGAAATCATTCAGCACTTGTCTTCCTCCACCTGGCTTATTTCACACAGCATAATATTCTCTAGCTCCATCCACGTTGCAAATGGTAGAATTTGTTTCTTTCTTATGGCTGAGTAGTATTCCATTGTGTAGATGTACCACCTCTTCTTTATCCACTCATCTACTGATGGACCCTTAGGTTGCTTCCATATCTTGGCTATTGTAAATAGTGCTGCAATAAACATAGGGGTGCATATGTCTTTTTGAGTCTGAGAAGTTGCATTCGTTGGGTAAATTCTAAGGAGTGGGATTCCAGGGTCAAATCGTATTTCTATTTTAAGTTTTTTGAGGAACCTGCATATTGCATACCACAATGGTAGAACTAGCTTACATTCCCACCAGCAGTGTAGGAGGGTTCCCTTTTCTCTGCATCCTCGCTCACCAGCATTTGTTGTTCTTAGTCTTTTCGATGCTGGCCATCCTTATTGGTGTGAGGTGGAGCATCTTTTCATGTGTCTGTTGGCCATATGAATTTCTTCTTTTGAGAATTGTCTCTTCATATCCTCTGCCCATTTTTTAATTGGGTTATTTGCTTTTTGCATGTTGAAGTATGTGAGTTCTTTATATATTTTGGATGTTAACCCCTTGTCGGTTATGTCATTCACAAATATATTCTCCCACATTGTAGGATGCCTTTTTCTTCTGTTGATGGTGTCCTTTGCCGTACAGAAACTTTTAGATTGATGTAGTCCCATGTGTTCTCTTTCACTTTTGTTTCCCTTGCTTGAGGAGATGTGTTCAGGAAGAAGTTGCTCATGCTTATATTCAGGAGATTTTTGCCTATGTTGTCTTCTAAGAGTTTTATGGTTTAATGACTTACATTAAGGTCTCTGATCCATTTCAAGTTTACTTTTGTGTATGGGGTTAGATAATAATCTAGTTTATTCTCTTACATGTAGCTGTCCAGTTTTGCAAGCACCAGTTGTTGAAGAGGCTGTCATTTCCCCATTGTATGTCCATGGCTCCTTTATCGAATATTAATTGACCATATATGCTTGGGTTTATATCAGGGCTCTCTAGTCTGTTCTGTTGTTCTATGGGTCTGTTTTTGTGCCAGTACGAAATTGTCATGAGTACTGTGCCTTTGTAGTAGAGCTTGAAGTTGGGGAGCATAATCCCCCAAGCTTTATTCTTCCTTCTCAGGATTCCTTTGGCTATTCAGGGTCTTTTGTGGTTCCATATGAATTTTAGAACTATTTGCTCTAGTTCATTGAAGAATGCTGTTGGTATTTTGATAGGGATTGCATTGAATCTGTAGATTATTTTAGGCAGGATGGCCATTTGGACAATATTAATTCTTCCTACCCAAAAGCATGGGATGAATTTCCATTTATTAGTGTCCTCTTTAATTTCTCTCTTGAGTGTCTTATAGTTTTCAGAGTATAGGTCTTTTACTTCCTTGGTTAGGTTTATTCCTAGGTGTTTTATTCTTTTTGATGCAACTGTGAATGGAATTGTATTTCTGATTTTTCTTTCTGCTGGTTCATCATTAGTGTATAGGAATGCCACAGATTTCTGTGTATTAATTTTGTATCCTGCAAATTTGCTGAATTCAGTTATTAGGTCTAGTAGTTTTGGAGTGGATTCTTTAGGGGTTTTTATGTACAATATCATGTCATCTGCAAACAGGGACAGTTTAACTTCTTCCTTGCCAATCTGGATGCCTTTTATTTCTTTGTGTTGTCTGATTGTCTTGGCTAGGACCTCCAGTACTATGTTGCATAGGGGTGGGGAGAGTGGGCATCCTTGTCTTGTTCCCAATCTTAAAGGAAAAGCTTTCAGCTTTTCACTGTTAAGTATAATGTTGGCTGTGGGTTTGTCATATATGGCCTTTATTATGTTGAGGTACTTGCCCTCTGTACCCATTTTGTTGAGTGTTTTTATCATGAATTGATGTTGAATTTTTTCAAATGCCTTTTCAGCATCTATGAAAATGATAATGTGGTTTTTGTCCTCCTTTTTGTTGATGTGGTGGATGATGTTGATGGATTTTTGAATGTTGTACCATCCTTGCATCCCTGGAATAAATCCTACTTGATCATGATGGATGATCTTTTCGATGTATTTTTGAATTCAATTTGCTATTATTTTGTTGAGTATTTTTGCATCTATGTTCATCAGGGATATTGGCCTGTAATTTTCTTCTTTTGTGGTATCTTTGCCTCATTTTGTTATAAGAGTGATGCTGGCCTCATAGTTTGGAAGTATTCCCTCTTCTTCTACTCTTTGGAAAACTGAGGAGGATGGGTATTAGGTCTTCACTAAATGTTTGATAAAATTCAGAAGTGAAGCCATCTGGTCCACAGGTTTGTTCTTAGGTAGTTTTTTGATGACCAATTCAATTACTTTGCTGGTAATTGGTCTGTTCAGATGTTCTGTTTCTTCCTGGTCAGCCTTGGAAAGTTGTATTTTTCTAGAAAGCTGTCCATTTTTTCTAGGTTATCCAGTTTGTTAGCATATAATTTTTTATAGTACTCTCTAATAATTTTTTGTATTTCTGTGGTGTCCGTCATGATTTTTCCTTTCTCATTTCTGGTTCTCTTTATGTGTGTAGACTCTCTTTTTTTCTTGATAAGTCAGGCTAGGGGTTTATCTATTTTGTTTATTTTCTTGAAGAACCAGCTCCTGCTTTCATTGATTCTTTTTATTGTTTTATTCTTCTCAATTTTATTTCTTTATGCTGTACTCTTTATTATGTCCCTCCTTCTACTGACTTTGGGCCTCATTTGTTCTTCCTTTTCTAGTTTCATTAATTGTGAGTTTAGACTGTTCATATGGGATTGTTCTTTCCTGAGGTAGGCCTTTATTGCAATATATTTCCCTCTTAACACGGACTTTGCTGCATCCTGCAGATTTTGTGGTGTTGAATTATTGTTGTCATTTGTCTCCATATATTGCTTGATCTCTATTGCAATATATATAAAAACATATATTGTTTTTATTTGGTCATTGGTCCATTGATTATTTAGGAGCATGTTATTAAGCCTCAACGTGTTTGTGGGATTTTTCATTTTGTGTAATTTATTTCTAGTTTCATACCTTTGTGATCTGAGAAGTTAGTTGGTACAATTTCAATCTTTCTGAATTTACTGAGGTTGTTTTTGTTGCCTAGTATATGATCTGTTCTTTGAAATGTTCCATGTGTACCTGAGAAGAATGTGTATCCTGCTGCTTTTGGTTGTAGAGTTCTGTAGATGTCTGTTAGGTCCATCTGCTCTAAAGTGTTGTTCACTGCCTCTGTCTCTTTACATATTTTCTGTCTGGTTGATCTTTTCTTTGGAGTGAGTGGTGTGTTGAAGTCTCCTAAAATGAATGCATTGCATTCTATTTCCCCCTTTAATTCTGTTACTATTTGTTTCACATATGTAGGTGCTCCTGTGTTGGGTGCACAGATATTTATAATAGTTTTATCCTCTTGTTGGACTGACCCTTTTATCATTATGTAATGTCCTTTGTGTCTTGTGACTTTCTTTGTTTTGAAATTTATTTCGTGTGATACAAGTACTGCAACTCCTGCTTTTTTCTCCCTATTAGTTTCATGAAATATCTTTTTCCATCCCTTTACTTTCACTCTGTGTTTGTCTCTGGGTTTGAAGTGAGTCTCTTGTAGGCAGCATATAAATGGGTCTTGTTTTTTATCCATTCAGTAACTCTATGTCTTTTGATTGGTGCATTCTGATGATTTACATTTAGGGTGATTATCGATAGGTATGTACTTATTGCCATTGCAGCCTTTAGATTTGTGGTTACCAAAGGTTAAAGGGTAATTCCCTTACTATCTCACAGTCTAATTTAACTCACTTTGTATACTATTAAAAACACAACCTAAAGGCTCTTTTTTTCCCCTCCTATTCCTTCCTCCTCCATTCTTTGTATGTTATGAATCATAATCTTTACTCTTTGTCTATCCCTTGGGTGACATCTACTTAGCCTTAGGAATACTTCCGTCTATAGGAGTCCTTCCAAAATGCACTGTAGAGGTGGTTTGTGGGAGGTAAATTCTCTCAGCTTTTGCTTATCTGAAAATTGTTTAATCCCTCCTTCAAATTTAAATGATAACCTTGCTGGGCAGAGCATTCTTGGTTCAAGAATTAAATATATAATGCCACTGCTTCATTGAATTAAATATATCATGCCACTCCCTTCTGGCCTGTAAGGTTTCTGTTGAGAAATCTGATGATAGCTTGATGGGTTTTCCTTTGTATGCTATCTTTTTTCTCTCTATGGCTGCTTTTAAAAGTCTGTCCTTATCCTTGATATTTGCCATTTTAATTATTATATGTCTTGATGTTGTCTTCTTTGTGTCCCTTGTGTTGTGAGATCTGTGCATCTCCATGGCTTGAGAGACTATCTCCTTCCCCAGATTGGGGAATTTTTCAACAATTACCTCCTCAATGACACTTTCTATCCCTTTTTCTCTCTCTTCTTCTTCTGGTACCCCCTATAATGTGAATATTTTTCCGTTTGGATTGGTCATACAGTTCTCTCAATATTATTTCATTCTTAGAGATTTTTTTCTCTCTCTGTGCCTCAGCTTCTTTGTATTCCTCTTCACTAATTTCTATTTCATTTACCATCTCTTCTACTACATCTAATCTGCTTTTAAATCCCTCCATTGTATGTTTCATTTCAGGTACGGTATTTCTTAATGATTCAGTCTCTGACTTAAATTTGTTCCTGAGTTCTTGAATATTTTTCTGTACCTCCATAAGCATGTATATAATTTTAATTTTGAACTCTCTTTCAGGAAGATTGGTGAGTTCAGTTCATTTGGCTCTTTTTCTGGGGTTGTGAGATTTTGGCCTGAACCATGTTCTTTTGATGCTTCCTATTTCTGTGTGGTGCCCACTAGTGCCCAGAAGCTCCAGTCTCTGGAGCTGCTCAGCCCCTAGAGTGAGGTTGGGGGTCATAGGGGAGTGGAGCTGGTGCCCGGGGGAGGAGAGATCTGTTTCCTGATTCCCGTCTGCGGTGCCTATCTCCGGTGTCAGAGCTAGTGGGCCAAGCACACAAGTGTAAGCCTCTGCACTTTGCGTCTCTAGCTGTTGTGGGCAGGGCCTCCCTCTGGTTGGCCTGATCCCAGCGCAGTGATTGCCAGTTTGCGAGCTGGTGCCAGCAGGCTAGGAGGGAGGTGCAGCAGGCTGCATGCCACAGTGGGGGGTCTTAGAGCTGAGCAGGCAGCCAGGGGGATGGGGCGCCTGAAGCTCCTCAAAGTTCCCAACCAGCTGGGCCGAGTGTGCCCAGACATCCTTGTCTAGCTCTCCCCTTCCCTGCACCACAAGCTCCATGCAAACCCCACCCCTTCAGCAGCCCTCTCGCTGCTAGGAAGCCTCTCAGACCACCGGCCTTTCCCTTGTCCCAGAGCAGTCGGATGTGCTCTCCCTCACTTCATATCATGAGATATGTGTGTATTTAAATCTGTACCAAAACTAGGCCAGGTTCTGGTTCACAAACTCTTTTTGTAAATATCCTTCCTTTCTAGCAAGAGGCAGTTGGTTCAACCAGAGCCGAACCCATGATGTGAATGAAGGGAAGGAGTTTAAGTTTCTTTAGAAAGCAAAAGAGGCCAGTGAGGAAGGGAGATTGGGGCTCTACAGTGTTTGTAAAAGAAGAGTGCCAGTGTTTCTGTCTGAGTGCACATTTGTCTGTGTGTGATGGACAGAAAATTCTAATTTGCTGTGCTGTGTTCCCTCCAGATTATGACATGGGTGGTTTTTATTTTCTAAACTTTAAAACAAAGAAACAAACAACTGCATATAAGGAAAATAACAATAAAGTTGTTGCCATTAAGTGTGAGAACCTGAAAAATATCTTAAAGTACATATTTCAAAGTATTACAGGAGTTTTCTCTTGGTGATGTGATTAGCAACCTGTTACTTTGAAAAAAGCTGTTTTTAAAACACTTTCTTCTGTAAGTTTAAGAAGCTTGATCTGTGAAGACAGCAACTCTGGGCAACACCCTTCCCCAAGGGAGACTGGTTCATGTAATGGGGTCATAGGCCAGACTGATAGGACTGGGACCTTACCTGGGGCCAGGCAGGGCAGAGTCCAGGGGTCAAAGAGAAATTTACCAAATTTCAGACAAATGACTCTCATGTGCTCTTGGCCCTCTGTGAGGCTTGCCTAGACCCCAGCTGTGTTGGGTACTCTGCTCTTCTGGGCTCTTGGCTGACTGTCCTAGTGAGTGACCCCCTCACCTGCCAGCTATGGTGCCCGAGCAAGCCAACAGCATCCTTACCTGGCAGCAGACAAGCAGAGTGAAAGCAGGTGAGGCTGATCTTAGCTGTGGTCAGAGTTCAGTATGTGATGCAGAAGGCTGGCCATGTGTCCCGTCATTTCAGCTGGTGGTGTGTTTGCCCAAGGACTATCGACCTGCCCCGACGAGGGCAATCACAGTGTCAGGTGGAGGTGCTGGAAGCCAGCAGGTCTTGGAGGCCTGCCAGGTGTTACAGGCACTGGACGGTGGCCTTGGCGAAGGGCTTCTCAGCAGTTTGCCAGGAGATGGAGACTTGGAATCCAGTGGATATTAGGCAGTACTCACACCTTTGAGCCTCTTCTGCAAACAAGGATTCTGGCTGCCAGCAGCTGACAGTTGGGTGGAGAGGTGTATGAACTCCCAGACCCATACTTCATAGATTTGAGTTAAATCTATACGTCAGTTTGGGGAGTTGAGCCTTCCTGTCCTGAACATTTGTCTTCCCATATTTAGCTCTTCAAGTTCTTTCATTGGTGTTTTATAGTTTTCAGCTTACAGATCCTGTTCATGTTCTGTTAAATTTATTCCTAAATATTTCAATATTTTTGGAGCTATTGGAAACAGCATTGCTGGTATATAGATATAAAATTATTTTAAGAGCTTTTTCTTGATGTCCTGTGACCTTAATTAACTCAGTTCTAAGAGAAGTGTTTTGGGCTACTTTTTTTGGTTTTAATCATGTCATCTGCAATTAGAGACATTTTAATTTCTTCTTTTCCCATCTGTATGCCTTTTATCTCTTATTCTTGCCTTATTATACTGCCTAGGAATTCTAGTATAATTCAAATAACGGTGGTGAGAGAGGTTTCCTTCCCTTGTTCCTGATCTTCAGGGGAAAGCTTTCAGTCTTTTTATCATTAAGTATAATATCACATTTCAGCTTTTTTTATGTGACCTTTGTGAGGCCGAGGAAGTTCCTTTCTATCTTTGTTGACTGACAATTTTTTGAAACTCTTGAATGGATGACATGTTTTTCAAATGCTAATTCTGCATCAGTTGGTATGATTGTATAGTTGTTGTTCTTTATTAATATAGTGCATTACACTGATTGATTTTTTCAAATATTGAAGCAACTTGCCTTTTCAGGATAAGCCCCACCTGATTGTAGTACATAATGTAATAAATACTTCTGAGCTCAGTTTGCTAAGATTTTGTTTGATTTTTGTATCAATGTTTATGAGAGATATTAACCCATAGTTTTCTTTTCTTTCTGGCTTTGGTATCAGGTTAATGCTGGTTTTGTAAAAATGAGCTGGGAAGTGTACCCTCCTCGTCTTTTTTTGGGAAGAGTTTGTGTAGAATTGGAATCATTTCATCTTTAAATGTATAAGAGAATTTAGGCTGAGCAAAAAATTTTGAGAGGCTTTTAATTATGAATTCATTTCTTTATAATTAAAGGATTCTTCAGGTTATCTATTTTCTCTTTGATGAGTTCGTTTTCTCTCAAGGAATTTGTCCTTTTATCCTGGGTTGTCATATTTATGTGTGTTGAGTTGTTCATAGTATTTCCTTACTATCTTTTTAATATCTAACAGAGTCTCTACTGAGATCTTCTCATTCATTCCTGATCCTGATAATTTGTATCTTCTTTTTTAACATTTATAAATTTTACTGATATCAAATAACCATTTAGTTCATTGATTTTTCTCTATTAGTTTTCTGTTTTTAATTTTGTCCATTTGTGTGCTTAGTTTTTTTCCCCTTCCTTCTGTTTGATTTGGGTTTATTTTTGGTCCTTTAAAAAAGTTTTTTAAATATCAGTGATTTAATACCTTTCTTTTTTCTTAACCTAAGCATTTAATGCTGTAAATTTCCCTAAGTTCCGCTTTAGCTGAATCACACCAATTTTGATATGTTGTTTTAATTTTTATTCAGTTCAAAATATTTCTGAACTTCCTCTTGGCCATTTATTATTCAGATGTATGTAATTTACAAATATTTGGAGATTTTCTTTTTAATTTTCTGTGATTTAACCCTAAGTTAATTGCATTCTGATCAGAGAGCATAATTTGATAATTATGACTTCAATTCTTTCACATGACTTTTAGGTTGGTATGATGATCCAGGTGGTTGTGTGTCTTTGTGAATGTTCAACGCACATTTAAAATAATATGAACCCCCAGTTGCTTTGCACAGGGCGAGATGGTGAGAGCAAGGCTGAAGCTAAATGCCTTCCTATGACCTAGGGAGTCGTACACCACTTTCACACCTGTCAGTCCTGTCCCATGAAGGAGGACGCCGTACCAGAGTGTGGATAACAGGAGGTGGATTTGTTGGCCACCTTGGAGGCTGGTGGTCAGCCTAGGAATGAGGGTTATTACTGAAGGGGAGGAAGAGGAAACAGACCTCTCTCTACTCCTCCTCTAGAATCCATTTGGATCATCAAGGAGTGGGCGGGGGCTGGCTTCACATATAACTGACAGCTCTGCCTGCCTGTGTGGAGGGAGATTCTGAGGCTTCCAGGCTCAGTGGGGAGGACAGATGCATCCCTGACCTCTCACCTCCTTCTCAGGGTAGATGAGAATTCTGAGAAGTCAGTCTGTGCAGAGGTGGCAGTGGTGTCTGTGTAGTCTCTGAATGTGGCTCCCTAGCCCCTATGGAGTCTGTCTTCCCTTGCCCAGCACTAAAGACCTGGAAGGCATAGGCATTGAAAGCAGTGCAGTTGGAGACTGACAATGGGGAAGGGGCTTGCATTCTCAGCCACCCTCTGTGCCACATTCTCAGTTCATAGATTAGGAAACAGGCACACAGAGAGTGAATGTCTAGCCATAGGCCACACAGCTGGTGAAGGCAGAGCTCAATATAGTCTGATCAGAGCATAAACCCAGTCTGGTCTGATACGGAGTCCATGTGCTATGCACCATGAAATGCTGATGCTGAGCAGGCAGCAAGGAGAGAGGAAGACCAGGTGACCCAGACTGAGCCAGGCAGATGTGCGTGCACACACCCCTTTCTGGCTTTCATCTGTGAGGCTACAGTGGTCTGAGGAAACAGGAGTGGAGCCAGAAGAAGGCAAGGGAGGAGGGTGGCAGTGGAGGGAAGGGGTCTATAGGAGGAAAAATCACATTTTCCAGGATACCAGGGAATTACCTTTCCTTATGAGTCTGTCTCAAATCCTAGACTTCTCTCCCTGGGCCCACTAATCAATTCTCCAAAGACCTACCCTGACTGACTCCAGACGTATGCCTTTCCAGGGCCTGAGTGCCTGTGGAGACCTGGGCTGATAGTTTGTGTTCTCTGCGGTCCTCTCAGATCCTGCTTTCAGTGATAAGAGGGGAATGAAGCATGTGGTCTGGACTTCAGATTTGTTTGGAGACAAAATTTATTGGAACAGGAAGCCAAAAAGCCATGTAAGGGGTTGGTGTTAACATCCCCAAAGCACTTGAGGAATTGTATGCTTCATTTCTTGTACTGAAAGTGAGATTTCTGCAACCACTTATTTTTGCACTCATAATTGGAGTTTAAGGGGTCAGGAGGCTTCCTTTGAAGATTGCTCACAGCATGTGTATGGAGTGTGTGTGGTTACATTTGTTCTCCTGTGGTTGTTGGGATGCTATTTATTGGCAATGGCTCACTCACCATAACTGAAACACGGGGCTTCTACCCCGTGTGTGTCCTCTGGTGTCGGGTGAGGTGTACCCTCTGTGTGAAGCCCCGCCCACACTGCCTGCAAGCATAGGGCTTCTCCCCGGTGTGTGTCCTCTCATGTTGGATGAGAGTGCACTTGAATGCAAAGCCCTTCCCACACTCCCTGCAAACATAGGGCTTCTCCCCGGTGTGTGTCCTCCCGTGTCGGATGAGGTGTGACCTCTGCGTGAAGCCCCGTCCACACTGCCTGCAAACATAGGGCTTCTCCCCGGTGTGTGTCCTCTTGTGGTCGACGAGGTGTGACCTCTGCGTGAAGCCCCGCCCACACTCCCTGCAAACATAGGGCTTCTCCCCAGTGTGTACCCTCTCATGTTGGATGAGGTTTGCCATCTGCGTGAAGCCTCGCCCACACTCCTTGCAAACATAGGGCTTCTCTCCGGTGTGTATCCTTTCGTGTTGGATGAGGCCTGACTTCTCTGTGAAGCCCCGCCCACACTCCCCACAAACATAGGGCTTCTCCCCGGTGTGTATCCTCTCGTGTCGGATGAGGTGTGCTGTCTGCGTGAAGCCCCGTCCACACTCCCTGCAAACATAGGGCTTCTCTCTGGTGTCTGTCCTCTGGTGTTGGATGAGATTTGACCTTTCAGTGCAGCCTTGACCCCACTCTCTGTTCTTGACTCTTCCAGTTGACATACCTGCCCCCACAAATGATTTGTCTGTGTCTTCTGGATTCACTTTCTGGCCTGTGATGGCCTCCATCATTATTTTATGTGTCCTGGAGCCCCCCATTTGTCCTTTGGGTGGGTTGGAAAAGGTCCCCGAAATCCACTTCTGCCTTAAACTTTTAGGCAAAGTTTTGGACCTTTCTTTGAACTCTTGACCTTCAGTTTTGTCACTCCAGCTGTGTTGGCCTGGACAGGGATCCTCCGGTTGGAGATGTTTTCCTGGAGGTGTTTGTGGGAGGATCTGAGAGGGGTGATAGTGCTCCACATGCTGGCTGAGGGATTTCTGACTGGAGAAGGCCAGAGAGCAGGAGGCACAGGGATGGATCTCTGGCTTTGGTTCTGCTGAAAGAAGAAGTTTCTGGTCAGGTAGATGTTGACAAAGCTGTCTGGGTGGGATGCTTTGTCTTCTGATGGGCCTGCCCCACTAATCGTTTTTATTGTGCTAACAGCACAAGCTGTGTGTGGCATCTATTAGGAATGGCATAAAACTAAATGTGATTTATTCTCAGAGGAATTAATGTTTAAACAAAAGGGTATTGACAAGCAGCCTATGTGTCAGAACATGTACCAGGGAGTCGCTCCAGCTGGGCCAGGGAGGGGGATTGAGAAAGTGTGGGCTGTGCATCACTTCAGGAAAATGCAGAAAAAGTTTTGAACCAGCCAATAAAATTAAGACAAATATAAAAAAGCTTAATATTGATATAACTTGCTTAGGCAACATCAGGGAGAGATTAGCCAATGAGGAACCAGGGGAGGGACTCATGTGCTAAAGAATAAGTTGCTTTTTGTAAGGGCCCTGAGTGGGCCTGCTCCCCAGACACCTGATCTTGCAAGGCCGCCATTAAAGCCTCGCTCCGTCGTTCTTTTGTCTCTGTGTCGGCTTACTGAGTTCGGACCAGTGAGAGTATTTCTCACACATCTACACTCCATTTTTATTCACTGCGTCTTCCTCAGAAATCCCCCAAACCCACATCCAGGGCATTTTATATGTATTGATCAGTCCAGGAACTTCCAAGTGTCTTCAGAGGCAGCTTCCGCCTCCCACAGATGGACCTGCAGTGGCCTTTTCCTACATCCTAGTATTGTCTACGTCATATCTGCCTGCGACAGTGTCTGCAGCTATCTCATTGTTTGGAGAGGTAACAATGCTCCTGATGACTCAGGTGTAATCAGTCTTAGGTATTTCCTCTGAGGGGAATGGGATCTGCTAAGTTAGGAGCCACTCAGCCTGGAGATGTAGAAATGTGGAAGGCAGGCTAGGATAGTGCTTAGAGAGCATGTGTGGGTAAATCTGAATTTGATCATCCACATTCAGAAAGACATATTTAATTGAGGACCCCTATGCTTCTGGATACCCCCCAGGAGGTGGGATTCGGATTGGACAAGGGCGAGTGGTCCAGGCCCCACTGACTGAAGGGCTTGGGCTCCTGCTGCCCCAACTAGACTGCGAACTGATTCTTTGTCTTTTCTACAAATCACAAAATGAAAGTATATCCTTCTTCAAGAGTCACACCACCCATTCATACTTGACTTATTTCATTCAGCCTTAGCATTTTAATTGCAATAACAAGTCCTGTTTCAAAATATATCCCAAATCATACTTCTTATGGCCCCAACTCCCATCTCTCCAATCAACCCACCATCCTCTTTCTGCAGTCTATTTTCCAGAAATTAAAGAAAGCATTATCTCAGAGCAGAGCACATGTGACTCTCCAGTTGAAAACTGCACACTGGTTCCATCTCAGGAAAATCCCATGTCTTTATAGGTCATAGGCCTCGGGATACCATGTATGTATCCAACCTGTGTTCTTGCCCTCTAGGCCTCCTTCCCCTGGTTGGTCTCTCAGCCAGTCCTTGTCACCCCACCTCTCCTGCCTTGGATGGCACACTAGCTGGTGCCTCTGCCTGGACTTCTTTGCCCACAGGTACTTGCATGTCTCAAATGTTATCTCCTGAGAGAGCCCTTCCCTGACCTCTCTCTGCCACACCTCATTGCCCCCCTCATGGTTCTAGACACCTTCCCTAGATTAGTCCCCCTCAAAGCACTCATTGCTGTTTGATGCTATGCACATACACCCACCCTTGTTCACCCATCAGCTGCTTGAGGGGTGATTCTGACTGCTGCTGTTGGGCACAGAGCAGGAACTCACACGAGAACTGACTGAATTGTGAATGAGTGCACATCAACATACACGTCATTCAGAAATATGGAACAAATTAAGAAGAAACAGCTAAAAGGGCCATAAGAAACTGTGTTGCAGAGAGAGCTGGTAGGTGCTTGAAAACTCTTTTTTTTTTGCCCCTAAGTCTTCCAGTACTCTGTGTATGCTGTGATATATTTTATGCACAAAGTATTACAAAAATCAGAGCAAAAATTTTAAAAGTAAAAACTGTTCCTAAGTGTCAAAGGCATATGAAATGAGTCCTTAATTTCTGAAGCATCTGAATTGCAGTTTTACTGACTTTATTCTGAATTTTACTCTTCTTAAGAGTTGGACTATGAAATTCCCAAGAATTCTTTCATTTCTTTCCATTTTAAAGAACAGTGGTGCTCACCTCTCTCTGCTGTGAGCTCTCCCTTCCACTCGCTTCCCCGCTTGATGCCCAGCTGCTCGCCATACTCATCTCCATACCAGACCAGCAGTTCACAGCCCGGCCTGACGACCTGGCATGTTCTGTAGAAGATCTGATTGTGATACTGAAAGGCCACCAGGTTCTGCTCCTCGTCGTACCTGGCACAGTTTACATACCTAGGATAACAGCAGGCAAAAGGGAAGAAACCACAGGCAGTGAGTTCCCGCCGCTTACCGTATCCACGCCCCGCCCCATGCCCGGTGTTTATGGCTGGCTCTGGCGCTGCCCCCTCCCCTCACTGCTCCTGGGGAAGCTTCTGTACATACCTCAGCCTCTTTCACAATATCATGTGAATTCTTGTTGCCAAGTCTTTCTTACTGTGCTCATCCTGCCTAGAATGCTTTCCTCCCTTGCCTAATTAAGTGTTTTCCAAAGCCTGATTTCAGACTTAGCCTCCACCTCAGTTTGCCATAAAATCCACTGATGTTTAGCTTCTCTAAGTTAAGTCTGTTTTGTAACAGAACTTTGGGCTTGATTATGGACTCTGCTTCTAGATTAGCACGTATCAGCCTAACTCATATCCTGTTTTGAGATGCCTTTGTCCAATCTCTCCACCCTTTATTTAAGGTACCATGTACTTGCTTCCCCCAGGTTTCTATAGAAAACGGAGGTCTTTTTGCCTTAGCATAATAGCACAGGACAACAATGGTTCATTCACATTCTGTGTCCCCCTGGTAAGGGAAGGGGCTGGGTCATGAAGCCCAGAGGCTCGCGGCCATACTACAGCTTATTTGAATGCAGGCTTCAGAACCCAGTTCTAGTTAGAAGTGAATCTAAGAAGATTTTCTGCTCTCACAGGTTAAAGATGTGCTGCCCTCCCTTGTTTTAATTTATCTTGGCACTGTGTACTTCTTGAAAAAATAGGAAAATTACTGTTAAATCTTGAAATCAATTTTTAATGGTTTTGCAATATGTCCTCCATAAGGACATGGATTATAATGTGTTTAGTTAAAGAATTCCCTTGTCTGAACTGGAACATAGTAAATGCCTAATAAATGTTGACTAGATAAGTAATGTGAATCTAGGCTCCTCAAGGTTTCTTCTAGGGCTGAAATTTTGTCTAGCTTAGAGATTTATATTTTAGGACACATACTATCTTTTTATTTCTTGTTTTTTTCTAAATGGCTCTTGAAATAAAACACTGTATGGAGTAAACAGAGAAACAGAGACTTGAGGGAGACAACTGAGGGAGGCATGATGAGAAGGGAAGGAGTGTGGGCTTGTGAGAGTCAGATGTCCTCTCTGAAACTCAGAAAACTTGGCCTTACCTCATCCAATTGGCACAAGATTTGTCCTTTCCATCCACGTAAAAATAGGAGTTTCTCCCTGTGGTGATCTGAATTTCAGAAAGAAAAGTTAAAGGATTTTTTCTGGGGGAGGTAACAGAAGAAGTGTTACACCGTATTGTTATCAATGTGCTTTCATCCTGCATGGATTCAGTCACCAACTGAATGTGGCATGCTCCTCACCCATCGTCTACGTATCTGAGTCAATTTGCCCACTCAGAGCAAGGGCCCTGCAAGGGAGGAGCCACTTGTCTATGTCTGTACTTCCGTGCTCCCACCTACCCTCTGATCTTTACCTGGGAGCTCCATGCTGATGCAAAGTCCACCCACTACACAGAGCTAACCATGTTATCTCAATCCATGTTCTGGTATGTAGAAGGTCAGGTCCCATCAATCCACAGGAAGGATGTGGGAAGCCAGAGGACAGGGGAAGAGATAGATGTTCTAACCTGCCAGGAATACCCATTGTTGGCTGCCTCTTCATCTTCTATGATGTGGCCCTCAAAGGGGCCAAAGTGCACACCCAACGGCAGATCAGATGTTTCATTCCACACTCCAAGCCCAGCCTCAGGGATGCTCGATGGTCTGATTTTCAGCCCAGGGGGCAGAGTGAGGGCTGAGCGGTTGGGATGTCCCTTGTCCACTGCAGTGTCCTTTATAAACACAGCGGGCCCATGAGCAGCACAACTGTCAATGAAGACGTTCTGACACTTCTCACAATCTGGAGGTGAGAGCAACAGGGGTCAGGGAAAGCAAAGTGCACGTTCTTGGATGTAAAGAGCTCCAGAAAGAGTGCAGGCACTCACACCATTTAGCTTCAGTCCTGCAATCCAAGTCATTAGAGGAAGGGAATAATGTGGGGACTGAAAACGACAACATGAAATTATTGTACCAAGACACAACAGCGTTCTCTGTGAGTGGGCCAAAAGGGTCACTTACAGAGGTAGTCGTCATCCTGGGGCTCGCTGACCTCTTGGTACACACAGCCCTTTCTTTCTCGTAGGTTATATGTCTTTACTTCAGTCTCCTCTCCCACAAGTTCTAAGTTGGAGAAGGGTAGGTAAGTGAGGTTGGTGAGGTCTGGAATGTTAGTCTCTGTTTGGTCAGACAATGAAATCTCTTCCCATCAAATGATCCCCTGTCCTTCTACACACTCTGGTTTTCACCCCATTAACTACTGGTTCAGAGAGACTACCATTCAACACCGACTATGGATGCTCAATTGAATTTCAGTTATTCTCATTATCAGGTTAAACTTCCCAAAGTTTGTACTTCGAAAATGGTTCATTCACACATTTATTCATTCAGAGAATATTTGTTGAGGGCATGTAACATGGTAGGCATTAAACAAAGGTCTGGGCATACAATACCAAGAAAGTATGGTCTGTTATCACAGATGGATTTATTGGACAACTTGCACAGGCCAATTCTTTTATTTTTAAATTAATGTTTTCAAACAATACATGAGCTATGCATCCTTATCTTCACTTTACAAATGAACATTCAGGAACTCAGAGAATTTATAAGATTTGCCCGAGGCCCTAGTGTTAACTTCAGGCCTCAGGTTAGTCCAGCTTAAACCCGGGCCTATCCAAAGTGCAAACCGCATGCTTTCACCATATTCATCAGCCTTCCTAAAGGACTGAAAAGGACTAAAGTTTTTCCTCTTACCCATTTTTTTTCTAGAGTGATGTCCAGAGGTACTTGCTTTTCCAGGAGGGGAAACTGGTTTCTGGGCCTGCTCGGAAGAGGAAATGTAGAAATGTACAGAGGGTATCAAATACATCTGGGAAATGAGGTGACCAAACAGTGAGATTGGAAGAGAACCGAGAAATCTAGACGATAAAGGAAAGATGACAAAGGTTGCAGACTGCCAGATCCTGGAAAGAGTGTCCGGAATTGGATTAGCTGGTCCTGTCAATTCTGTCTGAATAAGGTTGTAACGCCAACTAATTTTCCTCAGTTTCCTGACCCATAAACTGGCATATATGTGAATTCTTAATGTTATAATGAACATGAAATGTCATACTGTTTTGTGACCAAATTATTTTGTGAGCTAATGCAGCATGAATGTGAGATTAGTCTTGCTATCAACTTACCTCCTCACTTGCCTCCATATTTGAAGTCTATCTTATAGATACTATCTTCAGCATTCCTTGACCCTCTTACATCTAGTTTAATTTGTTTGATCTAGTTTATTGCGAATTACTCAGAAAATATACAGGGCCTTGAGCTGGGCCTGGGACTTCTGAGAAGAGTCAGGTATGAACAAGGTTCTCAAAGAACTCCCATTTCAGAGGCAGGCTACACAGATGATTACAAATAAATGTGATGGCCTAAGTAAAGCTCGGAGGAAAGACTCACTTCCTCCTACTAGAATGAGCATTTGAAAGCAGTGCCAGATGGATGTGTTTTGGCAGAATAGTGTGTAGCCTATATGAAGTCCTTCAGCTATTTTCTTATTTGTTGTTCCTCAACCATCAAACTTGGAGTTCCTCTGGGCTGGGAGATGCCTCTTTTGATTAGAGTTGGGGGCTGTGAGGGTGGGGATCCTATCTCCTTCATATGGGACTATTCACTGTCAGTACTGACCATTTGTAAGCTTCCCTTAGTCAGAGGGTCTTAGCACATCTCCCACTTTAGCATAGCGGACAGGAGCTTAAGTTGTTATCACCAGTAAGATGAGTGAAGTTATGAATAAAGACAGTGTGAGTTTTAGACAACTATGAAAGTTTTAATGGGCTTGTAAGTGGTTTAGAGAAGGAGCTTTGGGTCAGATTGCACTACCACTGAAACTGTGATCCAAGGTCTGTAATCAAACATTTCTTTACCTCAGTTTCCTCATCTATAAATGGTGATGGTTATAGTACCTACCTCATAGGGTCCCTGCAAGGTTCAAGTCAGGTTATTCATGTAAAATGCTTAAAATAAAGTCTGAAATATTGTGAAAATAGAAGCAAGTGGTAGCTTCTTTGTTGCTGTTCTTACTTGCTATTAAAATGATAGCAGACATTGTGCAGAAGGGATCGGGAAAGGAAGGCAGCAGTTTCTAGCACACTCAGTGCCTTCTCCTCCTCTTACCTGTGTTTGGGTCCATGAGAAAGATTTTCTTGTCAACAGGATTTAGGAAATACTCACCTTCTGGTGTTTACTCCGTTCCACTCTGAAGGCCACCCAAGAAGGTTTGCCTAAAGGTGAAGAAAAATCAATGTTTCAGTTGGTAAATAATTCCAAACTCTGGAAATTTGCATTAGGGACATGGCAGTCTGAACTAGAGTGATGAGTACAAGGAGTATTGAAGGGCGATAGGAAAATGGTTTCTGAAGTAACATCGAGGCTTTCTATTGGGGTCATCAACTAATTTTTAAAAAATGTTTAAAAACTATCAGTAGAATTCATGCCTCACATCGAAATTACCGAGTATCATAATTCTTCCAAGTGGAAAAGATACCTCAAGACAAATGCTGGGCATAGAAGCCACAGGGCATAAATCTGCAAAGAAGTAAAAAGCTAACCTTTTCAAAGAATATTGCTTCTCTCTCACTTACCAACTTTACATTTCCCTTTATGGCCCTGGAAGACGGCTGGTTAGCCAGAGACGGGTGAGATTCCTCAAGGGAGGAACAACCTAAGACAGGCACAGTTGCAGGGGGGCTATCAGGTGAGAAATTGGGGATCAACAGAGGTGAGGCTTAGAACCTCACCGCCCCCCCGTTTTGAGAGAAATCTTCTGCATCTGTGGTTGTTTTGTTGCCCTTGTCTAGCTTGGATTAACACATAGTCTACAGGCACACACCTGATCATCTACATGTGCTCTCTTACAACACTAAACTATGTTTTCTACCTTTATCTTGTATCTACCTACCACTTCAGCATTTTATTAAAAATAATAATAATAAAGAGAGAAATGTGGTATCCACATATAAATCAAGTATAAAATCAAATGAGTATTCATATTTGAACTGACTGTTTATAGTTCATAATGCATGAGCAAAACCGAAAGTTTCTGTGATGACTGCCCTTGCACTGTTCACCATGTAAGAACTTATTCACTATGTAAGAACTTGTTCACCATGTAAAAACTTGTTTGTTATGCTTCAGAAGATTGGAGACTGTTGAGAATTAGGCTTGGGGTTGATTAATGATTGTGCATTGAGTCCCTTATACAGAATTTTATTGTTGTTAACAACCATTTGATCAATAAATATGAGAGATTCCCTCTCAAAAAAAAAAAAACGACACAGACATCAAAGACATGACCGAAAAGGAAACTACAGACCAATATAACTTATGAATATAGACACAAAAACCTCAACAAAATATTGCAGGCTGAATCCAGCAACATATAGAAAGGATTCTATGCCATGACCAAATGGTATTTATCTCAGGAATAAAAAGTTAGGTTAATAACCAAAAATCAATTAATGTAATGCAGCATATCAATAGGATTTTTTTTAAAGCACCACATGACCATCTCAGTAGATGTGGAAAAGGTACTTGACAAAATTCAACACACTTCTAGAGACATTTAACAAACTAAGATTAGAAGTGAACCTACAGCTATTATCATGCATACTAACTAGAGGCTTTCCTCCTGTCATGAGGAACAAAAAAGGAACAGGACTCTGCTCCTGCCACTTGTATTCAACATTTACTGTGGGTTCTGTGCAGGGTAATCAGGGAAGAGCAAGACACACGCCATCCAGATCGGAAAGGAAGAAGTAAATCTATCCCCATGTGCAGACAGCATGAGCTGGAATATAGGAAACCCAAGGAATCTACTAAAAAGCTATTGGAACTAATAAGATAAGCAAATTTGCAGAATACGAGGCAGAAGTCATTTGTATTTCTATATGCTAGCTAGGATAATCTGAAAATGAGATTAAGAAAACAATTACATTTATAACAGCATCGAGAAGAATAAAATACTTCAGAATAAATTTAACAGAAGAAGTGCAAAACTTGTACCTGAAATTACAGGCCTAAAGAAATGAAAAGACATCCCATGTTCATGGATCAGAAGCCTTAATATTGTTCAGGAAAAGCTCTTCTGTTTCTCTGTACTGATTACTCTCAATAAAGTGGTTACAAAGCAAAAAAAAAATGTTTAAAAACTAGAGAAAATGTCATTTACATTTCTTCCTATGTTCATAAATTATCTATTGCATTCATCGTTAAATAATAAATTGGCCTTTTTTGACAAAAATACCAAACAAATTGGGAGTAGAAGGAAATTACCTCACTATAATAAAAGTCAAATATGAAAAGTCCACCTCCCACCTTGTATTCAACAGTGAAAAAAATGAGAGCATTTCTTGTAAGATTAAGAACAAGCCAAGGATGCCCATTCTTGCCAGTTCCATTCAAAATAGTACTGCAAGACCGAGCCAGGGAATCACACAAGAAAAGGAAATAAAAGGAATCCAACTTGGCAAGAAAGAAGTAAAATTATGTATGTTTGCGGATCTCATATGGAGAAAACTGTAAAGATTCTTCCCAAAATCCTGTTAGAACTAATAAATTCAGCAAGTTGCAGGATACAAAGTTAACACTCAAAAATGACTTGTACTTCTATGCACTAACAAGGAACAATCAAAAAAGGCAGGTAAGAAGACAATCCATTTTGAACAGCAACAAAATGAATGAAGTAATTAAGAGTAAACTTAACCAAGGAAGTGAAACACTTGCACACTGAAAATTAGATAACATTGTGGAAAGAAATTAAAGAAGACACAGTAAATGGAAAGGACACAGTCTCTTCAACAAACGGTGGGGCTGAGAGTACATGCAAATGAATGAAAATGGGCCCTTTTTTTGACATCATATACATAAATCAGCTCAAAGTGGATTACAGACCCAACTGGAAGACCTTAAAGTATAAAACTCTTAGGAAAAAACAAGGGCAAACTTCCTGATATTGGAATGGGCAATGATTTCTGGGATATGGCATGAGAATCACAAGAAACAAAATAAAAAATAGATGAGACCACTAAAGATTTCTGTGAAACAAAGGACACAACCAACAGAGTGACAAGGCAACATGTAGAATGGGAGGAAGTATTTGTAAAACATACATCTGATAAGGGTTTATCAATATATACAACTCAGCAGTACAAAATCAAGTGACTTAATTAAAAATTGGGTGCTATGGACTGAATTGTGTCCCTCCAAAACTCCTATGTTGAAACCCTAACCCCCAATGTGATGGTATTTGGAGATGGAGCATTTTGGACTTAACTAGGGGTGGATGAGGTCATGAGAGTGGGGCCTTCATGATAGGATTGGTCTTGTCAAGAAGAAGAGAAAGATCTGTGTCTTTCTCCCTAAGAGCATGCACAAAGAAGAGTACCAACACAGAGCAAGATGGAGGTTGGCTAAAAGCAAGGAAGATAATTTCACCATGATAGCACCTTGATCTTGGACTTCCAGTCTCCAGAATGAGAAAAACACATTTCTGTGGATTGTCACTCAGTCTATGGTATTTCATTATGGCAGCCCAAGCTGACTAATACAATGGAAAAAGGACTTGAATAGATATTTATCCAAAGAAGATACATGTAAATGGCCCACAAACATATGAAAAGATGCTCAATATCAATAATCACCATGGAAATGCAAATGAAAACCACAGCAACATGTCATCTCATACCTGTTAGGATGGCCAATATGAAAATAACATATAATAACATGTGTTGACAAGGATGTTGGGAAACTGAAATGCTTACACACTGTTTGTTGAAATGTAAAGTGTTGCAGCCACTATGTGAAACAGTGTGGAGTTTCCTCAAATAATTGGAAATAGAACTTCTCTATGATTTTGCAATCCAACTTCTGGGTATATATGAATAGAATTTGAAAACAGGATCGTGAATAAATATTTCTGCACTCATGGCCACTGCAGCATTATTCACAGTATCCAAGGTATGAAAGCACCCTAAATGATGGATAAATGTATGAAGAAAATGTGCTATACACACAGACACACACACAGGAATATTATTCTGCCTTTAAAAAAGGAGGAAATCCTCTCATATGCTACATCATGGATGGACCTTGAGGACGTTACGCTAAACAAGATAAAACAATCACAAACGACAAATATTTATATGAGATATCTAAAGTAATCAAATTCATGGAAACAGAAAATGGAATGGTGGTTGCCTGGGGCTTTGGGGAGGATCCCCTGGGGAGTTGTTCACTGGCTATAGAGTTTCAGTCATAGAAGACGAAAAGTCCAAGCAATCTGTTGTACAGCAATGTGCATGTAGTGAATAATACCGGGTTGCCAAAAGTAAATTTGAAATGGATCAAAGACCTGAATGTAAGTCATTAAACCATAAAACTCTTAGAAAAAAACATAGGCAAAAACCTCTTGGACATAAACATGAGCGACTTCTTCATGAACATATCTCCCCGGGCAAGGGAAACAAAAGCAAAAATGAACAAGTGGGACTATATCAAGCTGAAAAGCTTCTGTACAGGAAAGGACACCATCAATAGAACAAAAAGGTACCCTACAGTATGGGAGAACATACTCATAAATGACAGATCCGATAAAGGGTTGACATCCAAAATATATAAAGAGCTCATGCACCTCAACAAACAAAAAGCAAATAATCCAATTAAAAAATGGGCAGAGGAGCTGAACAGACAGTTCTCCAAAGAAGAAATTCAGATGGCCAACAGACACATGAAAAGATGCTCCATATCGCTAGTCATCAGAGAAATGCAAATTAAAACCACAATGAGATATCACCTCACACCAGTAAGGATGGCTGCCATCTAAAAGACAAACAATAACAAATGTTGGTGAGGTTGTGGAGAAAGGGGAACCCTCCTACACTGCTGGTGGGAATGTAAATTAGTTCAACCATTGTAGAAAGCAGTATGGAGGTTCCTCAAAAAGCTCAAAATAGACATACCATTTGACCCAGGAATCCCACTTCTAGGAATTTACCCTAAGAATGCAGCAGCCCAGTTTGAAAAAGACAGATGCACCCCTATGTTTATTGCTGCACTATTTATAATAGCCAAGAAATGGAAGCAACCTAAGTGTCCATCAGTAGATGAATGGACAGAGAAGATGTGGTACATATACATATATTCAGCCATAAGAAGAAAACAAATCCTACCATTTGCAACAACATGGATGGAGCTAGAGGGTATTATGCTCATTGAAATAAGCCAGGTGGAGAAAGACAAGTACCAAATGATTTCACTCATCTCTGGAGTATAAGAACAAAGAAAAGCTGAAGGAACAAAACAGCAGCAGAATCACAGAACGCAAGAATGGACTAACAGTTACCAAAGGGAAAGGGACTGGGGAGGATGGGTGGGAAGGGAGGGATAAGGGCAGGGAAAAAGAAAGGGGGCATTACGATTAACATGTATATTGTCGGGGGGGCATGGGGAGGGCTGCACAACACAGAGAAGACAAGTGGTGATTCTACAGCATCTTACTATGCTGATGGACCGTGACTGTAATGGGGTTTGTGGGGGGGACTTGGTGAAAGGGGGTGCCTAGTGAACATAATGTTCTTCATGTAATTGTAGATTAATGATAACAAACAAACAAACAAAAAGATTTGAACAGTCATCTCATCAGAGAAGATTCACAGATGGCAAATAAGCATATGAAAAGATAAATAACAATGATGCCATCAACTACCTATTATAATGGCTAACTAACAACAGTAGTAACTACAAAAAAATACTAACAACAGTAAATGTGGAACAACAGGGAGTCTCATTCACTGCTGGTGGCACAGCCACTTAGGAATACAGTTTGGCAGATTCTTACAAAATTAAATATACTCTTACCATATAATCCAGCAATCACCATACTTAGTATTATCCCAAATAACTTGGAAACTTATGTCCACATAAAAAACTGCACATGAATATTTATAGCAGCTTTATTTATAATTGCCAAATATTGGAACCAGTGTCTTTCAATGGTGACTGGATGAACAAACAGTTGTATATCCATGCAATGGAATATTATTCAGTGTGGGAAAAAAAGAGCTATCAAGTCACACATACACACACACACACAGAGAGAGAGAGAGAGAGAGAGAGAGCAAACTTAAATGCATATTGCTAAGTAAAAGTAACCAGTGTAAAAGACTACATACTGTGTGATTCCAACTATATGACATTTTGGAAAAGGCAAAACTATAGACATGGTAAGAAGATCAGTGGCTGCCAGAGTTTGGGGGGGAGGAGGATAAACAGGTGGAGCACAGAGGATTTTTAGGGCAGTGAAACTATTCTGGGTAAAACTGTAAAAGGTGAACACATGAAATTGCACATTTGTTAAAACCCATAGAACTGTACAACACAAAGATTGAACCCTACTATAAACCGTGGACTCCAGTCAATAATAGTCTATCAGTATCAGTTCATCAATTGTAACAGATGTACCACAGCAATTCAAGATGTTATTAATAATTGGGGAAACTGTGGGCATAGGGAAAGAGGGAACTCTCTGTACTTTCTGTTTAATTTTTCTGTAAGCTTAAAAATTCTCTAAAAAATAAAGCCTATTAATTAAAAAAAAATACCATGTTGCCTACTTAAAAACTGCTCAGAGGAAAAACATATTATTATTTTTTCTTTTAAACCACAATAAAAATAAAGAAAGAAATTGACTGGGATGGGGGTTTTAATTGCATCCAGATAGCGATGCACAGATGTACGATAAACCATGGGCATACGGTTTCCTATGAAGACTCTCCTTCCATGTCAGAACCTTTGTGGATTTCAGATCTCTTACACTCCTTTTAAGATCCTGAGGACTCAGAAATCTGTAGATGGAGAATAATAGACCTAATCCAAGCTGCCTTCCCCAGTTTAGGCAGACTGACTCCTCTTTTAAACCTTCCTGTCTGAGGGGCAGCAGAAGTGAGCCTCTCATTTCTGTTTTATAGTGATTGTACCTCATTTATTTAGCTGATGCTGTCTCTCGTTAGGGACAGGGGGGAAAGATCAGCGACACTAACTAGTTCTCTCAAACACTTTCTTGGAATCCAGGCAAAGAATCACATTCACTTTTGGGTAAGAACACCATGTGGTATGATTAAATATACATGCATAAGTCATGTAACTTTACATAATATATTAATCATTCCCTCTTCTAAGACATTTAATCCAATGACTGAACTACCATGAGATTAGTGTTAGAAAGCTCCGTTTTGGATTTATAGTCTAATTAAGATTTCCTTAACTGCCTTTTCATTAGTTAACAATGTTTTACAAAAGCAAATAACAGCAGCAATATATTTTAAAGTATGGAGAGTTAACACTGGAAAACCTATATATCCACTACCATTCAGTCTTATTGTAACATTCTGCTACAAAAGGCTTCAGGTCTTTATTTCTACTTCAAAAATCAAACACAAAAATAAAAACAAACAGAAAACTAATCAATATACAGTGAAGCCACCTGCCAGCCCTTCCTTCTTCTCTTGTGGTGATAACTATTCTGAATTTGGTATTTCTTATCACATTCCGATTGTTATACATCTGCTGCTTATTAATATATCTTTAAATAACATATATAATTACTTTACCCATTTAAAAACTTTATATGAATAGCCTCTTACTGTATAATATGCTGTTTTGTACCTTGCTTGCTTTGTGAACGTCTGTGATTTTGAGGAAATAGTGTTTCTGTTGTTACCTCCTGAGACCCAGCTGGTACCTGAACCCAGGTCAGCTTCAGGACACCTTTAAATCCTCCTGGCTCCTCACCTTGCTGACTGGGCGTCCATTCTTCATCAGAATCCTCAGTGTCATCCACCTGGGGCTTGGTGGCCTGCCTGCGACGACGCGTGAGAGCTTGTCGAGGAGATCTGAGACCTGGAAAGAAGCAAAATCTTTGTCTTAAAAGGGAAGAGCTGGAAGGATGAACAAAGCACAGCAAGAAATGAAAGCACTATAAAGTCATAGCGACTCAGTTGGATGTGCTGGGAGGGTGTAGAGTAAAGCAGGAGGTGAGCTCCGCATTACCGGTACTGGCCCCACACTGATACAGAGAGCATTTCCCTCTGGGTTTGTCTCCACACAGAAGGGAACTGTGGGCAGACGGAGCCACCTGAGAGAGAGCCAGACTGATGCAGGGGTTGAAGACTTGCTGCCCAGGCTACTCTGCACTCCACATGTCGTGTTACCTATAGCGGCCCGTGCTTCATAGTTCCTTTTCACATTCCTGTATCGGGTTTTCTCCCAGTCTCCCATCTCTGTCCATTCTTTCTTGGAGAAGTATCTGGAAATGTCTTTGAAATCATCTCTGGCCTAGAGAAAATAATAGGTTCCATCAGTGATTTACTAATACAAGTCAGAACTGTGAGCTGGGCCTTCTGCTCCATCTTGCATGTAGGGTGTATGTAGCCTGAGGCCGCTGGGTGGTCTCTGAAATAAGGGTAAAGACTCTGTCTCCTGACTGGGTCCTGAATTACTGTGCAAACACCAAGCGAGAATTTTCCCATCCCTCCCCTGACGTAGAGCAGTTGCTGATGCTAGGGTCCCCTTTTCTCCCCATGTCTCAGACATCCTGCATGCACTCACAGAAAGGGTCGCCTACTGGTGCAGGCTCCTTGTCACCGAGCCCCTCTTCCCTTCCTACTTACAAACCCCATCTGGAGCCTGGCTTCACCTCCCACACCTCTCACCGTGGCCTTCCAGCTCGTTGCCTTTGAGTGTCCCTCACTGTTCTCCTCCAGGGACCTGTCAGAGCTCATGGTGCTGGGACGGCCAGGCAGGTCCTGCTGGGACTCTGATGCCCGCAAGTGTCCCTAAATCTTCCAGCCCCAAAGCCAAGGTACCTGTGAAGGGAGAAGGTGCTGAGAGGGGGTGACAGCCCAGACCACTGCCCCGATGCAGGTCTGTCTTCCTGTCCAGGGCAGGAAGATGTGGGGACCCAGTGGGGAAAGATGGGGGGGCATTGGTGGGATGGGAGCATCTTCAGTGGCCACAACCAGCCTAACATGAGCTGAATTTTGTTTCTTTAGTTCCCTGCAGCTCAGGCCCTCTGAGGAAAGGCGGCGAAGGTGCCTGGAGGGCCCTGCTGCGGGTGTTTGAGGGCAGTCCTCAGAGGGCACGGCTGGAGGAGTTGCAGGGAGATGCGGAGCACTGGATGCCACGACTGGGGTCAGGCTGACAATCATGGAACTGATCCAGCGAGAGGAAAGGAATATTTCTCAAAGAAGAGATCTGGGGCTCTCCACCTGTGGATTCTGGAGAAATCTGGGTGTAAAGCTGCCTCGATCTCTAAGGAACGCAGATCTTGGGCTGAGGAAACTGGGGCTGCTGGGTGAGGGCATTTGGGGGTCTCATGCTGAGGAGAATTGGGATCCCTTAGGCTGATGGCATTTGCAATCTCTCAGGACAAGGTTTGGAGTCTCAGGCTGAAGGGATTTGGAATGCTCAGGTTGAGAGGATTTTAAATCTTTGAGGCTGAGGAAATTTGAGGTCTGTCAGGCTAAGGAAATTTGAGTCTCTCATTAAGGGGGCTTAGGACCTCTGACGTTGAGGTTAGTTTGGGTTTTTGAAGCTGAATGGAAATTAATAGTTCTCAGGCTTGGGGCATTCAAGGTCTCTGAGACTGAGGAAATTTGTTCTCTCTGTAGTTGCTATAGTTAGGGTTACTTGGGTGAAGAGTTTGGGGTGTGCCTCAGGCTGAGGGGAGCTGGGGTTACTGAGGGTATGGGGAGGGGTCTAAGCTTTACAGGATTTAGTATTTCTCTGGGTGAAGGGCCTTGAGTTCTCTGAAGATGAGGTGGTTTGGGTGAGGTGCTCCTCACGCTGAGGAGATGTGAGATCCCTCCATGTTAGCGGATTTAGGATCGCTCAAGGTGGTGGGATTTGGTGTCCTGTGAGGCTGAGGGGATCTGGACCCTCCCAGGGTGGGTGAGGGGATCGGGTTCTCTCAGGCTGAAGGGTCTCTTTAAGGTCTAGGGTGGAGGGTTCAGAAAGGTTTTCACATGGCCCCTTAATAAAGGCAAAGGCTCCCAATTTCCTCTTGGTCTCCCCGACATTGTTAATATGCGGCCTACCCTGGACGGGAACTCTCTGCGACGTCCGTGCAATTCCCGCTCTCTGGAAGGTGGGATGTCACAGAAGGCGAGGTACGGGTTTGCTGTGCCTTTTCAGGCACAACCCGCCAATCAGGGCTGTGATCAGAGCGGTCCCGCCAATGGGAGGCCAGGAGGGACTGAACGGGCGGATTGTACGGCAAGCCGTGCCTGTCAGTCACAAGCAGAACCCAGTCCTGGACTCAGGTGGGCGGAGCAGGCTGACCTTTGCCCCTGCTGCGAGATTGGCTACTTTGGCTAATGCGCGTGTCTTTCAGGAAGTGTCCTGCGCGCAGGCGTAGTTTGGCAGTTCTCGTGACTGGCGTCTGGTGCTGGGGAGGGAACCACGTGGCTGCAGCTGCTCAAAGAAGCGAAAAACTTAGGTCCACAGAAAAACCTGCATAGAGATGTTTATAACATTTTAATCATAATTACCAAAAATCAGAAGCAACCAAGATATCCTTCAGCCAGGTAATGGCTAAAAAAATGTGGTACTTCCATACTACAGGGAATGTTATTCAGTGATAAGAAATAAGCTATCAAGCTGGGAAAATACATAAAAGAAACTGAAATGCGTATTTGCTAAGTGAGAGAAACCAACCTGAAAAGTTTACCTACTGATGGATTCAAACTATATGACTTCTGGAAAAAAGCAACTATAGACAGAATAAAAAAGATCAATGGTTGCCAGGAATTGTTGGAAGGGGTAAGAGATTGGTAAGTGGAGCACAGAGGACTTTTAGGGCAGGATTTCTTTCAAACACACATAGCTACACAACATAAATAGTGTACCCCAATGTAATTATGGATTTTAATAATAATTCATCATTATTGGATCATAAATAGTAAAACTATACTACAAATGAAATAAAGCAAAGCAAGAGTAAATGATAAATACTCCACACATAGAATATTTCTCCTCATGTGTTGTTTAAAATATTCATTATGACTGAAAGCAAAAATTACAGCATTGACTAATGTAGTTTTAATTGCATGTAGATATGATAAATAAGACTAAACCATAAAAGTGGTGGAGGGGACACAAAGAGACCTATGTTGTCCACATTCCATTAAAGTGATTAAATATTGATTCTAAGAAGATTAAAATTTATATATATTGCCACCCCAGAAACTGCTAAATATATCTTGCACAGAAGGATATGGTAAGAAAGAATGTAAACTGAAATGTAACACTAGGAAGTGTTGACATAATTGAAAAGACAGGAAAGGGGAAAGAGAAGAGGGACATTCAGGAATAATAAAATGATCAAACTAAATCCAAACATATCAATTAATACCTGAAATATAAAAGGTCAAAATCACAATTAAAATACCAATTTTTCAAGACATAAAAACTAGTTTTTATCCAGACCTTACATCACAAATATTGGCATAAGTAATTAATATATAAAAGGAAGACAAAATGTACCCTGAAAATGATAACCATGTGAAGGCTTCCATTGTTATACTAATAGCAAACAAGTGAGACTTCAGAGCCATGAAAATTGGGGATAAAAAAGCAACATTACATAATGGCAACAGACTCAACTCATCAAGAAGACATAATCCCAAACATATATGCACTTAACAGCAGAGCTTCAAAATACATTATAAAGTGGAATGAACTGAAAGCAGAAACATATATTACAATCACAGTTAGAGTCTTAAACACTGATCTCAGCAAAATCATTAAGGATATAACATAAAAATACACAAAGAACTTCAAAACTCAATTATACAAACAAGCAAAAGATTAACAGACAGTCCACAAAGATATTTAGAAGACAAGTAAGTGCATTATTAGCCTTTAGGGAATTGCAAATTAAAACCACGACAGATACCACTATACATTTATAAGAATGGATAAGAAACATTGACATCACTGTGTTGGTGAGTACGTGGAGCAATTAGAACTCTTACAGAATAGGGATGGGAATTCAGAATGTTATAGCCACTCTAGAAATAAGTTGACATCTTACAAAACCTTCTGCATAAATGTACCTAATGACCCAGGAGTTCTACCCCTAGATGTTTGCTCTAATGAAATGAAATTCCTGAAAACAGGAAGCAATGCAAATGCCCCTCAACAGGTCAACCTAATCAAACTGTGGTACATCCATAAAATGTTATACTACACATCAATAAAAAAATTAACTTCTGGTACCTGCAACAACTTGGATGAGCCTCAAAAGCATCATACTGAGTAAAAAAAAAAGCCAGTCTCTAAAGGGTACATACTGTGTGGCTCAATTTATGTGACATCCTCAAAAAGTGAAATAGTAACATAGCTGTGGTTGCCAAGGCTTGGGTGTGAAGGGAGGAATGACCACAAAGAAACAGCAAGCAGTTTTTTTTCTGTATGATGGAACTCCTCTGTATCCTGATTGACATAGTAATTACACAAATCTGTATGTTTTTAAATTTGTGAACTTGTACACCAAAAGAAGAGAAATCCATTTTGTTGAGTGTTAGTTCAAAAATTTTAATTTTAATTTTCATTAATGTAAAAAAGTTTACATTTAATTTTTAAAATTATATTATATACCTAGGAAAATGGAGATATTTAAGAACTCTTACCTCAAATCATAAAGCTATACAAAGAGATATTTTAAATGGCTTAAAAATAGGGAATAGATGTGTTCAGAATGTAAAGATACCAGTTCTAATAGGACCTACTCAAATAAGTCTCAATCCAACTCCAACACTTAAAACCTCAGAGCAAGAATTTTTTAAATTAAGGTATCATTGATATTATGAAGATTTGACATGAGCAACATTGTGGTTTCAACAGTTACCCATATTATCAAGCCCCCCTGCAAACCCATTGCAGTCACTGTCCATCAGTGTAGTAAGATGCTATAGAGTCACTACTTGTCTTCTCTGTGCTCTACTGCCTTCCCTGTGACTCCCAAACATTATGTGTGCTGATCGTAATGCTCCTTAATCCCCTTCTCCCTCCCTCCCCACTCACCCTCCTCACCCCCTTCTTTTTGGTAACCACTAGTCCCTTCTCAGTGTCTATGAGTATATGGGAAGTGTGTGTTACCATGAGGGGGAAATCCCACTCGGCCAATAATTTGTGGATTTGGCTGGAAGATCTCCTGTTCTGACATTTTCCATGTGGTTCTTTTGTGAATGCCCATCTTCTGCCCCTCAGGCTTATATGATTAGGTACAGAGCTTGAAGGTAGACAGACTTCCCTCACAAGACTTTATGTTCCAGTAGGAACATGGACCCGAAGACTCATAGTTAATTGCACTAAGGGAAATTAATTTCTTTCACCAGAAAGGGTCTAAAACATATATATTTGTCTTCCTTGGGCCAGTGACAAATACCTCTCCTTGTCAGATGGGCAGGCAGAGGAAGAGAAGAGTGGGTCCTCCTTGCCGAGGCCTCTCTTTGGTGCCACTGAGGAACCAATGCTGGGATGACATTGGCCTTTCTAATGGCTCTCTCAAGGCAGGAGGATGCGTCTCTAATCATAACTGTGTGGAGGCCATGCTTAGTGTTTCTCTGAGGAAATAAGAGTTGTTCCTGGAAGTCTGGGGACAGAGAATGACTCGGTGGGTCGTGACTTTCCTTGGCCCATGTGCGCAAAGCCAGAGTTGCTGAGATAAGAGTGGACAGTGGAACAGCCTATTTTTGTTTCTGAGTCATCAGGCAAGTTTTGTCCCTAGCCTTAGCTGGCACCTGGATACTACCTGCTGGCCAATAGAGGAGGGGGCAGGATGGAGGGACAAGGAGGCTACTGAGGTGCTGGCTCCAGGGCTCACTGACCACAGGACTCTCTGGAGAAACAGGCTCTCTGGCTCTGAATGTCCTGGTTACATACATTGTTGCTCTGCCCTCAAAGAGTTAAATTTATATTTCTAGGCAACTGAGTCCCCCACTCAGGATGTCATATATATTCTGTTTATTTGGTTTCAAAAAAAAACAAGCTGTGTTTTGAAGACGAGCATGCCCCTACCAAATAATTACCATGTGTTGCACCAACTCACATTTAAATTATATCCTTACCTATCTGTGAGAATTAATTAAATGTTTGTGAAGTGCTCTGAAGTTTTCTGGGGATAAAAGGGTCTGTGCGGAACCTAGACATGTTAGTTTTACTCTCTCATATGCTTTGAGGTGGGGGAACTGACAATCTCAGATGGAGACCACCTTTCTCTGTGGGAACCTTTCTGGGAGCTCCCAGTTGGCTCCAGTGTGACTTGTACAGTGGTGTTCTGCAGTGTGGCAGGTGGCCCTGGGAGTTGGCCAGACCCATGTGGACGTCCACATGGCCCTTTGCACGAGGGCACATTTGCGTGTGTGCACTTCTTTGCATAAACAAGTGTGGCAGGGAGAGATGCTGGATAAAAAAAAGCAACTGTCATACTGGTGTTTGTTCATGTGATTATTGCTCAAACTGTGGTAGTGGAATAGGAGGAGCCATTATGGACTCCTGAATGTAAATTGCTGAATCTAAGCCACTTCTTTTTCTCTCTCTTTGTCCACAGTGGAGCGTTTTCTGAAGTGGTCTTAGCCGAAGAGAAGGCAACTGGTAAACTCTTTTCAGTGAAGTGCATTCCTAAGAAGGTGCTGAAGGGCAAAGAAATCAGCATAGAGAATTAGATAGTGGTTCTGAGATGGTAAGTACCAGTGGGATGGACCTCTTTCCCTGGCTGACTTTGGATAATCAGGGCCCTGATCCAAGGGGAGCAGAAGTCTAGAGCCACCCAAAAAGTGATCACTCACTAGTGTGGTGTCCAGCTTGCTGCTCACATCATCGCAATCAGGCTGTTCCACTACTCCTCAAAATGTTTAGGGGAGCAGACCCTTATATGGCACCTGCTTTTGTGTGTTCAGAGCATATCTGAGGACTGCGCTGTGAAAAAACTTAAAAGCTTCTATTAATAAAGGATATTAGAAATAGCCTTGAAATTTTGGGGATTTGGGGTCAGTCCATAGCAAGACTTGTACGGGTAAGGAAAGCAGAATGGCAGCAAGCCTTGTAGGCCCACAAAACAAAATGTCACAGCCCCACATTCTTCCTGAGTAACCTTCCTCTCCCCCTCGTCCCTGCCTGGGACCACCAGAGCCTGGTCAGTGAGGCCTCAGTGCCATCAGAACAGACCCAGGGCCACCGAGGGGGTCAGGAGGGCCTGTCCCGTCCGGCAGCATGTGTGATACGTGTCCCAGAGCAAATGGGTCTCGATAGCTTTTCAGTGAAAGGGTTTCCACTTACTTGTTTCATTGTTTGGCTGGTTTCTAGGTTCCCTGGGTTGTCTATTAGGGACCAAAAGAATTTCAGATGGATCTGTGGTGCATTGCATGAAATAATTCTGTGGAAAAGAATGTGGGAAAACAAATTACTCTAAGTACATTAGCATCAAGCATAAAAACGCCATGTTGATGAAATATTTATTTAAATTGCTCATTTTCCAATATGAAATCACTTGGAAAAGAGAGTATTTGCTTGGTATTAAGTTGCAGCCACTTTGCAGATATTTGACATTTCAGATGGGGTTCTGGGTGGGCCCAGAGCCTTCCAGAGGGTCCACCTGGGGCACAGGGGTGGTGACGTGAGAACAGTTCCTTGGTTTCCATGTGACTCCCTCGTAGGCCTAGAAGCCACAAAGCTGGGGATGTCCGTGTTTGCTCTGTGTTGTTTTCCATCTAGCTACACAGGCAGGGGACATGGATGTAGACTTCATAAGCGAGTCTTGGTTTATGCCATGGTCATTTTGATTTAATTAGTTTCTTCACCCTGTGCTCAACTCAGTAACCACTTCCAGGGAAGAGGCATTTAAAAGCAGGGAGGGCCAGGAATTTGGAATAATTCATTTTGATAGTTTCTTACTATGAGCTGCTGGAGTGCCTCAAAGTGTGACCCCTTTTCTGGGAAAAAAGAACAAAGAAATGATTTCTCAGGGGATGAGAAGGTGACATATCTCCTGGGCTGATTTATTTTTTGGGCCTCTGCAAATGATTTACAAGTAGAGTAAGAGGTGGTTCCACATCATAAGCAGTTGAAAGCAAAGTATATAAGTTGCAAAGAAAATAGTTTTGGTACCACAGTTAAAATACTGTCACTGAAACATTCATTCATGTACCCAATATTTATTAAATTCCTCTGCATCAGGCAGCACTGGTAGGCATTGAGGTTGAAAAGATACAGTAGAATTCTCACCCTCCAGGTGATCCCAGTGGTGTTAGTAAGCAAGTGCAGTAACATGGTAGATGCTTTGAGAGACGTCTGACTGAGGGGCTCAGGGTAGGGCGGCCCCTTCTTCTTTTGGGGTCGAGGGTGAGGAAAGGTTTCCTGGAGGAGGTAGGGCCAGACAATGAGTATGTTTTGCTGAGGGCAGAAAGGTGGAGGGACAGTCCAGCTAGAAGGAGCAGCCCAAACAGGCGTAAGGAGATGGGAGGCAGACTGGAGTGCTGGGACCTCCACCTGGCCCATTTGACTGGGACAGAGGGTTCAGGGTGGGGCGTGGGAGACATGAGATTGGAGAGGTCAGGTTGTGGGGGGTTGTACACTCCACTTCATCCTGCAGACAGTGGGGAGCCACTGAAGGGTTTTAATGGAAGGAGCAATGTGATCAGGATTTTCTCATAAAGGTGGCAGAATTTAGGAGAATAGATTAGAGGGGGCAAGACTCAATGCAGGGGAGCAGTTAAGAGGCCACTGGATGGGTCTGGGAAGCAGCGCATTAAAACGGGCTGTGGGTTGGGATGGAAGAGACAAATAGGAGTGTGTTTGCAACATGGAATCTCTAGCACTTCAGGATTTGGAAGGAGTGCGGAGAGGTTTGAGGGGAGATAGATAACTACTAGGCTTCTGATTGGATAAGTGAGTGGGTAATGATCTCATTCCCTGAGATAAAAATACAAGAATAGGAGGGCAGGTGATGAGTTCTGAAGCAGACTTGCTGTGCTTGTGGATCCTGGGAACAGCCCGACGGAGATGGCCTGCAGACCCTCGAGGCCTGGAGCACAGCTGTGATCTGGGCTTGCTGGATGTCAGAGTTTTCTGAAACAACATACACAAACAAAACTCTTGGTACTTTCCATACTTAAATCATTGTAGACAGAGTCCCACAGAGACCGGCTTTACCCCAGATTCTTGCCTGTGCCCTGCTCATCTGGGTGTTTGTGCACTCTCCTCCATCCCAGCAGGCCCATCTGAGAGACTGCGTGCCCTCCCACTTGCTGGGCTTAGTGCAGGGTGAGAGATTTATGTATTTCATTGGATTAAAGTAACGTAGATAGTATATCCTTAAAGAGTCTTTATACTTGCTCTGAAATTAGTTCTGAAATGAATTTTCTACTTGATAAGTAGATATTAAATGTAGCTCAGAGGGAATAAAAAGTGGCAAGCATCATGGTGGGTGGTTGCTAGGTAGCAGAGAGCTGCTGGTCTGACTCTGGCTTTCAGGGGACAGATCTGTGAGATTCACCGTGAGCCTTACCCCACCCTGGTCCCACGGATGGAGTCTTTTGTTATTACAGAATATCCCATCATCAGTGTTTTAGACCCCAGGTGGATTATAGAGGTTATAGTTTTTGTGATGTTATTTACTTACAGGGCAGACACTTCCCAAATCTAATTTCAAGGCAACACATAAAATATTTTTGGAGAAGTAGAAAAGCAGATATAGAAAAAGTCTGCATTGATGTAAGAGAGGAAGAGAGGAGGAGACATGTAAAGATGGAAAATGGGAGAAGCAAAACAACCATATCTAAAGTAGCCTTTTCCTAATAGTTGGATAAACTGAGGCTCAGCCTGGTTAGAGGCACTGTCTGCATGAACTGCAGCACCACAACTCAACATGCTTTGCTCATGTTTACTTTGTGGAGTCCAAGCTTGGGGAAAGGGCCTGGGTAGGAGCTTCTGTTAAATTGTGTGTTCTCCATCTGAGGACACTGGGGAGTTGCAGCTGATGGCTTCTGCTTTTTTCTCTCTAAATCAGTGGTTCTTAGCCCTGGTTGCACATTAAAATCACCTGGAATGCTTTCTGGATCATCCTGATGCCAGATGAATTAGATCCTAGACCAACTGAGGGAGAATTGCAGGTTATGATGGGCACTGGAAGGTTTTACGTGCCCACCCCGAGACTGTACTGTGCAGCCAACTCAGTGTCAAGAATAACTGTTCCAGGGCCCTTGCCTCCTGTCCCACATTGGGGCTGAAGATGCGCTTTCTGTGTTAGGAGTATGGAGAGATGTGGACACACAGAAACATACCAGACAATGCTTCCTTTGGGACAGGTTGCATTGGGACGAGCAAACTCGAGTGAGGTCCATTTTGAAGAGCTGAGCTTCATCATGAGAGAGGAGAATGGACTTGAGCCCATCGTCCTGTCAGTGGGGAGCAGGCACCAGCTTCTGGCCAGTTTCAAGAGCGAGAACCTGGCTCTTCGGGGTGGCAGAAGGTGTGGCAGAAATGGCCATTCTTGGCCCAGACAGGCTGGTATAGGGATTGGTCAGCTCAGCTCGACTCCGTGATGAGCACACAATCAGAAAAGGGCAGGGCTTCTAAAGGCAGCAGATGCCAAGGCCCAGCCCTCCCTGAGGCCGAGGACAGGGTGGATCATGGGGAGCGTGTGGGGCTGGGCTTTTTGGAGGGATGGTGTGTCAGCACCTTAACCAGGCCACAGCGAGATTCCACAGGCCCCAGGTGCTCCTTGCAGTAGCTTGACTCTCTGGTCCTTAGACCAGTGATGTCTCCCTCTGTGCAGACTAACCAGAAGAGCAGCTTTAGTGCCCAAAGGAGATGACAGCTGGTTTTGTATTAATGGTCTGCAGAGAGTGGCTTCTTTGCAGATTAACTCATTTAGATTTGTCTTGCTTCTGCTTCTGTGGCTTTGTTCTGATGGCAGGCTGGCTCTGTTCACTTGTTTAAATTACTGCCAAGTGCCAGTTTATTGTGTGTGTTAGAGAAACATACCCCTCAATAGAAATTCATCAATTCAGGGTGAAGTAAACCACTTTTCCAATGACTGAAAATGGCCAAGCTGGTAAGGCTGATACTTCAATTTCTCAGACACCAATGCAGCTTTATAAGAATCTATCTTGTCTGTGTAGAACACAGTGTTCTAATACAGAGAGACCTTTTCTCTGGAAAGGTAGTTTTGGAATTAAGGACCCAGGCAGCAAGTGTGAAAAGTCATGGTTTATGGCCACATGGTAACAAATAAAGAGTCAAGTATATCTCTTTTGATCCTAGAAAGCCCTTGGCTGTCCTGGAAAACTCTTACTAAAAGTTACTTGATTTTGAAACAAAACAAAACAAAAACAAAAATGTGCAATACAAGTAAAACAGAGGCTGAGGGATATGATGAGTTATTTGGTGGAGGTTATTGCTGTATTGTGTGTGTTTGTGCTTGAAGTGACACTGTTGCCAAACCTGGAGCATGCATGTGTGGGTGTGTCTGCTGACTGGCCACAGGCCTGCCGGAATGTTCACCAGCCCATCCTGGACCGGTTCAAAGCAGGCTCAGCGACAGCATTGAGTCTCAGAGAGCTGACACTTCCCCATGGCCCTGGCAGAGACCTGACCTCGAAATTTTGCCTCATAGGGGTGCTTCCTGCTTTTGCTCTGTACCTAAGGCCCCTATTTCTGGGAGCAAGCCCTTGCAGATCTGACACCTGAGTGAGGCATCTCTCCCTGCCAGCAGACAGTAGACTCAGCTTTGTTCACACCACCATTTGGTAGTCATTGTTTATTTCATCTTAACAGTGTGTATGTATCTAAGGAGTAAAACTGGTCTGATACCAGTGCAACTTTACAGCCAGGGAGGATTCATTGGGTGCTTACAAGTGGCCTCATGCAGTGCTTTGTCCATAGCAGATAATCAAAACTATTTTTTATTTGATTTGAAATCCAGCACCAGTGCATGCGGTCAATTTCTTGGGCATTACTTACAGAACTCTAGGAGAGGCAGGCAAATAGAATTTGGGCTATCCCTAACTATGAGCGGGAGTGCTCAGAGCAGCTTGAGCTGGTGTGTTGGTTTATCATCTGTCCGGTGAGCACAAGCCTTTGGGGCCTCCCCTGCCCATCGTTTCTGCCTCCCCAACATTGCATGACATGTGACTCCATGGAACAGGCCACCTCAGTTCCTCAGCCCTTGCTCCTGCAACACCAGGCAGATGAGCTCTTAGGTGCCTGTCTGATGTTGACCCTCCCTGCCTTCCACAGTCACCTGTTGGGGAGAATCTGAACTCCTCTGTGACCTTCCTGACTGGCATGCACCTCCCTGTAGTTTATACCCCAAATGAAACAGATGGTTTCCTGCCCAAATGACCTGGTCCCTGCCTCTCTCCCTCCCCTGCCTGAGATGCCCCTGCTTTAGGAGCCCCACTTGGTAGTACTTGCTGGGGGGACGTTCCTTGTGATCCCTCTAGACATGACACCATGGCACCAAGGTTACCTCTGTCCCTCTGGACTCTGTCTGTGAGGCCTGCTTCCTGAGACTGGATTTCCTGGCTCCAGCCTAGAACTAAAAGCATGCCAGTGGTGGTGAGAGCCAGTGGGAGCAGTGATGGTAAGGAGGTTAGAAACATCGGGCTTGGCACTGACTCAGTGAAGACGGATTAGGGTGCAGAGGATATCTGTGCTGACCCTGTCTCTGTGGCTTTGGTGACCCCAGGGATGGCAGGTGCATCAGCCAGTATGGGGCGCTCTAGAAGAGGAGGTGTGCTTTTGGGGAAGACGATTCTCTTATGGCAACAGAGTGGGCTTAAATCTACTCTGGCTGTTCCTACCACCTACTGTACTATATATGTTACCCTGCAGATATTTAGCATAGTTGAAGAAATAGTGTATTTTATTGCACTTTTAGGAACAGTGTCAGTTATTAGCATGCTTATTTCCCTGGGCTGTCTCCGTCATCTAATCTGGGTGTGGGCTGGGAGGTTCAGGCAGCCTTCAGTAGATTAGCTGGTAGTTTAAATTCCTCTAACAGTGTATCTTGGCAAATGTTTCCCCCGCCTCAGTAAATTTACTTAGCTAATGATTTATGCAAATTTCACTAAGTGATTTTAATAGAAGTGTATATTGATCTTGCTGCAGAATATTCCCAAAAAGTCAGAATTGCTTATATTGCAGGATTGTACAGCACGAAAGATTAGGTACAAGGGGTCCTGCTGAGATGGAGCAGGATGGCAATAATAGAAAAAAAATACACCAAAGATCTGTTAAATTTTAGGTTGTGTCCATCCTGGTTTTTTTTTACATGGTTTTGGCCTCATTTTTATAGGTAGATAAATGACTTTAATGAAGTTTTACTTGTGACTCATCTAGATTAAACTATATATAATTTGGTGAATACATTTTATGTTATATACTTGAAATCCAGGGTCACCATTTGGGTGGTTAAAACATTTTAAAGCTGTATAAGTGACTTTTTTTTCTCAGAATCAGCTTAAAATTGAGGCCATAGTCTTTGGTGGTCTGAAGTTTTCAGGAAACACACAATTAAAGGAATAATTTCTAAAATAGTAGTGGCATAGAATTTAATAATTGGATTTAATATCCATTTTGTAGTCATTTGCTGTTTTCCTTTATAAATATTTAGCAGATATTGTTACCTGTGTGATTCAGACATGTGGTAGGTGTTACCGGGGAACCTAATTTTTTTAGGCAAGAATATTTGTGAGCAGATACAGAGCCGTGAGAGATGTAGTGTCCTCATTCTTCTTGGAGGCCACAGGCTCAGTCTGCTGGATGCACACACATATGCATGTGTATATGTGCATACACGGATGCATGTATAGGTAATATAGTCCATATGTATATATATACACATAAACACACATTTGAAACACATTTTAGTTTTCTAATATCTTTCCACTGAAGAGCAAAACAGTCCTTTTTGCTTAATTTAGTAAATTTACCCTCAAGGCTGTTAAAAATGTGTTGTCAAGGAAACTAAATAATGCAATAAGGCACATGAAAAGACTTTTTAAACTTCAAAATTTTCAAATGTTAGACATTATCACTCCAATTATACTATTATATGAGTTCAGAATAAGTAAGGTAAAAACATAGGAAGAGCATAGCTCAGGTAAGAGCAGAAACTGTTGTATCCATATCATGGAAGGAGAAACTGAAGGGCAGAGTGTGTCTTCGGGTGAGTGATAGAGCGAGGCAGACAGCAGAGAGCTTCTCGCTTGCAGAACTGTTCTCATCTTTTAGGGTACCTGGCCTCCCCCTCTTTAAGGAATCTACTATTGGAACTTTGGATACTTTAGGAACAACTGAGAGGGATCCACAATCTTATGACTCCCAAAGAATAGTAAGAAATAAATGTCAATAGATTTCAATAGAAAATAGATGTCAATAGATGTTAACAGGTGGTGCGTTGATGTGCTTAACTTCTTTTAAGTTCTCTGACCGATTCCAATATGTGTGTGGGTGGGGAGGGGGAATGTCTTCCTCCACACACACACCACCAAGCAGTTCTCAAACACCAGCAGGGAGTCAGGGAACTCAACTCCATTCTGATGGTCTCTGCCTGGAGACAGCACCAGATTCCCCAGGTTAAGGGCTCTGTCCTGCAAGACTGCCCTTCACCCCTGATTCCAAATTACCTGTGCTTCTGACCTACGGGCTACAGATTGGAAGTTCCCACAACCTATGCCTTAGGTTCGATTAATTGGCTAGAGCAGCTCACAAACTCAGGAAAACACTTAGGTTTACCAGTTTAATAAAGGATGCCGTAAAGGAGACAACAGCCAGATAAGAGATACACAGGGCAAGTTCCCAAATAAAGGAGCTTTTGTCCTTGTAGAGCTTGGGGCCTGGCTCATGGCATATGGAGGCATGTTCTGGTTCCCCAAGCATAGAAGCTCTCTCTGGGACAAAGAAGCAGGATCCCAGAGAGCAGAAAGCAGTAAGCTCTTCTCAGGGGTTTTGTGAGGGCTTCATTGCCTAGTCATGATTGACTAAACTATTGGCCATTGGCTGATCCAACCTCCAGCCCGTTGGATGGAGTCCAAAAGTCTCTGATTAATAGGACAAGATGAGACCAGATATGCCTGGGAAACACATATTTGGTCATCTGAATGACCAAGTATGTATTTCTTATGACTCATTATATTGAAATAGATGTCAATGAATTAAATTAACAGACTGGTAACTCTAAAACTCAGAATTCAACCTCTTGCCCCAACCTAGCAAATGAAATCTTGAGCAATTTTATATCTGTCCTTTGAGATTTCAATACAGGTATATATACTCACTGTCATAATTTAGAAACTAGCTGGGCCTTCTACAATGATTTTTTAAATGTAATCCCCACAGTAAACATACGAAGTGGATATTATTTATCCATATCTTACAGATGATGAACTGGGACTTTTAAAGAAATTTCTGGGAGCCGCATAATCACAGGTAGAGTAGGGGGTCAGACCCAGGTCAATCCATCTTTCCCATTATGGGTTTGACCTGTCTGGTGTCTCCATGTTGTGTCTTTAAGACAGAGCCACATATTCTTGATGTAGGCAGCTGCCCACTGCATGTAAGGGTGCTCATTCATGGTGAAAAGAAAAATCTCAAATTATTTATTTTGTATTGTCATTAGAGAGGCAGTATAAAATAGTGGTGGAGATCTGAGAACCAGTCTGCCTGTTTTCATGGGACTGTTCTACTTAGAAGCTGTGTGATGTTAGACAAATTATTTCTTCTCTGTGTCTCTGTTGTCAGGAACATGGGGATGATATATTGGTGCTTGACTTACACAGTTGTAGGAATTAAAGAACCAGTTCATCCAAGGGACTTAGAACCATTCCTGGCACATAGTGTGGCCTCTCCAAATGTTGGCTGTTTCTGTTATTACCTGTACAGGGTATGCCTTACTAGATGAGGAATAGGCAGATGGCGCCTTCCAGAAGTAACATCACCCAAGTGTGTCTTCCCTGGAAGGACTGGAGTGCAGGGGAGCCCTGCTGGGAGAGGAAATGGTGCCAGCAGCAGTCAGGGGGCTGGCCCTTGTCCAGGAGAGGTGCTGCTCTGATAAAATCCAGTGTAGCTGCAGAATGGTCAAGAGTATGTCAGCTTTCCTGTTTTTCTTGCTGAAAACAACTATAGAAATTGCCCCTTTTTTTCTCTCTGTGTCAGCTTCCCTAACATGGGTCACAGGGCATTAGAACTGGACATGGAGTGTAGAAATCTTGGTCCAGTCCTCTTGACTTCCAGGTGATGAAACAGGTCTGGAAAGGTTAAGTGACTGGCACAAGGTCATGTAGCTAACTCAAGCACCTGTGCAGCCACAGTAATGGTTTCTGGCCTAAATGAGAATTCCTCCCACAAAACCATGCAGGCTCTGTGATAGAGCATCCCTCTGGGAATGCAAAAAAATAACTCCCCCTCGTCTTTCAAAGCCCCTGTCATGTTTGGCAGGGACTTGGACTCTGCCCCGGAGCTTGGCCAGCGTCTGGTGTTGGGTATGGTGTCTGGTTCCAAAAGTTCCCTGGGTGACTCAGCTGGATGTGCTGCTCTCCCTGCCTCCCCTGCCTTCATGGTAATGCGGTGCTGCAGTGTCACTCTCCTGCTGGGGCACAAGCTGCCTCTTGTCCTCTGTAGCTCACTGGAAAGGAGCTTGAGCCCCAGTCCAGAGCCAGCATTTAGGATGAAGCATCAGGAATGCTTCGTGCCCAGTTCAGGTGTGTTTGGTGACGTTTGTGCCACTTTCTTGTCGCTAGAATGAAGATCCTGCTTCTCCGAGGTTCACCAGGGAGAAGCTGGCCGCAGACTGGGCGGTACTTTGGGAAACGTGGAACGTGCTGCTCGGGGAGTGAGGTTGTCCTCCAGAAAACCTCCCCACCTTCCCTGTCTGGCTGCCGCTAGAGGCCCATGCTGAATACCCAAGCCCCGCCTCTAGGCCTTTTCTGCCCCCTTTGGCCCTTGCCCTCTCTGTACCTTTCCAGGATGTTCTAGAAATAAAGGAAGGGCTGCCATGGACACTAGAGGGCTTTGAGAGATGCTGGGTCATCTGAGAGTGGCCCAGGGTAGGTGAAGCAGAGACGGGGAAGCCACTGCTCAGAGCCTGAGTTAGCCACTAAGAACAGGAACTGTTTGTAGGAGAGGCCCACCTGTTCAAGAAGCCACGGAATTTTCCTCCAACTTGTATGCACCAGTATGTAACATTTTCTAGGGATAAAAGCAAACTTACAGAAAGATGTTCTCACTCAAGCATTAGATATCCTTTCCAGTGAGTCTCCTAGCCCAAGAACAAAGGGGTAATGCACCTGTATTTTAAAATGAATGCTCCCCTGGGTCAAGGTAAGTTGGTTTGAATTGTATTTCCACAAATAGAAATTGATTCCCTAGCTGTAAATGCCTGGTGTGTTGTGTTTGTGTGTTTGTCTAATCCCAGCAGGCCCCCTCCAAGACAGAGCCACTTGGTACAGCCACTGGGAGGGGGCCCTTTAGGATGGCAGTGAGCACCTCAGGTCTTGGAGTGAATGTCCGTGATACTCTCCATAGCATTAAAACTGGGGAGGTGAATCCATTTGTGAGGGCGGCTTTCTGTTTAACTCCATGAACGTGTATTTTCTGCTGGATTCATAACACAGCACCTTGTAGGTGGGCTCTGGGAATTCCCATACCTACTTTCACTCAGGTTTTCTTTAAAGATGGCAGTAGGATGGTCAGAATGCTCACTGACTTGTTCTGGGGCCCAGAGTGAGGCAGGCCCTCCTTCCCCTCCCTCCCTCTCTTTGTGTGTGTCTTTTCTTTTTATGGGAGTGCTTTGCTTCTTAAAACCTTGTAGAAGACTGTAGACTCAAATATGTCAGCTAAATTTGACCCACCAACAGTGTCCATCCATGTTGCTTATACTTACATCTCACAATGCTGAAAAAAGAAAAAGATGCTTATTGATAGAATTTCCTGGAGAAATATAGCAAGTAGTTTTTACTTTCCAGAACATAGTCATTTAATTAAGTATTTAACTTAATTAAATACATTTATATTTATATTATATCCAAATACATTTAACATAGTATTTGGATGCTTTAGCTCATTTGGGCAGTTCAGGGTCAATCATGTCAAGTTATTATGAAATGTATTATTGTTAATATTAAGTCACTATAACTTTTCCAAAAATAATATTCCTGTTTAAAAACTAACTTAAAATGAGTGGCATTCGTCCTTCATAAAGATCACAGTGTCAAGCAGTATAGCACAAACCTCTGAATTGAAACTGTTTTGAAGAAACGACTCATGCAAAAAGTATGCCTGATATTCTCATAATATTGTTGTTGAGCTGGATGAACATATGGCAGTGGGACTTTTCAGTGTATACATCTCAGTCTCTTGTATTCTCTGTGCTCAAGAGTTCAATTAGTGTGTACATTTTTAATCTTCTTTTACAGTAATGAGCTGCATTCACTTGCATAAACCATAATTTTTTGAATGAACTAATGCATAATATCAATATATCATTTAGAAGTTTTCCATTGTGTGTTTTTTTGAGTGGTATCCTCTACTACATTTATTATGTGAAATCTTGTTATTTTGAACTCAGTTTGCTCAGGATACAGATCCAGCTGAAATATATCTTTTCTATTATTCTTCAAAATTGTGTGGTGAGCATATGACAGAATAAAAAACCCTGTCGAAGTGTTATGAAACCTACCTAGGAAAATGAATATTTTTAAGTTCTTGCAACCAGCATGCTAAATGTCAGTAACTGCCTTTTCACCTGAATGGATGTGGCAGTGCCCCCTGGGTATCTGTAGGTTTAAGAGTCTGCAAGCACTTTGGGTAACTCCCTTTATTATAGCCAGACTTTTCAGTAATTGGGCTTGTCTCCTTCCACTTACTCTGAATTGGAGAGCTCTTTAATCTATTTAAGAAGGCTGCATCACACTTCCAAGAGTGTTGATATATTCCAAGTTTTTCATTCTTTTCTCCCTCCCTTCATTTACCTCTTTAAGATCTGCCATGAAAGGAACAGTTAGTGTGGGGTCTCTCCTCTGGCCGTCTATGTGTCATCTCCTCTGTCTGGAGTGCTCTTCCTCTGGACTGATCTGGCCTTCCCCGAGGTCTGGTGTTCTGGTCCTTAGCTGCTCTGGGTGTGGTCTGCACACAGCAGCATCCGCATCTCCTGGGGGCTTGTTGGGCTTGCAGAGTCTCAGGCCCACTTCAGACCCAGGAGAGAGAAGGTGCAGTGTATCTCGATCCCCAAGTGATTTCTTTGCCTGCTGACCTTTGAGAAACTCCTTCGGAAACCAGGATGATTTAGCTGCCACTCCTGGTGCTCCAGGAATGTCTGGTATTTTCTTCCCTTGTACAGTTATCACAATATAAAGTAATCACCCATTTCCTTATCTGTCTTTCTTATTACATTTAAATCTTATTAAGGATGATATCTGAAATCCAAATGTATTTCTAGTATTTGGAGAAGTCCCTGCTACATGGTCGGGGCTTTGTATGTTTTTATTAAATTGAATTATACCAATTTCACAGGAGGGAAGATTGGAAAAGACAATAGGTTTTCCCTTTCCTCTAAAAAAATAGAAATGCTTCATTTCTTTGAGTGAACAGAATCCTCAAGTATTTTGAAAAATAAGCATGTGTATCCTAACAAAGATGCCTTGAGAGTGGCAAATTTGTATTCATCTCAAAGATGGAAATCACTAAAAGACTAAAAACTAAAAAAAAAAAGTTTCAATATAATACATTAAATCCTTAGCAGAATTTAGAATTGGCTCCAAATTTCCAGTTTTGCTGTCAGTTCTTCTCAGATGGGACATGAAAATACTCTCTTTTCAAATGCAGACAAGAGAGGGAAATGTGTGAATAGCATACCAAAGGCATGCCCCTTTTGTTTAAAATAATTCTGGTTGAGATTTGCCTCTCTCTCTTGCTTACAGCTTGTCCAGAATTTTAAATATGAAAAGATGCTATTAATGATTCTGAAGTTTCAATGAGTAAACTAGCTTCTAGAAAGAAACTGGCTTTGTTTTGAGCTGAATTACTAGATTTCATTCCTTGAAACATGATTGGTCACCATACTTCCAAAAATGAGTAAAACGTAATCCACACCTCATGGAGCTGGTGCCTTGAGACAAGTACTGGGAGGTAAGGAAAGAGGGAAGTGAGTTTTTAAAGTTTGAGTGTTTGGGAAAACTCAGGGGCCTTAACCTAAATAGAGAAACCAAGAACATGGCAGGACACAGTGCTATTCATTTGGATATTTTTCTTTCCCTTCAATAGGATATCTAATGAGGGAATTAATTAATATGACCCCATAGGCTGGAGAGAAATGAGGGTAGGCCTGAAGGTAGTCAGGCCACAAGCCTGCAGCTCTGTGCTTGTTTCAGTTAAGGATGTCTACTGAGGAGGTTGGCTTGATGCTGGCTAGGACATTGGGCAAGGTAGGAGGGAGAGAGGGTGTGAGGAAACTGGGTTGTTTTTACCAGTGTGCATGGGGTGTCCTCAGATGGCAAAAAGGATGAGGGATCTCTGTGGGGTCTCTTTATAAGGGCACTATCCCATTCATGAGGGCTCCACTCTGTGACCTAACCACCTCCTAAAGGCCCCCCTCCCTTATACCTTCAGCTTGAGGGATTCCAGCAAATGAATTTGGGGGACACAAACATCCAGTCCATACTACCTCCCTACTTTTCTGAGGACTCTTTCTTTTCTCCTTTACAGACTGCTCTGCTTCCTCCTATTCTAAATGGGGACATTTTTCAGAAATTGACCCCCAATCCGCTATTCTCTCCACATGGTCACCTGTGTAGAATTTCCAGGTCTTGTCTCTTATTTTAATGTGGAGGCCTTCTACTTATAATTTTATGGTGCACAATAAGAAAGAAATTAAGAATCACAAATATCATAGAATTGACAGACAGATAGTCACAGGCCTGTGAGTTGTTCCAAGGGAAGAGTAGCCCACAGAAGTGCCCCTGGTCACCCACCTTCCCCTTGAGAAGACATAAGGCAGGCTGCATGTGTCCAGTTAAGTGGATCTGTGGATTGAATCACCTAGTTTTACCTAAACTAACCTTCACAAAGTAGACAAAGAACTTGAGACGATTTCCTGAAGGAAATCATGGCTTGCACAACTAAATGAAAGAGCTGCCTCTTCTACTAGCCAGGAATCCTTTGTCAACTAGGTTGTGATGATGAAACACAAAGGGGCCTTAAAAACCTGTTGCCCTTGCCCAGCAGAATCATTTAGTAAGATGTCTTCTAAGCTTTTCCTCTTGTGCTTCTTTTGGGCATTTTTTCCTTGAGCAGAGAATCCAACAATCCCATCTCTTCTGTGGAGACAGAGATTGCCCTGGGAAACCTCCTAGGATCTTTGGGCAGAGCCAGAATTCCCAAGTGAGAGTATCCTGAAGGTTTAGTAATCCAAACCTGGCTGTGTGAGCCAGGTCTCTCCTATCTCTAGGTAATTCTTAAGGCTATAGTCTGCTCATCAACATGATCTCTAAATAATTCGGCTAACTGATGTTTCTGAATTGGAAATCTAGGCTGTACCAATGTAGTCAGACTAAAATACATATTTAAAAAACACAGTTGACCCTTGAACAACACAGGTTTGAACTTTGCAGCTCCACTTACGTGCAGATTCTTTGCAGTGAATGTATTGGAAAATTTTTAGAGATTCGTGACAATTTGAAAAAAATTTATATTTTCTAGTTTATTTTAAGAATGCAGTATATAATGCATGTACAAAATATTTGTTGATTGGCTATTTATGTTACTTGGTTAGGTTTAAGGTCAATAGGAGGCAATTAGTAGTTAAGTTTCAGGGGTGTCAGAAGGTATACGTGGGATTTTGACTGCATGGGGGTCAGTGCCCCCAACCTCTGAATTATTCAAGGGTCAGCTCTCTCTATGTAATACATACAGCTTCAATGAAGGGTGGGAGCCAACTGGGGCTGGCACCTTGTCTCCCAGGTCACAGTACTTGATGTACAAAACTAGTGACTCTGAAAGTGTTGAATTAGCTACAGATTAACTCACGGGAAAACTCTTTCACATGGCAGTGGAAATGTGCTTTGTATGCAGATGCCTCACTATTCAAACAGGCCTTGTTCACCAGCTCTAGCTTCACACTGTCCTTGAAAAATGGAGTGTAAATGATCACTGAATCATGTCTCATTGAAGTCCCATTAGAGAGTGTAAAAATCAGGAGTCATGAAACACTGTGTCCTGCTGGTTGGGTACCAGCCGAAGTAGAATGTGTGGGGTTTGAGGAAGGTGCCAGGAGGGGCCATGAGAGTGGCTGTTCCAAAGGTCAGAAATTAGGTTCTGGGAGGATAGCCAGGAGTGACCGGTATTATTTTACCTGGGGAAATGTGACAGGTGGCATCAGTTAACATAAGTTTATTATTGTATTTGGCCAGCATTCTGTGGGGCACTGTACTTTTTAAATTTTAAGTCCTTGAAGATGTAGAATCACAGCATGTAGACATAATAATCCATCTCTTTCATTTTACAGTGAAGATAATGATTCCTAGAGAAATTAAACAACCACAGTTGGCTCCTCATTGTTATCTGGGGTGAGGATCAGGACATGGGACTTGAGGACCCAGAAGTGTCGGAAGGCAAACTTTCACCCTCTTAGGGTTCTTCTGGGCTGGGCCTGAGAATTAAACTGACATAAGGTAGATCAGTAGGAGGAAAGCATATAGATTTTTTAATACAAGTTTTGTGTGCCACGGGAGCCTTCATAAGGACTGAAGACCTAAAGAAATGGTGAAAACTGTCTGCTTTTGTATCAGGTTGAACAAAGAGAGGCATTGAGGAAACATGCCTAAACTCTGTGGGGCAGCTGAAGGGAGATAAGAATTACTTTGACAAGTCCTCTTTATGTAGAATTATCTTGGTCTAACTTCCAGTCCTTGATGACAGGAGTGTTACTTGCCTTCTGGTGTACAGAGGACACCTTTCATGTGGGAATTCCATCTACTTCTTTGAAGAGAAAGAAGGAAGGTCAGGGTGTTTTTATTGTATTTTCTGTTTTTAACTCAACATATTCAACATGCCAGAGCAGTGTATTTTGAGGTGGCATGTTTTGAACTCCTTCAGAAGTCACAGGGGAAATTTAAGTTGAATAAAAACAATTTCTTGTCAGGGGAGGATTATCTATTTTGGATTGAGGGGTGAGAGCATCTTATCTGGAGAATATGGAAAATGCAGCCTGTATTAGACAGCGACAGCTCTACCCAGGAGGCAGTAGGTGAGCTGATTTCTCAGTGGCTCTTAAATATGATGGCGCCAATTATAGTAGTTGGTTTCTCCTTGGCATGCAATGTAAGAGAAATTGTCCTGGCAAACATATAGTTTGATACTTGCTGTTGTTAAAATAGCTCATCCCATTTCCAGTCAGATATGTTTTCAGATAAATGACAAAGATAATGCCGTTTTCCATTAGGATCCTTTGATTTTTATCTGATGTTATGAACAACTGAATCTCTTTGTGCATCTCCATGTTCCTGACACACTTTGTGCTCTGGACAGTCCCATTCATGTGGCCTTTCCACTCTGAGTTTTTATCATTTTGAGGACCACATGAGAGTGTTTGTCGAACCAGATTTAGAGTAATCAGGACATTAGGATGGCAAAGTGGCTGTCAGCACTCGGGGACAGTATTGTCATGTTTTCAGCAGAGACAATTTTTGCATGCCTGGGAGCATTATTTTTCTTTTTGTCTTTGTGTGCTTAGAGAGCAGAAAGCTCAACTTGAAAATCTCAGGTTCTGGTTAGTGTGACTGTAGATTATTAAAAGGATGCCTAAACCTTCAGATTTATGGAAGTAAGAAAATAAAAAGTTAACAAGGCTAAGAGGCTTGTTATACGGGTATATTGCTTTTCTTTGGAAAAGCGGCAATAAGTTGTAAGCAATAGTTAAGGATGAGTAACATGATTCTCCAGGAAGAAAAAATTGGATTTCCTTTGCCAAAGCCATAGAGGCCGTTGTCCAAGAAGGCAGCCGTAAATACGACTTGGCAGAGGAGGCAGGGTGGTGATGATAGCAGCATTCCCACTGGTGAGCACACGTATTCTTGTTGCTGTGCCTATTTATCTCTGGGCTTTATACCAATACCACAGAGCAGGTATTGAATCTCCATTTTGCTGACTGAACTCAGAAAGGTTCAGTGCCTTGCCAAAACTGAGATTAAAATGTAGGTCTTCCTTGAATCTAAGCCTTTTCTCATGTACTGTATTGCCTCTTAATACAAATATGTATTCCAGTTCCTACATTAAAGAAAGCTAACCAACTGCAGTACCGGAAACCACACATAGCTGTTTGAAAAGGCTACAAAAGCTGGGGGTCTGTTTGGACAGGTTGGTTTGTCATTAGGTGAGGAGCTGGTAGGCAGACCACATGTGTTGTCACCCCTACAAAGAGGAACAGTGAGGAGAAGCCCTTGTTGAGAAATTCATGACTCAGCCTCCTTTCTTGAAACTAACTGTAGATCTAAGTGGTGACTCCAAAACGTCAGGGGCTTCTGAACTATCCGGAGGGCTGGTGAAAACTCATATTGCTGGGCTCAGCTGCAGATTCCAGGGCCCAAGACTCTGCTCAGCCCAGGTTCTCCATTCTGACTGCAGTTGTTTCTCAACTGCAGCGACCAGGTACAGAGCCCGGGGTGCCATGAAGATCAGCCCAGACTGCAACAGCTAGTCTCCAGCGGCCTGCCACCTGGGTCATTCGGAGGCCCACTAGAGGCTTCAGGACAGAAGCATGTGTGCTGTGCAAGAGGGCATTTCCTCCTCAGAGAATGGAGCACTCTGAAGTATGCCTGGCCCAAGTTTTAACTGAGGGTCAGCTGCGGTGGGTAAACCACCAATGCCATCCACTTTGCTCAGCCTTTTGAGACAAGAGATTTGCCAAGATCACTGCTCTGATAAGTGACCTCGTGGGTACAGCCCTTGGGGACATGAGTATTCATAGACTCCAACACTAATGGAAGGCCCACTTTGGATGAGTAACACAATGGCTTTCTCCCACCAAACCAATATGATGTCTTCCACAAGTTATGAAAGATATTTTAAATATCTTTAAATTGTTTATACTCTGTTTTTCAGCTTACACGGACCTTTAGCATTTCTTTGTTAAGGAAAAGCAACTCCAGTTAGCTTAAGCAAAAGATATTTACTAGGAGAATACTAGTTTATCTTAGCTAATCAAAGGAAAAACTAACATTCAAGATTCTCTTGGAATCAATTCTATTCCTGGAATGTCATTTTAGGAATTCATAATCATCTTTCTAGGGTATAACTGTTAGTATAGCTCAACCCTAAGTCTGATCCACTCATCCCTCTCTCTCTCTCTCCCTTTCCAAACTTGCATTGATCTATCTTGGCTCAAGAGTTATTCTTGGACCAGGCAGGTAGAGTCAGGCTCACATGGCATACCTGTTGCCTGTGGGTGCCCATCCTGGTGCTTCAGGACCTGTGCCCAGAAAGGGGGCATCCTTGTGAACCCAGCACCCCACCAAGAGTTACCTGCCCTATGTGATTCTCAAAAGTGTGTTCACTTTTAAATGGGGTTCAGGGGATTTAAAAATGCATAATTACTGGAACTGAGGCATTTAGAACTTGTTTCTGCTTACAGTAAAATTCTCTACTCGCTCTTACAAGGGTGCTTTGTAAGGAGGGTCTCTGCCTTCAGAGAGATGCAGAGCATCCTGTTGGCTGACTTTTTGCAAGGAAAATGTCCTTTTTGTTTGTAACTGTTTTTAATCCTTTGTGAACTTCTCAGATAATTTTGAATCCAAGAGTCAGGCATGTGATAGCCCCATGGCACTGACATTTCCTTCTGCAGCAGGGTCCCCCCAGAGTTGTGTGGTACTGTGTGTTGCAGGGGCTTCAGCAAGGGCCCAGGCTCCAGATGGCTCCTTTCTGTCCTCTTCACTCAGAGCATTCACTTTCTATCTGGCTCCTAAGCCCCTTAGGGATCTTCTCAGAGCTAGAGGCTTCCTCAAGGCTGGAGGCTGGATTTGAAAAAGCCATGGCCCAGGTCCTAGTGTTCCAAGGTGGGGAGATGGAGGGACAGGGCAGGGGGAGCTGGTGTACCCCTGATGGTGCCATCTTCTGGGACTCCAAGTGGTAAAGAGCCCAGGTTCAATAAAATTAGACCAATTACGTATTTGATATTTGAAAAGTCTGGATGTTTATGTGAGAGCCAATGCAATGTACGAAAGAAAAGCTGCACAAAGATCCAATCACCTGGCCAGGAAGTCTGACTTCCTTTGGTGAAAACTGCACCAGCTCTCCAAACCTAGTTCCAGGGGAAGACCTCACCAAAGAGAGGGAGCCTGGCACATGGCCTCTCCACAGCCCCAAGAGGAATGTTTTGCTCAATGTCTTATGATGGGGAGTGTGACCACCCATCGCTGTCCCTTTCCACGTGGGCCTGGACACCAGCAACAAAACCTTCTTTGGTCTCTCTTCCTTTGGTCTCTTGCTTGGGGCACTTCGGAGGATACCAGTGTAGACTGTTACTACAAGGGAAAAAGTTAAGCAGAGTTTCATAAACCAAGATATTTCTGTCCCTCAAGAGGTAGAGTTTGCTCTCCATAGCCCAGCTGTAATGTCCAGTCCTTGTAGGTCTGTCTGAGGACCTGCTCATTCCCAGGTGCTTCTGCTCTCTCTCACCTGCCACCTGGAAGGAAAATGCGGGGTGTACAGACCTCCTCACATGTAGGTGGAGAGAGGAAGGACTGGTTCCCTTCCCTTGTTCACTTCTGGGGTCTCGCTTCCTGTCCCTGGAGGGCCCCTTCTCATGCCCCAGGTGACGGGCAGCAAAAAACAACCTCATTTCTCAGGCAAATCGTGTTTTGACCTCTGCTCTTTTCCTCATGGATTTCAGTGGAGGCATTTGTATGGGAAACCAAAGGAGAGCAACAGATCAAGAGAGAGATCGACATGCATGCACAGGGAGGGCTCTCTCTGTCACTTACCTTCACAATAGAATCATTGAAATATGTGGTGGGTGAGCAAAGATCTCTCTCTTCTTTGAAGTACTAATTAATTGCTGCCTGCCAGAGGGTACAATCTCTGCTCTTGTGGTTAAAAAATGTACAGAGTGCCTCACAGTATGCAGTTCCTTCCGTGTGCAGGAGCTTTCGCTTCAGTTGTTCAGGAAACATTTGTCAAACAGTTATGCTGTTGACACACATCCAAACCAACTAAATCTGTTGTGAAAATTATTTCACAAAAAACTTTGCATTGTTAAAAATACAGGAAAGGTGGAAATCTCAGAATAAAGAATAAATATTTATCAAAAATAATAAAAAAATGAAAACAAAACCCAGAGCCCTTCCCTTTCCTATACAGATTTTTTCGTTTCCATCACTGACAGGTGAGAACTTGTGTGACACGGGTGCTCAGAGCAGCTTTGGCGATCTCCTGTTACACTGATAGGGGGCATGAGTCACCGGAGTTATCCAGGAGCAGAGACTGGCCTGGGACCTCCTCATCCACTGATAGGAAATTTGGACTGTGGTCCTGTTTTCCTGCTTTCATCTCCCTTGGGTGCCTTTCCACTAGTGGTTTTCATTTTATTCACTCCTGGCTTCAGTTTCCTCCTTTATAAATTTGTCTAGTTGTTAAAGGATATCTGAGTACCATACTCAGGCGTTATGGCTTCCTTTCCTTTTAAAGTAAAACAGACTTTCTGCCACGTTGAGAGAGGTTGTGATGGTAAACTTAATAAGCAACAACTGAGGGGTAGCTAGCCCACAACTTCTTTCCTAAAATACACTCTGACTTTCACAATAAGCAGGCGCAAACAGCAGCTTAGAGCCCCTCTAATAATATCCTGTGTACAAAATTCCAGGAGACTGGGAGCTAGCAGCATGTGGACTTTCTCTTTGTCTGCGTTTATCAGGGTTAGGCGATGGATTTCAGTGACTTACCAGCTTTGATTACAGCCTGTGTTCTGGACTCTGGCTGCATACTAAAACCGCTGGGGTCTGGACATGAGTATTAAAAAAAAAACAAAAAAACAGAAGTGGCTCTAATGTGTTGCCACGGTTGAGAACCCTTGGACAAGATCAACACACACATACAGGAACAGTGATGCTCTGGAGGAAAGGACAAGTGTAGTGGTGTGTGGAGGCTGCCATGGATTCATTTTCTTCTTGTAATAAACCAGTTCATTTTACATACCATTTAGAAAAATACTTTCACCCAACCTTCTTGTTCATGCTCAAGAGAGAACATGCAGAGTTGCCTGTGCATCTCTGTAGATGTTTTTGTAGTTACATGGCCCTGTGGTCAGTAAACCCAAGAGATAAATGAGGAATAGTCATGCTGCAGGAAGGATATGCTGAGTTAGTGAAGACACTGCCTTCAAGCTCTTTTAAGCAGTGACTTCCTTAGTGGGTTTTTTTTTTAGAAGATATATTTACATGGAGCTTTGCAGAAGAACATGAATATTAAGTAAAGGAGTTCACATCTATGTAGTGTTGAAATGAGTTAGTTTATAGCAAATCAGTACAAAATAAGTGATTATTCCAAAGGGCATGAAAAACACTGGGGTAGCTCAGTACTTACTGCAGTTGGCAGGGCATCTGGGGACTGCAGCTACTCTTTGTCCCTTTGTATCTCATACATGGATGACAGCTTGCAAGGCACAGAACTCTGCCAGATGTGACTGGGTGGGGAGAGCCCCGCAGCTGGTTTGGCTGCCCAAAGATGGTGAACTTCTTAAGAATAATGATTAGGCACCCTGGCTGCATACTTAGCATCATCTCCCAGGCTTTCAGTCAAATAATTTAAATAGGAGGCACACCCATGGGAGTTTGTAGGAAAACAAGGAGAAACCCTACTCTCAAAAAGTGTCTGCTAATTGTTTGGGGATTTGCAATAAATACTGCAAATATCGGGTGGGACTTCCAAATCCTTTGCCAGGTTTAGTAAATATTAAGTAGAATTTGAGTGCGTGGTTTTGGCAATTGACAAGCCAGGAGCCACTGGTCTCTGAGAACTTCCTGTTTCCTGCTAGCAGCTCCCCCTGCCTCCAGTGCACCTGCGACCATCTCTCTCAGGAGAGGAAGTAATTAAGAGAAAGAAAGCCTTTCCCGTTGAAGTGGACATCAAAAAAAGAGGATGACCAATTGCCATTCTTGACTGCTGCGCAAGAAGTAACTTGCGCTCTGCGGAGTTGTGTCTCCCTCTGTGCGGGAGCCATATCTCTTTCTGTGTCTTTTTCATCATAGGGAGTGGACTTTAAAGTTTAAGTTGGAGTTGTGTGGTGTTTAAGGGAGGCTGACTTGTTTACTGCAGCTGGAGACAGACTGAAGAGCATGGCTGCATAAAGTGGCTGTGCTGGGCAGAGAGCACGTTTTGTTTTTGTAATTTGCATGTGTTTCTCTTAAATTGGAGAAAAATGAAGCATTTTTGGATGGCAGAACAGGTTTCCTGGGCAGGAAGGAGCAAGTGAATAATCTTCCCTGGCCCCTCTCCTGCTAGTGAAGATGAAAGGCAGTCTAGTGGTACAAAACTGCATCTTTTAAAAATCCACCCCTCCAACACAGCAAGTAGTTCAGATGTGGGTGGAGGGTAGCAGGAAATAGCAATTTTCATCAAGTACCACTTGCAAGGGAAGGAGACTTTAAAGAAAATCAGCCTCATCGGAACATGTGTGCTTCTCCATTGTATCTACTTGGTCATTTCTGAGGCCAGGTTTTCTCTAGCCATAACATCCTGTAAAGTGTAGAGTTGCCAATATTCTGGCAAAGCTCTCTTTTTTAATGTCCTTTGCAGTAGAGACCTGCTAGTATAACTCCAGTGTACCCCCCAACCCCAAAGCCAGGGGAAAAGGAATGGGAGCAAATGAAAATTCTTTGCACAGTATGCTAAAAAATACAATCACTGGCTGATCATTCTTTTTATAACCTTTAGGGAAGGCATTCAGCTTGTATGGAGTATCTGTCATTTTCTGTAGCCCTTTCTGTATCCATTTTAGGGTGCAGCCTATTTTGCTTCTTGCTTTAATCTTGTGCATATTTTTACTTCTCAAGTATGACCCTTTGGGGCCGGGTTTCAGTCTTCTCTCTTGTTTCTCCCATGGCCCCAAGGGGAAGGCTTTAGTCACATTACTGTTTTATCAGATGTTACCTGAATGCATTTTTACAAAACACAGTTGTGATTTGCTTTGTTTTTCAAATTCAGCTCCTAACAAATCATCACATCTAGCTGATAAACAATAAAGTGACCACATGGAGAATAGAAGAACTGGCCAGTGACCAGAACCATAGGCCATAAAATCTGACCACCACAAAGGACCAGAGAGATTTTAATTCAACCCAGTTGTTTCACGGGTGAGCAGGGGTGGCTGATAGAGATCAAGTGGCTTGCCCAGGGTGGCGGAAGCAGCATATGTGCTCGAGCATCCACTGTGCTCGGACACGGATCTGCCCCAGGGAAACCTGCGGGGTGGGTGCGTTTACATTTCGCCAGTCTTGAGGCCCCTGGTTTTCCTTGGGGAATATATTTAATTGATTTTTAATTTCATCTCCTCTGAATTTAGGGCTAATTAATTGCTTGTTTTTTTTCCCTCTGTCTACTTTCTAAAACGTCTTCATGCTACTTTCAAGGAATCCGATCTGAACAGTCTAACCATTGTCCGCATGTGGTGGGTGGAAGACCGATGATACAGACAGACAGTGGCTAGACCATATGCAGCACCAGAACTCTGACCCCTAATCTGCAGCAACCAGTCCAGGGAGCCGAGCAATACCCGCCGTGGTAGTTGGCCCTAAATGGCCAAGACTTGATCAGTTACTGACACTTCACAAATTTTTGTCTTTGTTTTCAGCATAGGGAAAGCCAGATATGCTCCCCTAACCAGCCACAGAGGATGCCGCACTTCCAGCTGGCCCTGCTTGCAGCTTCCCCATGCTGACAGCCTCTAGTCAGGGCACAGCCATACACCCCATGCTGACAGCCTCTAGTTAGAGCCCCCCCATACACCCCTGTCACCCCCAAGCTTTCCCACTCCCCTGCCTGCTGCCTCTGAGTCTCTCAAATGTAAGTGATGGCGATCAGCGAGTGGTGGGGCTGACTTCCTTGCTCAGCCTAGCTCTCAGCATCCAGCTGTCGCTTCTCATTGGGTGGGCTTTGCCTACGTGGAGGAAGACCCAGAAATAAGACAATTCCCACCTACTTCAGTGTTCTCTCTGGTCTTGATTGTGCAGCAAGCTAGACATCTGCATAACAGAGGTTTTAAAAGCCTGTTTGTGTCTTCCTTTATCAAAAGTTTTGTTCCATCTGGGCTGAAATGAACATATACCCTCCGTGGCATTCTCCTGACCTGCCGCCCCAGTGACCCTGCCAGGACAGGAAAGGAGGCTGGCATGGCTCAGCCATCACCTTAGTGTTTTCTGCATGCCCCATTTACTACTCACACTATAATTTCACAAGCATGATAATGTCAGGTATCAACTCTCTTTTCCTTTTCTGGAATCCACCCTTTTCTCTTATTTTGAAAATCAGGATTTTTCTTATTATTCAGTATTTTCAGTACAGATTTAAGATCTGAAATCACAAATAAAGTTTGTGATTTACTGGCCCAGGGTATCTTTGTTTTGAATGTCAATAGTTAACTTTAAATAGATGAAATTATTTTGCCTCAGGGATCAAGATCTTGCATGTCAGTTCCTCTGAACAAGGACACTGCCACAGTGGTGCTACTTGACAGGGCGGGGAACAGGGATTTGGTCCTCCAGAGTTCTTGGCCCAGCCTCATCCCCTAGCTCTCTGATAGGACCAATTGGCATCTTCTCAACATTAGGTAAAGTGCTGTGCGGACACAGTCACAAATCCCTCATTCCAAACACATTGAACCCATAAGCCCCTTCAAGGGAGAAAAGTTAATGTTCTAAGTGCTTGGAACATAGTCTGGCCCATAGCCATTCAGTGTCTGCTGGCTACTGCCGTTCCTCCGGTGGCTACCTTCTCCTACTGCTGTTACAGATAGAAATCCTGGAACTGTTACTACCTCTCAGCCATGTCTGCTTCACCCTTACAGTCCTTGAACATGCCGAGCTCTTTGCCACCTCTGGCATTTACCCACACAGTTCCTTCTGCTTGATACCTCTCTCACTTCTTTCTGCCTGGCTTATTCTTCCTCATCTCTCAGATGCCTCTTAAATGTCACTTCCTCCAGGAAGACTTCCAGAACTCCAGTCTACATTAGGGTCCCATGTTATTCTCTTAGACCAGAGCTCAGGAAGTGTTTCCGAAAAGAACCCAGTAGTAAATATCAAACTTTGTAGGACATACAAACAGCTACTCTGCTGTTGTAATGCAAGGGCAGACATGGGCAATATGTAAATGAGTGAGTGGGCTGAGTTCCAGTAAAAAACTTTATTTACAAAAACAAGTGGTAGGCCGTTGCCAGCAGTTTTTAGGGCACATAATCTACACAGTATGATTATGTGACTATTATCTTTCTCCCTCTGGGTAGAAGCTTATCAAACACAAGGACTGATTGGTGTCCATTTCTGCATCTAGAATGCTGGGCACATTTATTGAATGAATGAATGAATGAGTGAGTGAGTGAGTGAATTAGTGAATGAATGAGTGAATGAAGAAGTGAGCGAGTGAGTGAATGAGTGAATGAGGTGGAAATGCAGTAGGCCTTGAGGTCCGCTTTGTGATTTCTGGTAACAACACACCAACTGTCCTCGGTCTGTTTGCCAAACCGTTCTTTATCTTCTAGCTCTGAATATTTCTTTAAAATAAAATCCTCAGTGATTTGTGGCCTTTATTTCCTTCCCCTTCCCCCAGTCTAGAGCCTTCTGGACTTACCTGCCCTCCTAAGCTTGGGCCATTCAACTGGTAATCACCTTTAGGCAGTTACTGGGCCAGATGGGAATTTGCGATCCCTTCTTCTCTAATTAAAACATGGGAGTAAAATTCTGTGTATGTCATTATGAGATATGAGCTCATCTAAAGAGCCTGATGGCATTCATATTACAGGGAGGAACACTAGGCCATGTCCAATTGTTGGTAATGTGATTTAGAGGAACCTGGTCACTGCCTAGCAAGCCTACCCCAAGTATTTCATGGTGCAGTAATTTCTTTTATACCAAACTAGTTTGTTTTGCCCAACCACACTAAAGTCGAAAGGTGTGATCCTTATTTTTATAGGTAACTAATTTCCAAGCTACACTTTAGGATGTGCTGATCTCAGTTGTATTTCTCTTGCCTTATGAATGCCTTGCAGTTGAGCTTCAGTCTCCACAGAGCCAAAAGTTAGAGGGGCTGTGGAACCCTCAGAGTTACGATGGCTCTGTCTTTTTAAACAGGCTTTTAAAACCTCTTTTATGCTCTTACCACACTGTAGTAAGTTTTCAGGGAGTCAGTGAGTTCAGGCTGCTCAGTGTCACAGATGTAGAAGTGTTTCCCATGATCAGGAAGTTAAAGACTAGTTTAGGTTACAAGCAGTTTGTCTTCTTGGAAACGTATAGTTGTTCAGACACTCATTTTCCTGGTTAGACAAAAAAACTATTCCCAGGCAGTTGATTCTGTGGCTCCCATCTGCTCTGGCCTGCTTGTGGTGTTTAAGAGGTCCCAGGAAGTGGTTGACTTAGGACAGCCACCTTGTAGCCACACTCGGGGACCAGGAGCCAGGGCTTTGGGAGGATAGAGTATACTGCTCAGGGTTCAGTAGCAGAAGCAGAAACTCCTGTTCAAGCACAAAGGATGTAACACAGGGTGTCTTAGTCAGCTGGGGCTGCTGTGAAAACATACCACAGCTGGTGGCTTAAAACAACAGACGTTTGTTTCTCGCAGTTCTGGAGGCTGAAGTCCAAGATCAGGTGCAGGCACATTCGGTGTCTGGTGTCTGGGGGTACTTTCTTCCTGGCTTGTGGATGGCTGCCTTCTCACTGTGGCACCTCATGGCAGAGAGAAAGCTCTGAAGTCTCTTTCACTTCTCCTAAGGGCACTAATTCCATCAGAGGGCCCTACGCTCATGACCTTATCTAAACCTGATTACCTCCCAAAGACACCACCTCTAGATCCCCTCACACTGGGGCTTAGGGGCTGGGACTCAAACAGCCCATGACAGAGGGAGGCAGGTGCTGATGCACTTGGAAGCACAGGAGATGCAGAGCTTCCAGGAATGATCCTCAAAATGATTCCAGGGAGATGGAGGGAAGGATCTAAATCTGGGGGTTCACTAAAGATGCTGCCGGCTGTGGACTCAGCCCTTCCCCTAGTTCCCTTGGACATCTGCACCTGTGGTGGGTGGTAAATCCAGGACCAGCTTGAAATTATTAATCATTTTATCTTTGCATTTGTGCTTTTCAAGTCAAGTCCGATGAACATGCTCTGGGCTTCCACCTCTAGCACCTGACTGCCTCTCCAGGAGGATTCTCAGTCACCCATCCACCTGCCCCTCCCTAGTGACCACTGGCAGTCCCCACGGTGCTGGCCTGGGCAAGGACATGGAGATGGTTGGTGACTGCAGTGGGGTTGATGGGGACACTGGCCTGCATCTTTTTGCCCAAGGGTATGTGACATTAAATAGCAAATAAAGACACCATAACAAGTTGAGAGAGACTGTGGATGCAAGGGGAAAAAAACTTTTCCCCCTGCTTTTTGAGTAAGGGGCCCTAACATTTAATTTTACTCTGAACTCTAGGTTTTGTAGCTGGCCCTGGATAAATTTAACACCTCCATGGCTGTGTGCAGCAGCCCCAGCCTTGCTTCTGTCCCCCTGCTCACCTAGGACTCAGGACCTGCTGGGAGAGAAGCAGCCATGGGGAAGTCTGGGAATATAGTCTGTGGGCTGCATCCTTGGCATGCATAAGGTGCCCTGTGAAGGGTGGAGATGAGGGAGCCATCAGTCCCAAGAGGGGAGATGGCACAGCAAGACCAAGGTACAGGCAGGGAGGAGAGTGGGGCATGTGTAAGGGAGGGACTTATCCCCCCAGCTTTCTTCTGTAGTCTGTAAATTAGTGTTGCTTAACCTTAGGAAGCAGGGTATTTGAAAATGGAGATGCGTGGATCCTTATCCTCAAATATTCTGATGCTGAAATCTTGTGATGAGGCTCAGAATTTAAGTCAGGAGGTTCTCTGGAAACCCTGGCTAAGACATGTTTCAGATCAATTGCTAGATTCCTCTCCTCCATGCTCACCAGGCCACCTGTCCCACCCATATATATTTTTTCTTTTCTGCACTTTTTTCATGGCTATTTTGTCTGTTTTTATTAACTTTCTCATTGTTAAGGGAGAGCAAAGTATGTTCTTTCCTTTGAGTGCTCCAGGTAACCTAGGATGTTCATGGTAAATGGTAAGACAGGGCTATGAAGTTATCTGTGGAGTTCAGGGTTGACTTCACTCAACATGTATGGGACCCCTACAGTGTCCCTGTCAGTGGGAACACTGAATAATAAATGCACAGCTCCTTTCCTGTAGGGATTTGCAGCCTCAAGAGGGAAGCTGGGCACTTCTCCCCTTGCAAGGTTCATGCACTGTGGGGAGCAGTGTCTATTTGGAAAAAACAAAACAACACTTTGCAAATAACCCTTGGGTTCTGTGGTATCTGCTCTTATTTCCTGAATGCAGGGTGTTGGTGCATCTGCAATGCTCTCCATGGTCATGGAATATCTGTCTTCCCCCTTGAGAAATGAACTCAGCTGTGACATTCCAGCTGTTCCCGCTGCAGAGACTACACTTGAACTTCAGCGATTGAAGCTGGGGCATTCTGGAGGCCATGTCCTGCAGTTCACAGCTCTGCTAACTCAAGGTCGTTGGCCTTCTGGGTTGAAAGTGTCCTCCCACAGATGCATTTACCATTTGGAAGGTACAGAATTTCCCTTTCTGGAAGGCACTTGAGCAGCAAGGGACATTGGCTCTCAAGTAACTGTTATGGAAGGAGGCGGCTATGACCTGAACCCTAAGCCATCACAGGTGTGTGTCTTCTGACAGAGAGGCATGTCTGTGGCCCAGGTGTCCCCTAAATGATGGTGTCAGCTCCTTCCTGCATATTGCAGCCATTCTACCTCTAAATTGTTGCTTCATTCATATCCTTGGCCAATTCTTCCATACCATCTTGCCAGTTCTTCTGAGCTGCCGTGGGACTGTATTTACCAACTGCCACCAGCTGAGCTCTCCCTAGATGAAGGAAGCTTGATACTTGCTGACATGAGCTAGGGAACTTTATTTGTGCTCTAACCAGATCTCTGGGAGGTGTGTTCTGTTAAAACGCCTGGGACAGTGACCTGGACATAATGTAGATGTTGTCATCATTATCAGAGAGCAGCAACAGCTGTTAGCACCAAGTGTGTATGTTACCATGCTAGACGCCGCAGACGAGAAACACATGCAGAGCCCAGGCACTGATGGGCTCGCGTCAAGACAAACAGTGCTCTACAGCCTGAATTTGTAAGTTACAGAATGCCTTCCTGTGCAGTACTTCACTCACATTTCTTTGGTGAAGGATAATCACTTTTCAGCTTCAAAAAGACCTCATTCGTGCTTTGATTCTCAGTGTCACCACATGCAAGCAATAGCTGAACCTGGCTCCCTGCTGTGAAATGGAAAATACTAAAGGATATTCGCTTGCTTTTCCATTATTCACATGCATCAGTGGCAGACCTCTATGGCAGCGCATCTTCTCGAAGCAGGTGGTCATGTGTGGGCTCCCACCTCAGCCTGAGATGGCTTCATTTCCTCCAGCTCTTCTCCATCATAAGAACATTTGAATGATGCAGATACTTTGCCTATAAATAACTCCCAAGATACATCAGTTTGAGCTTTACCCAAATGGGGGACCAAAGAGAACAAAGGACCGAGAAATCTCAAGTAGGTTTTAACTACTGTTTATTGAGTACCTACTATGTGCTGGGTACCCTTTTACACACTCAGGAAGCAAACTTGTTTTCAAAAGAAAATGGAGTGTGTTTGGGGCTAGGCTGTTCCCTATAGATTTAGAACACCTCACTGAGAAGTTAAATCCCTAGGTTCCCTTTTTGAATTTGCCATAGTCTTAAAATGCTTACTTTCATAAAACAATGCTAAATGCAAATGATCTTTGGAATTTCATGTGGGCTGTAAGGGAGGAGAAAGGACCTGTGCCGATGGGTTCCTGAAACTCTGCTTTTCAGTTGTCGATTGAACCTCTGCAATCTGGGGACTGCCCCAGCCTGGTGGAAGCAGAATCAAATCAAAGCGGATTAATCTGTTAATGAGTGGCCTGTAAATGACATGCTATCTGCTATATGTGCAATGCCTGGTATGGCAAATGTATTTTTATTAGGTTTAGACAGGCCAAAATATCTCAATATGTGTGATGTGATGTAATCTCTGCATTGGGGGTAGGAGTTAATTAGGAAGAAGATAATTAGAGATCAGCAAAAATGTAGAAAGTTACTATCCAGTAATTGAAAAGAATGCACACATACAGAATTGAGAAAGGGGGTGCAATCTCCCTATAAATTAGGGAAGACAATACACATGTCTGGGATTGTCTGGGTCCATCCAGTCCTATAGCTGATAGTAAATGTTTATCATTGTTATTTATTGAGCAGTAATGGTGACTTTGTACCTGTTCTGGATTACATGGACCACTCATTCTGTTTTCTTGAGTTGTAAAACTTGGGTTGGGTTTTGGGTTAGAGTGTTGGAAATGAAGGGCCTTCAAGCTCCTGCCCTATTTTAAGAGTTGATAGAGGGAGATGCAGTCAATTCAGGCAAGATGCTGGAACTTCTATGTTCTTGGGTAGTTATGGCTGTCTCCTGGAGCCTGGTGCAGGGGCATGGGAGTGTAGAGAGAGAGACTCAAACATCTGGCTCACTGGATCCTGGGAGACATCATTACTTCATGTTACCCAGCTGCCATCACGGGATTAGGCATGCTGTGCCTCGAAGGAGAAACTGTATGGACTCAGGCATGTGTAAAGTAGGACAGCCCCAGGATGGAGCTGCAGCCCTTCAGTGGCCCCTTTCAGAGGCCCCTCCTGCAGAGTCTCTTTCATGATAAGCCAATCACGTGGTGAAGTCAGGAACAGGATCAGGTTGGGGGGCAGGGGGAGAATCCTGCCACCGTGGCTTGCTCTGTCTGGTGGAGAGATACCATGTTTGAGTGACTGCACTGGAGGGGGTGAGGACCTGATAATATGGGTGAATGTTGAACCACTGTGTTGTGTGTGTGAAACCTTCATAAGAATGTATATCAATGATACTTTAATTTAAAAAAAAAGAGCGATACCATGTTTGTATGAGCACTTGTGAGCTTTTGGCATTTGAGATATTGAATCCAGAAGTATTAACACAGTTTCTAGCCAGGCTTCTGGGTAAAGGCTGCAGAGACCCTCCCATGAGCTCCCCAGCAGCCACCTCTGGAGAGGAGAGGAATGCCAAAAGGTGTATAAATTATATAAATTCTTTACGATCAACTAGAGGATGTTTGAATGCATACATTAAGGCAAAAAGCCTGTTATCAATAAGTGGCCTCATTTTGTAAGGAAGTAGAAAGTTGTAGAAATACTCAATATAGAAGAAAAAGAGGATAAACTAGTTCTTTTGATTCTAGTTCTTTGCTGCTTAAGTGGGGAGCTGCACAGGCACCCCCGATTCTGATTAAATATTCCCTTTGAGACTTCCTCAACCCCAGGGTGATTTCAGAAACTATGGCCCCTACATTTTAACTCAGATGATTTATGTACTTCAAGGCAGAACCCGTAAAGAGTCTCTACTCTGCAATCCATTCCCATCTGGGGTTTTGTTTTTTGAGACAAAATAAAGAGGCATCAGTGAACCTGTGTTTTGCTTCTAAGGAAATCCCAAGCTTCTTTGTTTAACAAATGTTGATCTGAGGAAGTGTGGTAGTCTATCCCTTTTACAACATTTCTGATAAAGAATTATCCTCCTAATTTATTGAACCATGCAAGCGGCTTGCTCAGGAGGTCCTTATGTTCTTTTTCAGCCTTCTGTAGTGGGAACTTCTGGCCACAGGCATTCTGTGTCCTCTGAATAGTTGTTCTGGCACATTCTTTATCTGAAAACACATGGAAATGACACATGTCCTGACACTCACTAAATTTTATGGAGCCCCTGGCCTGGCTTCTCACATGGGAGTCTCAGTGCTGTGCTCAGAGACCCAGGATGTCCACAGGACTTAGTGCATTAAAGGGCTTTCTTATCACCACCTTGCTACCTCCAGTCAGCTCACTGGGTGCACCTTGGACTGGGAGCTCAGCTCTTGGGAGAGGACAGGAAGCCCCCTGCCTGGGCCAGGGCAACGGGATTGCATGCAAAGGCTCTGTTCTGAGGCCACTTGTAGACAGTGGGACTTCAGAATCTTCCAGAATAAGGGGAATGCCTGTCTCATGATTTGAAAAACTTCCCCCTATGATTCTGTCTGCCTTCCCAGACTCCCTTGGACCTACTGTTTGATTTGATCAGTTCTTTATCCAAAGCAAAGTCTGATTACAGTAAAGTAATCGGAAAGCTCATTATGAAGTCATTTGTCATCTCTGTTCACAATCTCACTGACCTCACTTTCAAAAGCAGCCCTCAGATAAGAAAATCTCTTAGGCCAATTACTTTTTCCATCCAGGAAAGATGTGAGAACAACTCCAATGCAAGAAAGATTCCTGGGTGACAGAAACTCTTTATATGCTGCCAGAGCGCGTGGCCTTCAGAATGCAGTGCACAGGAGTGCTCTGTAGCTCCACCCCTTCTGGCCAATAGGTCCACTTACCTTTGGAATTCCTGGGGCACAGGAAATGCCCCTATTCAAATGCAAGTCAAAATGAGAAGCAACGCATGTTTTGTGAACACTGAGGGCACATTTGCTTGTGGAGTACCTGCCTGATCTCAGGCTCTGACCCTGTGCTGGGCCTGCAGACATGGGTGGAGGCTGCCCAGTGCACATGCTCTGCCCATATGTCTGTCTGTCCATCTACTGGGTGGAATTTAGAGTTGATGACACTGGAGCACAGCACAGCCCATCCAGTGAACTGCACACACACATTTCTACCTGCTTGTTTGATAGGTCCCAGTGAGTCTCCTGTGGCTACCTCAAGCCCAGCGTTGTCCTCCAAATTCCTTGTCCCCACTTAACCAGACTTTTCCTGCTGCTTCCTCATCCCACTGTGCAGGGACACTAGTTGTGCAGTTGTTGAAGCCAGAAACCTGGGAGTCACCTTCAACCTTTTCAGGGGAAAGAGCCCCTCCTCTGCCTCCCACCCTGCTGGTGCACCCATTTACTCAGTCTTTCAGGCATCTCTCCTCTGAGTATGTCTTAGTCTGTTACCTAACTCTCCACTCCCGCTGCCACGCACGCTTCTTACTTGAACTAGCCAGCCCCTCCCTAACTGGCCTTCCTGCCTGCCCTCCTGCAATCCATCCTTCATGTTTGCACCCAAGGAGAACTCTCTGTAGCAGCACAGCTGACTCCCTGGGTTAGCACCTGTCTGAGCTCAGTCCCATGTCTTTTCCACTTGATTTTCTTCTCAACCTCAGACCTGACCACGCCAAGACCAAATTCCTTAGTGTCACACTCCAAATCAGTCATAATGGGGCCCAAGTCAATCTGCCTATCCAAATTTTTTACCACTGCTGCCTTTGAATACATGTTGCCACTGACCACACTGTGCATCTGGAGGTCTCTGGGACTTTGCATTACCTTCTTGTGCCTGAATGCTTTCACTCACCTTAAAAATCCATTCCTGCTGCACAGCCTGCACCATGTGGCCACCTGGCGCCACTGGCCCACATCTGCAGGCAGAGCCCCAGGTGGTTCCTTCCCAGGACTCCCAGAGCATTCATAGGTGGTTTGATCCTGGCTGGCAGTCCCCGCTCCTATCACTGTCTATCACAGATACTTGTTTACCTATCTGTGTTCTCGGGGTGTAAGTGCAGCTTCTGAGGCCTGAGACCATTGCCCATGTATTTCCCAATTTTTACTGCTCAACCAAGCCCATGTCTGGTACAGACTTGTGTCTCAGGGGGAGCAAATGTAGCAAGACAGGCAATGCTACGAGATGGGTGTTGTGCAGCTTGGGCTGGTGGAGATAGGGCACAGGAAGTAGAGCAAGTGCCAGCACCTTTGAAGATGACACACACTGATAAGCAATCAGTGAAATATATTAACACATAGTAAATCTTTGACTTGTTAGCAAAAGTGTCAGGCAGCATCTGCACAGAGAAGACTGAATTTCTGTCTCACTGAAGACATAAATCAGCATGCCTAGCTTCTCTGGGGAACTTTCTGGAAGCACTTATTTGATGCTGTTCAGAGTTCCAGGAATTTGAGGATCTTAATTATCTCAAGCTGACTCATTCCTGAGAATAGTAAGAATTTACCACATATTTGCAAGTGCTACTTGGAGTTTTTCTAAGGATTGCTTCAAATGTGTCAAGTCTCAGTTAATTGTCTCTTGTGTGTCTAGGACTAGAGACAAGTGAAGGGCATGACTGCTAGTTGCAGTGTGCATCCCCAGGGCTGGCAGAGGGTGTGCATGCATGGGCCTTGGCAGGTGTTCCAAACTAAGTTGATCCCAGATCCTTTTTCCTGGACACTAGTGTGCCATAGAATCACACTTTGGGAAATACTGATCCTGTATGATATTTTTATTTTACAGAGCATACACCTGAGGCCTGAACAGGTGGAGGCCAGGAGGCTAGAAGGTGATAGAGCTAGAACTGGAACCTGGGTCTGCCTGCTCCTGGGTTTGGGCATCCCCTGCGAGCTATGTGGCTCCCAATGTAGGGCTGAAAGAAGGTTGTGCTAAGCAGGCCTACACACACACACACATGCACCTTGGCCAGAACTGGCCCTGGGTAGTAAGTAGATAGTATTTGTGTTGGCATCTGTTCACCTGGCCCACCTGTCAACAGCATTTTGGCACCAGCTACCCAACCTCCCAGCACCTGTTGATTCCAGGCCATTCGGGTTCTCTGTGACCTCCAGCGGCTTTCCCCCGCCTCTGTTCTGTGACGCAAGCAGAACTTTGACAGTATAATTCCTGTCCACTGCCTTCAGAGCAATGACTCAAAAGGGAAGTTGTCAGAAGTGAGCTGGTGAAGGTGGGCATGAGGCAGGGAGGCCTGTGAGGCAGAGCCCACTGCCTCTGGAGCCTGTACTTTCGCCTCAGCCCTGGGCTGAGCACAGAGCTTTGGATGTGGCTGTTTGCAGCCAGATCCCTCCTCTCCCTTTGGTGGAGAGCTCTTGGAAACAGGAGTTACTGGGAAAGCAAAAGTAAAGAGCCCAGCCTCTCTCCGGGGCCTGGGCCTGCAGGACCAGTGAGCGGCTGCAGTCAGATTGTCTGCAGTGCTCTGGGTGGGCACTGGGGGCCGGGCACCACAGGGCAGAACTGGGTGGGCATCATATGGGTAATTGGTGTCCTGACTACCAGGGGCCGATTGAGGTTGGAGGAAAAAACCCAACTGAAATGCCCTTTCTCTCCTTGTCTCAGCCATGCAACCTCGAGTGGAAAGCAGCCACAGCAGCTCTGTAATTTGAGTGGAGGCAGGTGCTTTGTCCTCATGGCACAGCTGAGCAGAGAGGCTGCAACTGACCGAGGTCCTGCAGGAGGGGGACCGCTAGCCCTCAGAGCCCCATCCTCTGACCTGCACACTTCTTTGTCTCCACTCTGTGAGCCCTCTCAGATGGAACCACATCCAGAGGCAGAAAACCTAGGTCCCAGGGAGACCAGGATGCTGGATAATTCACGGAGAATAGACCAGGCCCCTCTCCATGCCATCCAGCCCTGCCCACTTGCCGTAACATGCTTGGCTGAGCTTGCGTTGAGGTTCTGAGGACAGCAGCCATCAGGAGATAGGGGCCCTGGTTCCCAGATCTGCTGGATAATTGTGGGAACCGGAGCAAGGCTCCTAACAGAAGGCAGGGATTTGAACTTAAGGCTTCCTGATGGTCTTGAATGTGGGAAACATGCTCCCCATCAGTTTCTGTTCTACTGCTAGACCTAAGCCAGCCCAGAGGACACACACATTCTGCTGCACCCCTGTGGTTTGTGAGATAATGGTCCCACTTAACTGACTCCTTATGGTGTGGCAGCACTACACCCAGCACTCTGTGTGTATGAGCTCTTTCAATCACTGTCAGGATACTGGCAGCAAAATGTTGTCATACTCATTTTGTAGATGAGGACCTGAGGCTCAGCTTGCCCAGGGTACCCCAGAAGGGAGTGGCAAATACTCAATCCCAGTTCTGTCCCCATGGCCCAGGCTTATACCCACCTCCCTGTAGGCAAATGGCCACTTACTCTTAGAATGGGCCAGGTCTTTGTTTTTCCAGCTTTATTGAGATAGAATTGATGTAACTGACACATGAGATGTGTAAGTTGGAGGTATACAACATGATGATTTGATGTATGTGTATATTGCAAAATTATTACCACAGTTGGGTAGTTAATACCACCACTACCTCACATCATTACAGTTTTGTTGTTATGGTGGTGATGAGAACGTTAAGATAAACCCTCTTAGGAACTGTCAAGTACACAATACAGCATGTTAACTGTAGTCACCACGTGAAGTTACATCCCCAGAACCCATTCACCTTATCATTGGAAGTTGGTACCCTTTGACCAACATCTTCCCATTTCCCCCACCCCCACCCCCAGCCCCTGGCAACCACTCTGTTTCTATCAGTTCTGCTGTGTTTAGGATTCCACATATCAATGAGCCACATACAGTATTTGTCTTTCTCTGACTGACTTATTTCACTTAGCATAATACCTTCAAGGTTCACCCATGTTGTTACAAATGGCAGGATTTCCTTATTTTTTTATGGCTGAATAATTTTCTTTATCCACTTTTCCACTGATGGACACTTAGTTGCTTCCACGTCTTGGCTATTGTGAATAATGCAGTGAACATAGGGGTGCAGATAGCTCTTCAAGCTCCTGACCTCATTTCCTTTGGGTATGTATTCAGAAATGGGATTGCTGGTTCATATGGTCATTCTAGTTTTAATTTTTGGAGGAAACTTCATACTGCTTTCTATAGTGGCTGTGCCGGTTTACGTTCCCAACAGTGTATGAGGGTTCCCTTTTCTCCATATCCTCCCTCATTAGCTCTTGTCTCTTTGATAATAGTCATTCTAACAGGTGATCTCTCACTGTGGCAGTCACCCTGATTAGCAATGTGACCACCGTTTCATGTGCCTGTTGGCTGAGCCAGTTGTTGAATTTCCAGCTGACCACTGACACAGGGGAGAAGAAATCTCTGTAACTCAGCAGCAATATAGAGCCTTGCTATTACTCCTTGACTAGGGAAGGTGAATTTTCCATTCCCTGAGATGGACTAAGGGAGGAGGCTGTTTTCCCCTTAAAGGCTGGTGCCTGACTATGGTGGTCAGGTAGTGTAACATGGCGGTTAAGGGGAGGGTCGAAGGCCTGGCTGGGTATACAAACTGAGTGATCAGATTAGTTCACATCTCTGTGCCTCAATTTCTCCATCTGTACAAAGTTGCTAATAGTAGTGCTTATCCTGAAGGTCAGTATGAGGTAAAATGAACTAATACCCATAAAACTCCAGGAACAGTGGTTGTGGTATATGCTCAGGAAATGTTACCTATTTGTATTGGTTGGCACTTTTGTGTGTTATTCTGTGCTTGATTTTCTCTGCCCATTCCATGTTTCTACTCTCAGATACTTCTTCAAGTAGTTCTAGAAAATCTCTAGCTCTCCTGCTACCATCATATCCTGACAGGGCCAGCAGGGTGAAATCTTGTGAACTGATGAACTTTAGAGCAGGCAGAGGAAGCTTAGAAAGAGGATCTGAGCACTTAGTGGTGTGGTTGGACACGTGGGAGCTCGTCCACTGTTTTGCAGCCCAGACAACTCGAACCTCTGACCTCTGTGGTAGAGGATATACACAGAGGTCATAGACAGCTATTTGGAAAGGCTTCTGATATCAGCAGAATCATTTTACAAATGCAATCCCTAATGATATAATCAAGGTTTGTTTCTCTCCTTGGATGATAGAAGGCTACAGAAACGAAGCTGTTTACTCTAGTGGAAGATCTATAAGATTGATCAGAAAATAGCCCATCTTTAGTCTTTTCCTTATACTCCTTGTGAACAGTGCTCAGCCATATCGTTCAGCCGCTACGGCCTCTGCTTTGTTGCTGGGGCCATGCTGGCAGTGCTGGCCCAGATGGCTGGCACTGTTGGTGCTCACCCTCTTTCCTTCTTGCCTGGGTGACTTTGAATTGTCCCCACTAGGCTGATCCTTCCTTTCCTGAAAGGCCTGCCTCCAAGCTGGGAGGTAGCCAGGAGAAAATACACTCAAAATAAAACCTGTGTTCCCCCAGCGTTGGCTTTCCTGAGCCTGGGTCACCGGGGCCTCCCCGCCTTTCCACCCTGTGCTGTGGAGCAGAAGAGCAATGAGGAGCCTGGGATCCTTTGCCAGCAAGGCTGCAGCTGTCCTTAGGTACGTGGGATCAGTGGACAGGGCTGTGGAATTCAGGAGTCAACTCAAAGGCCTAGTATTGCCCAACTCAGAGGTCTGAGGTCCAGTTCCCCTGCTGGCTTATCAGGAGCAAAGCTCACGCTTTCCTCTCTATCCTTGCTGTATCTTTTCTCCAATTAATTTTTCTGCTTTTTGTCAATTCAGCAGGAGAAGAAAGGGACAGTATCTGTTGGCTCCCTAAAACCCAGGAGTGCGGACATTCCTCTGGCAGTGGTGACAGGGGAGTGACCTTAGAGCCGCCATCCATACAAGACACATCTCGGTCACATCACAGACATGACGCATGAGACTCAGGCTTTCTCATGTGCATAATGCAGGAAATGCAGCTACCTCGGGAACTGGGTCATCCCAGTTAGGTGGAGGGGCAGACCTCCCCTCTCAGTGAAGGTGCGGTAAAAGGACTTACTTCACCAAAATCCAGTGCTAGGGCAAGAGAGAATGTGTAGGAAGTCATACTCTCTTCTGAAAAGAAGGGAATAGGGTCAAATTCTTGGTGAATTACACTCTGGGGATCACTGCAGGGATCTCATTCCTGGGCTCCCAGCACAAGGCTGGAGCAGGAAGGTCTGCAGACTGGGCAGAACAGATGTTATTAATTAATTAATTTATTTATTATTAAAGTATCATTGATATACAATCTTATGACGGTTTCACATACACAGCACAGTGGTTCAGCATTTACCCATATTATCAAGACCTCACTCACTCCCTTTCTGCAGTCACTCTCTACAGCATATAGTAAAATGCTGTAGTCATTACTGGTATTCTCCATGCTGTACTGCCGTCCCACTGACCTACCTATATTGTGATTGTGAACTGTAGTGGCCCTTAATCCCCTTCTCCCTCCCCACCCACCCTCCTCAATTCCTTCCCTTCAGTAACTACTAATCCCTTCTCAGTGTCTATGAGTCTACTGCTTTTTGTTCCTTCTGTTTTGCTTTGTTTTTATACTCCACAAATGAGTGAAATCATTTGCTTTTAGTCTTTTCTGCCTGACTTAATTCACTGAGCATAATACCCTTTAGATCCATCCATGTGGTTGCAAAAGACAGGATTTGTTTTCTTTTTATGGCTGAATAATATTGCATTGTGTATATGTACCACACTTTCTTTATCCATTCATCTGTTGATGGACATTTAGGTTGCTTCCATATCTTGGCTATTGTAAGTAGTGCAGCAATAAGGATAGAGGTGCATATGTCTTTTTGAATTAGGGATCTTGTTTTCTTTGGGTAAATTCCTAGAAGTGGAATGACTGGTTCAAATGATATTTCTATTTTTAGTGTTTCGAGGAACCTCCATATTGCTTTCCACAGTGGTTGAACCAATTTACATTCCCACCAGCAGTGTCTAAGGGTTCCCTTTTCTCTGCATCCTCACCAGCATTTGTTGTTTCTTGTCTTTTGGATGCTGGCCATTCTAATTGGTGTGAGGTGATATCTCATTGTGGTTTTAATTTGCATATCCCTGATGATCAGAGATGTGGAGCATCTTTTAATATGTCTGTTGGCCATCTGAATTTCTTCTTTGGAGAACTGTCTCTTCATATGCTCCACCCATTTTTTAATTGGGTTATTTGCTTTTTGGGTGTTGAGGCTTGTGAATTCTTTACAAAATTTGTATGTTAACCCGTTGTCAGATATGTCATTTACAGATATATTCTCCCATATTATAGGATGCCTTTTTGTTCTGTTGATGGTGTCCTTTGCCATACAGAAGCTTTTTAGTTTGATGTAGTCCCACTTGTTCATTTTTTATTTTGTTTCCCTTGGCCAAAGAGATGTGTCCAGGAAATAGTTGCTCATGTTCATATTCAAAAGATTTTTGTCTATGTTTTCTAATAAGAGTTTTATGGTTTCATGATTTACATTCAGATATTTGATCCATTTTGAATTTACTTTTGTGTATGGAATTAGGCAATGATTTAGTTTCATTCTCTTACACGCAGCTGTCTAGTTTTGTCACACCAGTTGTTGAAGAGGCTGTCATTTCCCCATTGTATATTCACGGCTCCTTTATGGTATATTAATTGACCATACATGTGTGGGTTTATATCTGGGCTCTCTATTCTGTTCTGATTTATGGATCCAGAACATATGTTTGCAATGGTATTCCTTTTCTCTCTTTTCCTACCCCTTCCTTCCTCCTCTGCCTTCCCTATTCCTCCCCCTTCCCTTCTCTCTTTCCCTTTCTCCCTGTCACTCTTTCTTTCCCACTGGGCTTCAAAGCCAAGTACAAATTTATTGCCCACATGTCACATTCCTTCCATTAGTGGAGGATTCTCCAGGGCTGACTGTACAGAACTTTCTAGTAAACTATCCCACAGCATCACTGTAAAGGGTAGGTCACTCTTGAGAAGTGTTGTGGGTTGTGCAAGGAGAGGAATTCAGAGGACTTCCCAGGCCATTTAGTGACCTATTAGTCTCCCCTGCACACTTTCATTGAGCATTTCTGAGCACACGCTGCCTCCACTGCACATACAAAAGCATAAGTCTTCAGCAAGTGCCTGGCCTGCTTTAATCACCCCAAGGATCTGAAGCAAGTCACAGCTCTGCAGATTGCTCCAATGTATCACAGCACTTTTCTGCCCAGTCACAAAGATTAACAAGAGTTCAGACTCTGAGGACACTTTTTCATTTCATATTTCGGAAACTTGAAATTTAATAAAAAAACAAAATAGAGTTCACTATAGAGACAATACATGGATACCAATGACCCAGTGGGACTAGTAGTAGATTTACACAGTTTCAAGTGTTTTCCTTCTTGTGTGGAAAGATTTAAGAGTGTTAGATTTTAGTAGCATTTTTTTGTTCTTCCATACTGCACTAGTACTTTCACTAAGATAGTGGTAAGTAGGAACCATAGGTTGTGTTCCACAATACAAAATTCAGCCTCATGGACCTGGAAAACAGCAGTTGTAAAGAACTAAGTAAGTTAGAGTTAGGAAATGTTTCATTTATTCAACAATGTAATAAATAAGAGCTGGTGTTTATGTTGCAGAACATTTACATGATGTACCTGCCTCTCCATCTTTTTTTCTCAGACATGTGTTGAATCAAATTCTGGCACTACAACTAGAAAAGGCATCATTGGGCAATGGTTACATGTGTTGGTCTCAGTGTCTGCTCTTTGGGGTTCATATCAGTTGGTGTAATCTTGGACAAGTTATTTCAACTCTGCACTGTCACCTGTCTTGTGGGAAAAATCATGCATTGGTGTAAAGAGTAAAAGGAAAAATCTATGCAAGGAGCTTGGGGACAGTGCCTAGTGGATCATTGGTGCCAGTGAGAGCTTGTTGTCATTATTGTATTTTATTGCAGTTCCAAGTTCTTGTCTTCCTTGTCCTTACCCTCTGGCAGAGGGGTCACATTAGCAGATAGCCATTCATCTGTGATGGAGGTCAGGAATGAAGTGTTCTAGGAATGGGCATAACCCAGACCAGACAGGTCAGGGAAGTCTTGCTGGAGGAAGCAATGACTCAGTGTCTTAAAGGACATGTTACAATGATCAGAGAGAGAGAACCATGGGGAATACCAACATTTCTGGACCTGGTGGGAGAAGGGAATCTTGTGGAGCCTGAGAAAATGTGCTTAGAAATAAATGTTGGCAAAGAATCACAGAATGTAGAATGAGAGGAGGTTCAAGAGGGAGAAAATGATCAACACCAGACACTCTTGTGGGTTCAAGAAAAATAAAGACTAAACAGCATTCATTAGATTTAGAGACATGAAGTCATTTGGCTTCCCTAAGGGTTATTTCAGTCCAGCAGTGGTGAAGTAGCCCTTTGCTGGTAAATGTTTACCACCTTGTTGTTTTAAAGCATTTACCCATTTCAGTGGTATAAAAACTACCAACATGGCGGAGAGGGAGCCAAGACAGCGGCATGAGTAGAGCAGTGGAAATCTTCTCCCAAAACCATATATATTTTTGAAAATACAGCAAATACAACTATCCATAAAAGAGAGACCAGAAGATACAGGACAACAGCCAGGCTACATCCACACCGGCGAGAACCCAGCACCTTGCAAAGGGGGTAAGATATAAGCCGCAGCCTGGCGGGACCCGAGCGCCCCTCACCCCAGCTCCCGGTGGGAGGAGAGGAGTCAGAGCAGGGGAGGGAGAGGGCACCCAGGACTGCTAAACACCCAGCCCTAGCCATCCACACCAGAGCGCAGAAACACAGTGCGTGCATGGGGTGCTGGAAACTAGGGAAACAGGACAGTAAAACCTGCAAGCAGGTCCCCGCAGCAGGAACCCCAGGGACAAAGAAAAGCGAGTGCTTTTTGAAAGACTTAAAGGGACAAGGACCCCACAGCTAGACAGAAACATCCTGGGACACTTAGCCCAGCAGCTGGGAATCCTGGGGAGCTCCAGGTGCCCTAACCCTTGGGCGGCAGTACAGCTTGGAGGCCCTTCACAGAGATAAACAGCCTTCTGCCCATTTCCCCTCCAACGTGGCTCCGCCATAGTGGAGAAGCAGCCTGAGGCAGCAGGGCAGAGCTTCTTTCACAGTGGCCAGGCAAGAATTAGAAACCCTGTCTGTGCGCAGCTGCCCAGCACAAGCCACTAGGGGTTGCTGTTCTCCCAGGAGAGGAGGGCCACAACTAGCAAGAAGGGATGTTCTCCCAGTCAACACACTTGACGGCTCCCCACAAATACCTCTATCGCCATGAAAAGGCAAAAGAATTTGATACAGACCAGACTAACCCAGACATCCTCCCCTGACAAGGAATCTGGGGAGATAGACCTAAACAATCTTCCTGAAAAAGAATTCAAAATAAAGGTCATAACCATGCTGATGGAGTTGCAGAGAAATATACAAGAGCTAAGGGATGATGCCCAGAAGGAGATCACAGAAATGAAACAGTCTCTGGAAGGATTTGTAAGCAGAATGGATAAGATGCAAGAGGCCATTGATGGAATAGAAACCAGAAAATAGGAACACATAGAAGCTGACACAGAGAGAGATAAAAGGATCTCCAGGAATGAATCAATATTAAGAGAACTGTGTGACCAGTCAAAATCGAACAATATTAGCATTATAGAGGTACCAGAAGAAGAAGAGTGACAAAAAGGGATAGAAAGTGTATTTGAAGAAATAATTGCTGAAAAATTCCCCAAATTGGGGGAGGAAATAATCGATCAGACCACAGAGGTACACAGAACCCCCAACAGAAGGGACCCAAGGAGGACAACACCAAGACACATAATAATTAAAATGGCAAAGATCAAGGACAAGGACAGTATTAAAGGCAGCTAGAGAGAGGAAAAAGGTCACCTACAAAGGAAAATCCATCAGGCTATCATCAGACTTCTCAACAGAAACCTTACAGGCCAGAAGAGAATGGCATGATATATTTAATGCAATGAAACAGAAGAGCTTTGATTCAAGAATACTGTATCCAGCATGATTATCATTTAAATATGAAGGAGGGATTAAGCAATTCCCAGACAAGCAAAAGTTGAGGGAATTTGCCTCCCACAAACCACCTCTACAGGGTATTTCAGAGGGACTGCTCTAGATGGAAGCACTCCTAAGGCTAAACAGATGTCACCAGAGAAAATAAAATCACAGCAAAGAAAACAGACCAACCAAATACTAACTAAAGGCAAAAAATAAAATCAACTACCCACAAAAGCAGTTAAAGGAAACACAAAAAAGCGCAGAATAGAACACCCAACATAAAAAGAATGGAGGAGGAGGAATAAGAAGGGAGAGAAATAAAGAATTACCAGACAGTGTTTATAATAGCTCAATAAGTTAGGCAGTAAGATAGTAAAGAAGCTAACCTTGAACCTTTGGTAACCACGAATCTAAATCCTGCAATGGAAATAAGTACATATCTTTCAATAATCACCCTAAATGTAAATGGACTGAATGCACCAATCAAAAGACACAGAGTAATAGAATGGATAAAAAAGCAAGACCCATCTATATGTTGCTTGCAAGAGACTCACCTCAAACCCAAAGACATGCACAGACTAAAACTCAAGGTATGGAAAAAGATATTTCATGCAAACGACAGGGAGAAAAACGCAGGTGTTGCAATACTTGTATCAGACACAATAGACTTCAAAACAAAGAAAGTAACAAGAGATAAAGAAGGACATTACACAATGATAAAAGGCTCAGTCCAACAAGAGGATATAACCATTCTAAATATTTATGCACCCAACACAGGAGCACAAGCATATGTGAAACAAATACCAACAGAACTAAACGAGAAAATAGAATGCAATGCATTCATTTTAGGAGACTTCAACACACCACTCACTCCAAAGGATAGAGCCACCAGACAGAAAATAAGTAAGGACACAGAGGCACTGAACAACACACTAGAACAGATGGACCTAATACACATCTATAGAACTCTACATCCAAAAGCAACAGGATACACATTCTTCTCAAGTGGACATGGAATATTTTCCAGAATAGACCACATACTAGGTCACAAAAAGAGCCTCAGTAAATTCAAAAAAATTGAATTCCTACCAACCAACTTTTCAGACCACAAAGGTATAAAACTAGAAATAAATTGTACAAAGAAAGCAAAAAGGCTCACAAACACATGGAGGCTTAACAACGTGCTCTTAAGTAATCAATGGATCAATGACCAAATTAAAATGGAGATCCAGCAATATATGGAAACAAATGACAACAACAACACAAAGCCCCAACTTCTGTGGGACGCAGTGAAAGCAGTCTAAAGGGAAACTATATAGCAATCCAGGCATATTTAAAGAAGGAAGAACAATCCCAAATGAATAGTCTAACGTCACAATTATCAAAATTGGAAAAAGAAGAACAAATGAGGCCTAAAGTCAGCAGAAGGAGGAACATAATAAAGATCAGAGAGAAAATAAATAAAATTGAGAAGAATAAAACAATAGAAAAAAATCAATGAAACCAAGAGCTTGTTCTTTGAGAAAATAAACAAAATAGATAAGTCTCTAGCCAGACTTATTAAGAGAAAAAGAGAATCAACACACATCAACAGAATCAGAAACGAGAAAGGAAAAATCATGATGGACCCCACAGAAATACAAAGAATTCTTAAAGAATACTATGAAAACCTATATGCTAACAAGCTGGAAAACCTAGAAGAAATGGACAACCTCCTAGAAAAATACAACCTTCCAAGACTGACCAAGGAAGAAACACTAAAGTTAAACAAGCCAATTACAAGCAAAGAAATTGAAGCAGTAATCAAAAACCTACCCAGGAACAAAACCCCCAGGCCAGATGGATTTACCTCAGAATTTTATCAGACATACAGAGAAGACATAATACCCATTCTCCTTAACGTTTTCTAAAAAATAGAAGAGGAGGGGATACTCCCAAACTCATTCTATGAAGCCAACATTACCCTAATACCAAAACAATGCAAAGACCCCACCAAAAAAGAAAATTACAGACGAATTTCCCTGATGAACGTAGATGCAAAAATACTCAACAAAATATTAGCAAACCAAATTAAAAAATACATCAAAAGGATCATACACCATGACCAAGTGGGATTCATCCCAGGGATGCAAGGATGGTACAACATTCGAAAATCCATCAATATCATCCACCACATAAACAAAAAGAAAGACAAAAACCATATGATCATCTCCATAGATGCTGAAAAAGCATTCAACAAAATTCAACATTCATTCATGATAAAACTCTCAGCAAAATGGGTATACAGGGCAAGTACCTCAACATAAAAAAGGCCATATATGATAAGCCCACAGCCAATATTATACTAAACAGTGAGAAGCTGAAAGCTTTTCCTCTGAAATCGGGAATAAGACAGGGATGCCCACTCTCCCCACTGTTATTCAACATAGTACTGGAGGTCCTATCCATGGTAATCAGACAAAATAAAGAAATACAAGGAAACCAGATTGGCAAAGAAGAAGTCAAACTGTCACTATTTGCAGATGACATGATACTGTACATAAAAAACCCTAAAGACTCCACCCCAGAACTACTAGAACTGATATCGGAATACAGCAAAATTGCAGGATACAAAATTAACACACAGAAATCTGTGGCTTTCCTATACACTAACAATGAACTACTAGAAAGAGAAATCAGGAAAACAATTCCATTCACAACTGCATCAAAAAGAATAAAATACCTAGGAATAAACCTAACCAAGGAAGTGAAAGACCTATACTCTGAAAACTATAAGACACTCTTAAGAGAAATTAAAGAGGACACTAGCAAATGGAAACTCATCCCATGCTCTTGGCTAGGAAGAATTAATATCGTCAAAATGGCCATCCTGCCGAAAGCAATATACAGATTTGATGCAATCCCTATCAAATTATCAACAACATTCTTCAACGAACTGGAACAAATAGTTCAAAAATTCATATGGAAACACCAATGACCCTGAATAGCCAAAGCAATCTTGAGAAGGAAGAATAAAGTGTGGGGGGATCTCTCTCCCCAACTTCAAGCTCTACTACAAAGCCACTAGCACATGAACAGAGCCACAGACCAGTGGAACAGAATAGAGACCCCAGAAATTAACCCAAACATATATGGTCAATTAATATACAATAAAGGAGCCATGGACATACAGTGGGGAAATGATAGCCTGTTCAACAGCTGGTGTTGGCAAAACTGGACAGCGACATGCAAGAGAATAAAAATGGATCTTTGTCTAACCCCATACACCAAAGTAAATTCAAAATGGATCAAAGACCTGAATGTAAGTCCTGAACCATAAAACTCTGAGAAAAAAGCATAGGCAAAAATCTCTTGGACATAAACATGAGCAACTTCTTCATGAACTTATCTCCCCGGGCAAGGGTAACAAAAGCAAAAATGAACAAGTGGGACTATATCAAGCTGAAAAGCTTCTGAACAGCAAAGGACACCATCAATAGAACAAAAAGGTACCCTAGAGTATGGGAGAATATATTCATAAATGACAGACACCAAATGACACAAATGACAGTTCACCAAAGAAGAAATTCAGATGTCCAACAGACACATGAAAAGATGCTCCACATCGCTAGTCATCAGAGAAATGCAAATTAAAACCACAATGAGATATCATCTCACACCAGTAAGGACAACTACCATCCAAAAGACAAACAACAACAAATGTTGGCAAGGTTGTGGAGAGAGGGGAGCCCTCCTACACTGCTGGTGGGAATGCAAATTAGTTCAACCATTGTGGAAAGCAGTATGGAGGTTCCTCAAAATGCTCAAAATAGACTTACCATTTGACCCAGGAATTCCACTTCTAGGAATTTACCCTAAGAATGCAGTAGCCTGGTTTGAAAAAGATAGATGCACCCCTATGTTTATTGCAGCACTACTTACAATAGCCAAGAAATGGAAGCAACCTAAATGTCCATCAGTAGATGAATGGATAATGAAGATGTGGTACATATATACAATGGAATATTATTCAGCCATAAGAAGAAAACAAATCCTACCATTTGCAACAACATGGATGGATGGAGCTAGAGGGTATTATGCTCAGTGAAATAAGCCAGGCGGACAAAGACAAGTATCAAATTATTTCACTCATATGTGGAGTATAAGAATAAAAAAAACCTGAAGGAACAAAACAGCAGCAGAATCACAGAACCCAAGAATGGACTAACAGTTACCAAAGGGAAAGAGACTGAGGAGGATGGGTGGGAAGGGAGGTATAAGGGGGGGGAAGAAAGGGGGTATTATGATTAGCATGTATAATTAGCATGTGGGGGGGACATGGGGAGTGCTGTGCAACACAGGGAAGACATGTAGTGATTCTACACTGATGGATAGTGACTGTAATGGGGTGTGTGGGGGGGTACTTGGTGAATAGGGGAGCCTAGTAAACATAATGTTCTTCATGTAATTGCAGATTAATGATAACAAAAAAAAACCTACCAACATGGCTGATTTAAAGTCACCTAGGTGGGGTCCCTGAGTCCAGACCGGGTAGACATGCTTACAAGTTGGTCCTCTGTAGTCATGGCAGAGTGGCCTGGCAACAAAGCAGAGATGGGCAGACGTTCAAGCTTCAAGTTCATAAACTTTCGATAGCATCTATATAAGCAATGTGGTAAATACACTGTCCTCAGTGCAGCTGCCCTCGACAACTCTGGATGCTGGCACTTGGCCGTGACCCTCCTCTCTGGGCACACCACTGATTCTATGGTGCTTTAGCCTTCCTGTTTTCAACAGCTCCTCTTCTGTCTTCTCCCTCTCAGAAAAACCTGCTGTCTTACTATGAGTAAGCTGAAACCAAACTTTCCCAATGCTCAACATGGAATGGAATATCAACCAAAAGGACTGAGCATGAAGAGGTGGTCCCTCTGCCTCTTAGCACATTTAAGGCAGAGTGTGTCCTGACCAGCTGACACAGAATTTAGGCCCACTTGGCAGGGATGCTTAGGAGTGGAAAGGTGTCTCACCCTTTCTTTGCTTGACCACTGGGATGATCTGCTTTGGGGCTCAAAAAGCAACTTTTTAGTTTTAATCTAGTTTCTCAAGTAGATGTACCTTACATGAATGAAAATATACTATCCAACTAATCTGACTTCCCATCTACTTGCTGGTTATATGTCTCAATGCAAAATTATGCATTGACTTTCTGGCTAATACAGGAGCTTCCTGTGCATTTGGGTAGTAGGATTCAACACGTGCCAGCCCCAGAGGGAAATGATGATAACAGCAAACACTTACATAACACTCAATATATACAAGGCTCTCTTATAAGTACTTCATACGTGAATCCAAACAACAACCCAGTGAGGCCTCCATTTTACTTATGAGTAAGTTGAGGCACAGATAGATGTACTAATTGGTCCATGATCACACAGAAAGCATCAGAACCAGGTTTTGAATGTAGGCATATGGTTCTTGGTATCCTAACCACTACCATATGCTGGCTTCTAACTGGTGTGTCCTGGAGCTGAGAATGACACCCTGCACCCCTTGGCCCTATATAATTAGGTGCAGAAAGCCTGGAAGATTCCAAGTAAACACAGGCTCTGTACCCATCCCTGGAAGGGATGCAGTAGAGGCTGAAGCAGGGCCATTAAGGAAAGCCTCCTTCCCACTTTGAGGTGCTGACACCCACTCCTACAGATCCTCTGCACTCACCTGGCTTCTGTGGTTTCTGGTGACTAATTGGTGGTTATACTGGCCCCAGATATCTGCATCCTGGTGAAGAGGCTTAGTCCAGGTTCTGGGAACACATTTCAGCTGACCTGCACAAGAAACAGATCCTGTCCTCCCACACCTCTAACTCCCTGGGTACTATCAGAGAACGTTATTTGAGTTTCTTCTTGTCCCAGGCTCTCCTGATCATGCTTTATTTCCCCATTTCTTTGGGCACTTTGTATCTGAGGCTAGACCATTAAGAGGCTAATAATAAGGGAATTCATTGGAGGCAGTAGTTAAATAAAAAGTTATGCCTATTAGGGCTCCCTCCTTGGCTCTTCAACTTCTTATGAGAAGATGACAGGCTTTACCTTCCATGTTCCCCACACCTTGGGTGGAGGGAGTGGGTGCCCCTGTGAGCTGCTCTCAAGGAGCTTCTCAGAAGACGAGGCATCTTTGGGGGTGTTGGAGAGGCCTCAATGATGAACAAAAGTAACTCCGAGGCAGATGGAAGGACTGGTATCCCCTGGCATGTTCATACATCTTTTGTCTCAGGTTGAGTTTAATACTGTGGGTTTAATGGTGTCCTGGCTGTATTGGGAAGCTCACTGGATTGGGGCAAGACAGAGCTAGATTCCCCCCCACCCCCATCGTCATGGTAGAGGAAGAAGGTTCCCTTTGCAGAGAGGGCAAGGTGGTTGTGCTCAGGGCACGGAGGCAGCGTACTCCTCTGCTGGGGCAGCTCCTGTAGGTCATCTGCTTCTTTGAGCGTTAGTGTCATCACAGCACAACAAAAGCCTGCAGCTGTAGGACTTCCACACCCTCATAAACCTAACATTTCCATGGCTCTGTTGACAGTGTAGAAAATTCTAATAGAGACCTTTGTTGTCAGTATTGTTGCATTTAAAAAATAAATCATTCATCTGCCCTTGGCACCTGAGTCCTACAGGGCAAATACACAACAGCAATTTATTCTTGGAGATGGTATCTTCAAGGTATATGGTCACTAAATAGAATGAGTGTCCCCATTTCTGCCTCAGGACCTGACTAGGTGGTGTGTGACATGGGTACCTTTGTCCTTGATGGCAGGAATAAAAGGCAAAGCTAACAGCTGAACATCCACATTTCCCTACAGTTTATGGATAATTAACAATTAACCCCATCCTTTTACAAGGCCTCAATTTATAGTGTTCTTAAACCCTTCCTTTAGCAAATGCAAGGCTTCACAAAACTTACAACAGCTTTTTCCACAAGCACACATTTGGGATTGCCTGCTGTCCAGATTGGTCTCTAAGTGTGCTAGATGGCTCCTGGCATGGTGTCTGGGGCTCTGACAACCCACTTAGTAGTAATACCACAGCCATCATCATTATACGAGCCTATGAAGAGCCATGAGGGCAGTGCTGATCAGTATCCTGACTGTATTTTCATCATCTAAAATATGTGAAGTGGCCTTGTAAACTGCAAACTTTTTCTGTTTTGTAACTTTGGCATCCATTTCAGCACTTCCATAGAATCACCACTTGTCTTCTCTCTGTTATACTGCCTTCCCTGTGCCCCTCCCCGACATTATGTGTGCTAATCGTAATGCCCCTTTTCCCCTTTCCCCTCCCTTCCCACCCATGCTCCCCAGTCCCTTTCCCTTTGGTAACTGTTAATCCATTCTTGGGTTCTGTGAGTCTGCTGCTGTTTTGTTCCTTCAGTTTTTTCTTTGTCCTTATACTCCACAGATGAGTGAAATCATTTGGTACTTGTCTTTCTCCACCTGGCTTATTTCACTGAGCATAATACCCTCTAGCTCCATCCATGTTGCTGAAAATGGTAGGATTTGTTTTCTTCTTATGGCTGAATGATATTCCATTGTGTATATGTACCACCTCTTCTTTATCCATTCATCTACTGATGGACACTTAGGGTGCTTCCATTTCTTGGCTATTGTAAATAGTGCTGCAAAAAACATAGGGGTGCATCTGTCTTTTTGAATCTGGGTTCCTGCATTCTTTGGGTAAATTCCTAGGAGTGGAGTTCCTGGGTCAAATGGTATTTCTATTTTGAGCTTTTTGAGGAACCTCCATACTGCTTTCTACAGTGGTTGAACTAATTTAGATTCCCACCAGCAGTGTAGAAGGTTCCCCTTTCACCACATCCCCACCAACATTTGTTGTTTGTCTTTTGGATGTTGGCCATCCTAACTAGTATGAGGTGGTATCTCAATGTGGTTTTAATTTGCATTTCTCTGATGATTAGTGATGTGGAGCATCTTTTCATGTGCCTGTTGGCCATCTGAATTTCTTCTTTGGAGAAGTGTCTGTTCAGATACTCTGCCCATTTTTCAATTGGATTATTTGCTTTTTTTTTGTTGAGGTGCATGAGCTCTTTGTATATTTTGGATGTCAACCCTTATCGGATCTGTCATTTATGAATATATTCTCCCATACTGTAGGATGTATTTTTGTTCTACTGATGGTGTCCTTTGCTGTACAGAAGCGTTTTACTTTGATATAGTTCCACTTGTTCATTTTTGCTTTTCTGTCCCTTGCCCATGTAGATATGTTCATGAAGAAGTTGCTTATGTTTATGTCCAAGAGATTTTTGCCTATATTTTTTTCTAAGAGTTTTATGGTTTCATGACTTACATTCAGGTCTTTGATCCAATTTGAGTTTACTTTTTTGCATGGGGTTAGACAATAATCCCAGTTTAATTCTCTTGCATGTAGCTGTCCAGTTTTGCCAACACCAACTGTTGAAGAGGCTGTCATTTCCCCATTGTATATCCGTGGCTCCTTTATCGTATAGTAATTGACCATATATGCTTGGGTTTATATCTGGACTCTCTATTCTGTTCCACTGGTCTATGGGTCTGTTCTTGTGTCAGTACCAAATTGTCTTGGTAACTGTGACTTTGTAGTAGAGCTTGAAGTTGGGAAGCAAGATCACCCCCTGCTTTATTCTTCCTTCTCAGGATTGCTTTGGCTATTCTGGGTCTTTTGTGGTTCCATATGAATTTTAGAACTATTTGCTCCAGTTTGTTGAAGAATGCTGTTAGTATTTTGATGGGGATTGCAGTGAGTCTGTAGATTGCTTTAGGCAGGATGGCCATTTGGACAATATTAATTCTTACTACCCAAGGGCATGGGATGCATTTCCATTTATTAGTGTCCTCTTTAATTTCTCTTAAGAGTGTCTTATAGTTTTCAGGGTATAGGTCTTTCAATTCCTTGGTTAGGTTTATTTCTAGATATTTTATTCTTTTTAATGCAATTGTGAATGGAATTGTTTTCCTGATTTATCTTTCTGCTAGTTCATCATTAGTGTATAGGAATGCCACAGATTTCTGTGTATTAATTTTGTATCCTGCAACTTTGCTGAATTCAGTTATTAGTTCTAGTAGTTTTGGAGCAGATTCTTTAGGGATTTTTATGTACAATATCATGTCATCTGCAAACAGTGACAGTTTGACTTCCTCCTTGCCAATCTGGATGCCTTATATTTCTTTGTTTTGTCTGATTGCTGTGGCTAGGACCTCCAGTACTATGTTGAATAACAGTGGGGAGAGTGGGCATCCGTGTCTTGTTCCCAATCTTAGGTGAAAAGCTTTCAGTTTCTTGCTGTTAAGTATAATGTTGGCTGTTGGTTTGTCATATATGGCCATTATTATGTTGAGGTACTTGCCCTCTATACCCATTTTGTTGGGAGTTTTTATCATGAATGGATGTTGAATTTTGTTGAATGCTTTTTCAGCATCTATGGAAATGATCATGTGGTTTTTGTCCTTTTTGTTGATGTGATGGATGATGTTGTTGGGTTTTCGAATGTTGTACCATCCTTGCATCACTGAGATGAATCCCACTTGATCATGGTTTATGATCCTTCTGATGTATTATTTTTTTAATTCAGCTTGCTAATATTTTGTTGAGTATTTTTGCATCTCTGTTCATCAGGGATGTTGCTCTGTAGTTTTCTTTTCTTGTGGTGTCTTTGCCTGGTTTTGTTATTAGAGTGATGCTGGCCTCATAGAATGAGTTTGGAAGTATTCCCTCTTCTTGTACTCTTTGGAAAACTTTATGGAGAATGGGTATTAGGTCTTCACTAAATGTTTCATAAAATTCAGCAGTGAAGCCATGTGATCCAGGGATTTTGTTCTTAGGTAGTTTTCTGATTACCAATTCAATTTCATGCTGGTAATTGGTCTGTTTAGATTTTCTGTTTCTTCCTGGGTCAGTCTTGGAAGGTTGTATTTTTCTAACAAGTTGTCCATTTCTTCTAGGTTACCCAGTTTGTTAACATATAGATTTTCATGGTACTCCCTAAGGAATTCTTTGAATTTCTGTGGTGTCTGTAGTGATTTTTCCTTTCTCATTTCTGATTCTGCTTATGTGCATAGACTCTCTTTTTTTCTTAATAAGTCTGGCTAGATGTTTATCTATTTTGTTTATTTTCTCAATGAACCAGCTTTTGGTTTTATTGATTTTTTCTATTGTTTTATTTTCTCAATTTTATTTATTAATGCTGTAATCTTTATTCAGTCCCTCCTTCTGCTGACTTTGGGCCTCATTTGTTCTTCTTTTTCCAGTTTCAATAATTGTGAATTTAGACTATTCATTTATGGTTGTTCTTCCTTCTTTAAATATGCCTGGATTGCTATATACTTTCCTCTTAGAACTGCCTTCACTGTGTCCCACAGAAGTTGGGGCTTTGTGCTGTTGTTTTCATTTGTCTCCATATATTGCTTCATTTCTGTTTTCATTTGGTCATTGATCCACTGATTATTTAGGAGCATGTTGTTAAGCCTCCATGTGTTTGTGAGCCTTTTTGTTTTCTTTGTACAATTCATTTCTAGTTTTATACCTTTGTGATCTGAGAAGTTGGTTGGTACGATTTCAATCTTTTTGAATTTATTGAGGCTCTTTTTGTGACCTAGTATGTGGTATATTCTGGAAAATGTTCCATGTCTACTTGAGAAGAATGTGTATCCTGCTGCTTTTGGGTGTAGAGTTCTGTAGATGTCTATTAGGTCCATCTGTTCTAGTGTGTTGTTCAGTGCCTCTGTGTCCTTACCTATTTTCTGTTTGGTTAATCTGTCCTTTGGAGTGAGTGGTGTGTGAAATGTCCTAAAATGAATGCATTACATTCTTTTTCCTCCTTTAATTCTGTTAGTATTTGTTTCATATATGTAGGTGCTCCTGTGTTCAGTGTATAGATATTTCTAATGCTTATATCCTCTTGTTGGACTGACCCCTTTATTATTATGTAATGTCCTTCTTTCTCTCTTGTGACTTCCTTTGTTTTGAAGTCTATTTTGTCTGATACAAGTACTGAAACACCTGCTTTCTTCTCCCTATTGTTTTCATGAAATATCTTTTTCCATCCCTTTACTTTTAGTTTGTGTATGTCTTTGGGTTTGTAGTGAGTCTCTCGAAGGAAGCATATAGATGGGTCTTGTTTTTTTTTATCCATTCTATTACTCTGTGTCTTCTTGGTGGGAGCCATGCTACTCAAGCTGTATAGCAAAGCTCAGGCTGGAGGAAGACCCCCACAAAGCAGGGGCCTTCGCAGCTGGGTCCCCCTATTACCCACCTTGATTTTGTTTTCCTCCATTATACTATTGGCTTTGCTTTTGCTTGCATTTTTGCCAAGGGTTAACTAACCTTTGCTGAACAGTGTGGAGAAGATGAGAACATAAGTTTCCCGGAAGCTTTTCAGGACAGTGCTCCTAAAGAATGGAACATGCAGGGGCCAGATGGTGATCTTGGCATAAAATAATGAAACTTACTGTTAGTTAGTCAAACATTGACTGCCCCATCTCCTCTAAATGGGAATGCCCCCCCCTTTTTTATCACAATGCTAGTGAAACTAGTGAAGGAGTGTTTTATATAAATAGAGTTATGAGAGAATATTGAATAGAATAACCCTGTCTGACACTTAATCCATCTTCTCTTGTTTTCTTCTATTTGTTACTTCTACAACTTTTCTACTTCTTTCCCAATTACAGCCATGTACTAGAATTTGTGCCCCATATGTGAAATTGCCAAATACCATAATTTCTCAAGAAGTAAAGATACCTCAAGACAAGTGCTGGGCATGAAAGCCACAGTGCATAAATCTGCAAAGAAGTAAAAAACTAACCTTTTCAAAAAATGTTACTTCTCTCTCACTTACCAGCTTTACATCTCCTGTATGGCCCCAGAAGATGGCTCATTAGCCAGAGACAGGTAAGATTCCTCAAGGGAGGAACAACCTAAGGCAGGCACAGTTGCAAGGGAGCCATCAGGTGAGAAAATGGGGGCCAACAGAGGTGAGGCTTAGAACCTCACCCCCCCCGCAGTTTTGAAAGAAATCTTCTACACCCATGGATGTTTTGTTGCCCTTGTCCAGCTTAGATTAATACTTAGTCTATAGGCACAGACCTGACCATCTACACCTGCCTTTTTACAGCACTAAATCATGCTTTCTATCTGTATCTTGCATATACCTACTACGTCAACATTTTATTAGAAATGTAAAGGAGAAAATGTGAGATTCACATATAAAGTATAAAAATCAAATGAATAATTATACATCATATTTGACTTGATTGTTTATAGTTTAAAATTTGTAGTCAAAACAGAAACAGTTTCTATGATATGAATGCCCTTGCATTGTTCATCATGTAAAAACTTATTTAGTCCCTGCAGTAGTGGAGTCATAAAGACCTACATATTATGTGTCATGGAGATTTTGGTATCCACCCAGAAGAAAGAAATATAGATAAGAAAGGGAAATTTAGTTTGCTGCCTACTGTGCCCTATAAAGGAGTGTATAATGAAGATATGAGTTTATGATTTTAGATTGATTATAAATTTATTAAATCCTCTAAGAATATTTTTTGTGGGAAAGAATCCTAGCTAACTGTGGCAGTAGGTGACTTGTATTTCACCCTGAGCCGATAGACTCCATAGTCACTGCTACATACTGCATGCTCCTGCGGTCACATGCACTACTTAGAAACTGCGTTGCATAGAAATATAAAACATAAAAGAGTACATGTTGCTAGGAGAAGTTTCGGTCAAAGAAAAGAAAAAAGATCACCTGTCTAACACTTGACCAACCATGTATAGATTAGAAAGAAATAGAAAGAAAAAAGCTTGCCTATACTTATTAATCAACTGCCTATACCAATTAATCAACAGAACATTAAAAATGAATCATATCCTTGTGCAAAATGGCATAAATAAAGCTGTCATTGGCACTTTGTTGAGAGAACTCCTCCAGCTGACTCCATGTCCTGTCTCTCCATACGCTGACTCCGTCCTGCACCTTCGGGCATCCCACCCCTAGGCTGGAGCTGGACTCCCGCATCTTCTGATTGGTGTATTCAGTCCATTTACATTTAGGGTGATTATCAATGGATATATATTTATTGCCATTGCAGGCTTTCAATTCGTGGTTACCAAAGGTTCAAGGGCCGCTTCTTTTCTATCTAACTGTCTAACTTAACTCATTATTATGCTATTATAAACACAATCTTATGATTCTTTATTTCTCTCTCTTCTTTTTCTTCCTCCTCCACTATTTATATGTTAGGTGTTTTATTCTGTACTCTTTGTGTGTCCCTTGACTGATTTTTGTGGATAGCTGATTTTATTTTGCCTTTAGTTAGTATTTGGTTGGTCTACTTTCTTTATTCTGATTAATTTTATCTGGTAACAGCTATTTAGTCTTAGGCATACTTGCATCTAGAGCAGTCCCTTTGAAATACACTATGGAGATGGTTTGTGGGAGGTAAATTCCCTAAAGTTTTGCTTATCTGGGAATTGTTTATCCCTCCTTCAAATTTAAATGATAATTGTGCTGGATACAGTATTTTTGGTTCAAGGCCCTCTGTTTCATTGCACTGAATATATCATGCCATTCCCTTCTGGCCTGTAAGGCTTCTGCTGAGAAGTCTGATGATAGCCTGATGGGTTTTCCTTTGTAGGTGATCTTTTGTCTCTCTCTGGCTGCCTTTAATACTCTATCCTTGTCTTTGATCTTTGCCATTTTAATTATTACATGTCTTGGTGTTGCCCTCCTTGGGTCTCTTGTGTTGGGAGATCTGCGGACTTGCATGTTCGGAGAGACTATTTCCTTCCCAGATTGTGGAAGTTTTCTGGAATTATTTCTTCAAAGACACTTTCTATAGCGTTTTCTCTCTCTTTGTCTTCTGGTACCCCTATAATGTGAATATTGTTCCATTTGGATTGGTCACAGAGTTCTCTTAAAATTATTTTATTCCTAGAGACCCTTTTATCTCTCTCTGCCTCAGCTTCTCTGTATTCCTGTTCTCTGAATTCTGTTCCATTAACAGTCTCTTCCACCTCATCCAGTCTGCTCTTAAATCCTTCCATTGTCTGTTTCATTTCAGTTATTTCTGTCCTGAATTTATCCCTTAGCTCTTGAATATTTCTCTGCGGCTCCATCAGCATGCTTATGACTTTTATTTTGAATTCTTTTTCAGGAAGATTGGTGATTTCAGTCTCACCAAGCCCTCTCTCTAGTGTTTGAGTGATTTTTGGACTGGACTAGTTTCTTCTGCCTTTTCGTGGCGATGGGAGTGGTTGCTGGCGAGTGGTGCATGTGTCAGCTGGGAGAAAAAAGTCCCTTCTTTCTTGCTGGTCACCTTGGTTGTCTCCACTGTCTGTACCAGTTATCTGCACACAGGGAGCACCCTCTGGTTTAGTCCCCTAAGCTGCCATGGTGGACAGCCTTCAAGATGGCTTAGGCCACTGGCAGGGGTTGCAGGCCAGCGGCATGTGTTCTGCCACAAGAGCAAAGCCCCTTTGTGCCTTCTGGTGTCTGCACCTGTCTCTGATGATGTGCTGGCCAACTGCACACAGGGAGCAGCCTCTGAGTCTGGGCTGGTTAGCCACGTGCAGGTAGAAGCCTCTGTGCTAAGCTGTAGGCAGGGCTGCTCCCCAGCTGTTCCTCAACAATGGCAGGTCAGCCGGTTTGCTTGCAGTGCCAGTGGGGGAAAGGAATGGCAGGCTGCTTATCGCAGTGAGAAGGTTCGGAGCTGTGCTGCCACCCAGGGTGTTTGGGTGCCTGAAGTTCCTTAAAGTTCCCAGCATGCTGGGCTGACTGTGCCAGGACAACTTTTTCCACCTTTTAAACCCTTGTCCCTTTAAGACTTTTAAAGTGCCTGCTTTTCTTTTGTCCCAGGGCAGCTGGCTGTGGGAACTTGTTCGCAGTCTTAATCTCGGATTTTGCTTTTCTGCTCTTCTAATATCCAGTGCACCATGCAATGTGAGTCTGTGCTCCCAGGGCAGACCACCAGGGCTGGTTATTTAGCAGTCCTGTGCTTCCACTCCCTCCCCACTCTGATTCCCTTCCTCCTGCCAGTGACCTGGGGTTGGGGGAGTGCCCAGGTCCCCCCAGGTCATGGCTTTGTATCTTACCCTTTTCCATGAGATGTTGGGTACTCACAGATGTAGATGTAGCCTAGGTGGTATACTGTGTCTTCTGGTCACTCTTTTAGGAATAGTTGTATGGGCTGTATTTTCAAAATATGTATGGTTTTGGGAGATTTCCACCACCCTACTCATGCTGCCATCTTGAGAAAATCACTAGCCATGTATTTTTGAGCAAGTACCATTGTATCTCTTGGTTTCAGAATTGTCTGTTCTGTAAAATGAAGAGGTTGGAGTAGAAAATTCTTTTTTTTTGTATTTTGCTTTATAGTTCTAAAAATTCTTTTGTAAGACTTCCTCGTCTGACCTCATAACAACCTGTGAGTGAGGCAAAATAGGTATTATTTTTTTCTATTTTACAAATAGGCCAGATCGGCAAACCCTGTGTCATTTACTTCCATCTATCTCCTGCTAAACCACTATACTCCCACCTTCTGAGGCTTTGGAAGGTACTGAGACAATCTCCTGGGGTGTGATACTTTATCTTAGAGTTGATGAGGAATCTTGGAGCTTGGGGATATAGAACTAGAAGACAGGGAAATGGTGGGGTGGGAAGAGGAAGACAGTTACTTATTTTAAATAGTTTTCTTCTAGGTTCCTCATGATTTAAACAGTAATCTTTTAGCCTGATAACATTTTTGTTAATCACTGTCTGTCTCCCCTGAGTCATTCTGATCCCTGAGGCAAGGAGCCAGTTTTCTTCTGCAGGAAGGTTATTGCTTCTCCTAATGTCTGGAGGATGGGGATATCTTGAAGGTTTGTGTTTGGGTTTGGTGAAGAAGCAGGAAGGGCTTGCCAATGTTTAGGACAACTCATTCTCCATTTTATAATGGTTGTCATTCCAAATCTTAACAATTATCCAACTATTTCATTCAAACATTTTTGAAGCAGATACCCATAGTATTTCTATCATCTGTCTGTATCTATCACCTATTATCTATAATCTACCTATTGCTATTTATATCTATCTATAGCCTATGCATCTAAATCTGTATCTCTATTATCTATGTATAACAATTGTCTCTATTATCTATATCTATCATCTGTCTATCTATCATCTATCATCATCTATTTATCTATCAATCCTCTATCATCTATTCTGTGCTCTATTAGGCACAAGAATGCAAATACAAAAGCTCAAGACAGTTTTTGCCTTAAATGACCTCATGTCATGAGCACAACATGATCATGAGTATGACATGTTGTCAAACTACTACATGTATATAACACTTTTCTTCTTTGCTCATTAAATATGAAGTAGGTTTGAAAACATGTTGGTATTGCTCCTGTGAACACCATTCATTGGCTTTAGTAAATTTGCCTGGTATTCTCAAGAGGGGACGTTACTGTGGGAGAGGTTTCTGGCTGAAGTCTGTCAGAAATACTGCCAAAGTATGAAATCAGCCAAGATTTTTTTGGTGCCCTTCCAACCTCCCTGACTATTGGCTCTCAAACCTCCAATGCCTTCAAACTGTCCCCCAGCTTTCCAAGACCTCATCTTTTTGCATCTCACTCAAATCTGCTTTACTTGGGAAGCTAATGCTTTGAGTTTTTCTATGTAGTCTTTTGCTGCTCAAAGTGTACCTATACTCTTTTTTCAGAGGCTATGGACTTAGAGAGTCTAATCCTCTCCAAGGGATTTGAAGGAAAGTTTTGGGAGTCATGGAATAAGAAGGGGTATGTATCAGAATAATTGAGAATGATCAGCTTATAGCTTAAAGATAAGCACTTAGAGATAAAGACTGATTTGGGATACACTTAAGCAGAGGGCAGCTCTATTTGCCTCTAGTGAACTGTCACTGCGATGGGATTTCTTCTCCTTACACCAAACCATTAGCACTGTAGCCTATCCCATTTGTCATCTTTTTCTAAATCAAATTCCATAGCATCTATCTTTATTTTGCTTCAATTCAGTACTCTATAGATGTTTTACTCTCTTTTATGGGTCTGTAATTTAGAAAGAACCCTGGACTAATTTCTAGTGACAATTCTAACACTAACTTGGACAACTCAGTTATATAGTTGAAAGGAACCCGGAATTCATTTTGGATAGTCATTACAATCTTTTTCATATCATGACACAAATAGAAAATAGTGTTTGTATATCTCACTGGGACAAATTGGTAAGGGTGCTTGCAGCCAGAGGCAACTGGCTGGGAGGTTCCAGCTACTCACATCCATGTCTGGTCACCACGAGAGCTGAAGGAATCAATATCTTATTGCATAATTATAGTCCATTTGTGAAGAATCAGTGTGCCAAAGACAACATACCAATTGGGAGGTTTCAATTTCCTTTATTTTTCACCATCCTCTCATATTGAAATGAATTTCCTGTACAAAGTCTGTCCAAATAAATTTCTATTTGCTTAAATATGTCCAGTGATGGGAAACTCATTGCCTCTGAAAGAAGGAAATCTGCTCCATTGTTCACTACATCTAATGGTTATACAGTTCTACTTGTTATCAAACTAAAATTTGCCTTTCAGAAGAGAGCACATTCCTTCAGGTAGGATTTGGTCAGAGCAAATTTGATTAGAATTTTTACACTTTCTTTCCTCTGTATACTATACTTTTGTTAATGAAGACTGAGATTTTATTAGCTTTTCTAGTAACTACACACTGTTGACTCATAGGCTTACTATCAACTAAGTCCTCTAAGTCTTTTTTTCACATATGAAGTTCTTTAGCTAAGTCTGCTCCATCCTGTATATTTGAAGGATTTTTTTCCCATTCATCCCTATATTTGATACTTTTACCCTTTCACTTCATATTTCTTGAGCACCTTTTTATAATGAACAAAATTACCTGCAGTTCCTATCCTCATGGAGCTTATGGGTTAATCCAGTAAACAGAACTGTTCTGGTCAAATTGTTTAATTAGCTGTGAGCCCATCTAATTGTGCTGTCACCTTTCTTTTTTTTCATGAGTGTACCTCATGAAACTTTGTCAAGTGTGTGCATTGTTCAATTCACATACACAGTGTATATAGCATTCACCCTATCTACTTACCTAATAACCCCAGAAAGGAAGTGCAACATGTTTGTTTGTAAATTGGAAACTTAGCTGCTGTTTGACAGTAAGTACACAGGAAGAGTTTGTGGAGATGAGTCTCTGGCTTGCATGAAGATAAAGGCTCCAAGGGAAACCAGAAATATGTCTCTGCATGGAAAGAGAAGAGGAAAGTTTTGGGAGTCATGGAATAAGAAGGGATATGTATCAGAATAATTGAGAGTGACCAGCCCATAGCTTCCAGATATGTCAGTAACTCCAAAAGTAAGAAGTAAAGTAGTTAGTTGAGGCCCACCAAGAGAAGATGGACAAGATTTTAGAAGACACACGACAAAGATGGTGGTTCCCAAACAGAAATCTTTTCTGCAACTTTGGTCATGATGTGTGAGACAAAGGACATCCAAAAGACTGAAATAGGCAGTGTGGGAAATGTGTGGCTGGCCAGCTACATGTGCCAGGTACTGACAATGTCATTGTTGTTTTCTGCTTCTTAACATTGTGCCAAGGGTATACAATATGCAAAATATGATGTGTAGGGATAAAGCTGTTTGCCTCAGTTCAACAGATATTTCTAGCTGTACCATAAGTTGAAATAAAATAGTCATAGTAACTTAACTTGGGCTTTTTGTTCTATGAAAAATCAGCATGGAGTTTTCAGTAGGAAATTAGAATATTCTGTCAAAACTGTTGTTCATACGTATTAGTTACTGGCAATCACTTTTTTTTCTTCTCCTCAATAATTCTTTTTGGTAATCAGTTCTAAAGCCCTGACTAAACATTGAGATCATATTTTGTAAGTTCTGAAATTTGCCCTTATTCTTTGGAAACTAAGGACTGTATTTTCCAGTCTCTATTTTTAAATAGACTGCTTATTTTTAGAGCAGTTTTGTGTATTCACAGCAAAACTGTGCAGAAAGTACAGAGAATTTCCATATGACCTCTGTCTCACACATGAATAGCTACTCCCCCACTACCAGCATTCCCTCACTAGAGTGATACATTTGTTACAACTGATAACCCTACCCTGACACATCATTATCACCCAAAGTCCATAGTTTACATTAGGGTTCACTCTTGGTGTTGTAAATGCTATGGGTTTGGACAAATTATGATGACATGTACCCGCCGTTATACCAAATACATTTACTGCCCTAAAAATCCTCTGTGTTCTGCCTGTTACTCCCTCCCTATGTTCAACCCCAGACTACCACTGATCTTTTTACTGTTTCCACAGTTTTGCCTTTTGCAAAATGTCATATAAATGAAATTGTACAGTGTGTAATCTTTTCTGTTTGGTTTCTTTCACTTAGTAATATGCATCTAAGCTTTCTCTGTTTTTCATGGCTTGATATTTCATTTCTTTTTATGAATAATATTTGAATAATAATGAATAAACATAAATGAATATTTCATTGTCTGGATGTACCAAAGTTTATTTATCCATCAACCTATTTAAGGACATCTTGGTTGCTTCCAAATTTTGGAAATGATGTATAAAGCTGCTATAAACATCCATGTATAGGCTTTTGTGCAGAAGTAAATTTTCAGCTCATTTGGGTAAATACAAAGGAGTGTGACTGCTGGATCATATGGTAAGAGCATGTTTAGTTTTTAAGAAATTGCCAAACTGTCTTCCAAAGTTGCTGCACCATTTTTGCCTTCCCACTAGCAATGAGAGTTCCTGTTGCTCTACATGCTTTCTGGATTTTCACCATTCTCATAGGTGTGTAGTGGTATCTCTTTGTTGTTTTAATATGTGATTCCTATTGACATATGATATGCAGCATCTTTTCATTTGCTTATTAGCTATTTTCTGTACATCATCTTGGGCAAGGTGTCTGTTCAGGTCTTTTGCCCATACTTTAAAATGCAATGTGTTGTTGCATTTTAGCCAATTCAGATCAGTGATTATAGATGTTAATGAATCATAGAATTATATAGTTGCATCTCTCACAGCATGTCCATAGTGAGAAACACTAACAAATTAGAAATAATCATTTGTAGAGGCACTGTAAATTTACCAGTAACATCAAGTTAAAAATAAATACTCATCAATAACGCAAAGCTTTGAAATATCTAATTACTAATTGGAAATATCTAATTACTAGTAAATTTCTAATTACTCTACCTGTAGACATTGACTTTTAGGATGTTAGACATTGACTTTTAGGACTTTTTAAAATGTTGCTCATGAAAAGCTGATCTTCTGGAAGGTAGAGACCAACTTTTCTACTCTCCTATGGTTTCCATGAGGAAAGATTTTCCCTTCACTCTTCTTTTCCCTCACCTACTAAGTCTACCTGACTGACAAATTTGGGAGCATGAACTGAGAATATGTAACTGAATCTCTTCCTCTGTTTCCTGAGTTGCTGGCTGCCCACAGGAAGCATGTGTTCTTGTCTGTTTCTTTGCTTAAGTTTTACAGGGACAGACTTTCCCAAAAGGATACCTGTGAGTGGATGGGTAAGTCTGACTAATTATTTGGTGCAATTTTAGGGAATCCACTTTAATCAATATTAGCTTTATCAGTAATGAAGCTGACATTTTGATGTCTAGGTGCATGACTTCATCATCTTTCAAGTGGTTCCAAACTCAGGCAAAGAAAGGGGAAGTTCTATTGTGGCCTCCTAAAGGCTTTACAACAAAGTAGAACTCCTACAACTTAGAAAGCACATGTAAGCTCTGTGATCTTCAGTTATGCTCCATTGTGTATATGGGGACTCATTCAAAAAAATGTCTTATCAGAGCAGAAAGATAATTTTTCCTGGCCAAAACTTTGTGGATTTCATGATTACTTCCACTAACAGACTAAAATGCCAACTGAGTGATTATTTGGTACTGGACACTCCAGTAACCTTGAGAAACTCCCACCAGAAAGACAACACACAAGATCTGGATCTTAATCAAAAACCTTAGACTGATGCTTGGCTATACTGACACCTTGCATATAAGCTTGTAGGCTTTTTGAACAAGGCAGACATATTTTTAGGGTATCTCAGCACTGTTGTATTGAAAGAGATGGCGTGGTCTGAAATGTGAGGATCCCTACAGATTCTAATGGACTATTACTTCTAAACTGAATGGGCTTGTTGTCAAAGGGGACTTTTGTGTAAAATAAATTCTCCTCTCGTTATCTTTATTGTCTGAGCTCTGAATTTAGAAAAAACAATCTGCCCTCAACTTCTTAAAATGAAGTAAGTAGGGAGTTCCTATAATCTTATATCAGGAGAAAGAAAAAAAAATTTTGAGGACTGCAGCAGAATGACTCCAGTACCCTTCAAAACGGACAGGAAAAGCCATGCTGAGTAAGATGCTGGCCTGTCTATTTGTGATTCTGTTATGTTAATCTATAAAGTATCCAATTCTAATGTCCTATTTTTCTGGCTGGAGAAACCCCTTAGCAAATACTTAGCAAATTAACAGTCTGTTTTTGCCAGAGCTCCCAAATCAGCCTTTCCCTTGGAGAAAAAAAGGGACAAAAAGAGGGAGAGGAGGAATAACTATACTGTTAAAGAGTGGAAAAGAGTGGCTTTGGATGGTGTTTTTTAATACTTTGTTGAAGCAAGGGAAGGAAATAGGAAATTGCACTGCCTTGTGAACCATGCAAGACAAGTCAGTCTAAACGAGATCTTATTTAAATGTGGGTGAGAAACCTATCATCTATAATCTCACTTATTACTGTGTGTTTTATATTCTCAGGAAAGTTGAATTTTGAAAAATTATATTTTTTCAACCGAAATCAGAGTATAGTGAGTTTTTTCACACTGTAACCTATACTGACAGAAGATAGATTCATTTCACCAAGATTTTTGCACTCCTACTGTGTCAGACACATATAAGGCAGTAAACTTTTCATTATGAGCAAACAACAGATTTGATCCCTATCCTTATGAAGCCAGGGTTCTTGTTTGCAGAGTCAAAGAATGAACTTAGTAAACAGTCAAGGTAGGAGAGCAAGGTACAGGCTTTTATTTGGAAATAAAGTGAGAGGAAAGAGCTCCTGGCTCATGCCAGAAGGGGACAAGAGAGCCCAGGGTGGTGCGTTGTCTAGGGGATTCATAGGCAGTTGAGGACTTTTAGGAACTGAGGGCTTAGGGTGTGGACTTGTACCACCTGCCCTGCCCTCAAGGTGAGCTGGGTTATTGTCTGTTTGCTAGGGCTGTTTACAGTGAAGTCACGGGTTATGCTGAGATACCCTTGTGGAACAAACGTTCCAGGCCAAGTTGCTCCTGGCCTTTTGACCTTTAACTGATCTCACTGAAGATGTCTATATTCCTAGTCCAGTATCATTTCCCTAGAGAATTAGTGTGACCTTGACTTTGCATAATGCTTAACACAGTTTCAGTAGGGACTTCTTTGCCCATTGTTACATTGCTCTGACTGTAAATATTCTGCCCTGTTTTTCCCAGAGGCCCTCACCCTACTCTGACTACACCCATGGTCCCTGTCTCATTCCCCCCTCTACAGATGGAGACCCTAGCTGCTGCTAGGGAAAGGGGGTCATGACCGCTCTGGCTGCTTCATGCTGAGAAGGGGCACAGTAAAGGGTGCAGTTAGGTCTCCATCAGTGATCAGTTGAGAGGGCCTCAGAAGATGGGCACTTCTATTCCAGGTTCCATTTCTATTACTATTTGCAGTTTTGTGGCTTGTAGGCAAGATAGAACAAATTGTGTTATTAGGTTAAGTAGCAATATCTGGAGTTGGATTTTCCATTCTGGAAGGACAAATTTGATGAGATTAAGAATGTATGGCTGAATATGAGGACTAGAAATAGTAAAACTGTAATTGAAATGATGGGAGAAAACTAAAACATCTGGAAAATCATAGCCAGATATTTTGAAGAAACTAGAATTCTGGATCTAGTTTATGTCCCAGTGACTATTAGGATTAGTATAGATAAGGCTGCATTATTGAAACAATACTTTTCTCTAAAATCACCCTCATTTATATTAAAAGTAACGAGATTAAGAAAATAATTAACACTTGGCTTAATTATTTGCATAAGTACAGCAAGAAGAGCAATTGATTACATAGGCTCTTTTAAATGTGCTTTGCTGGAACTAGCGATGTGGGGCATCTTTTCACATGCCTGTTTGCCATTTCTATTTATTCCTGGAGAAGAGTCTGTTCAGGTCCTCTGCCCATTTTTTTAATCTAGTTATTTGGTTTTTGTGTGTTGAGGCATGTGAGTTCTTTATATATTTTGGATGTGTTAACCCCTTATCAGATGAGTCATTTACAAATATATTCTCCCATACTGTAGGATGCCTTTTTTGCTTTGCTGATAGTGTCCTTTGCTGTACAAAAGCTTTTTAGTTTGATGTAGTCCCATGTGTTCATTTTTGCTTTTGTTTCCCTTGCCCAAGGAGATGTGTTCAGGAAAAAATTGCTCATGTTTATATTCAAGAGATTTTTGCCTATGTTTTCTTCTAAGAATTTTATGGTTTCATGACTTATATTCAGGTCTTTGATCCATTTCAAGTTTACTTTTGTGTGTGGAATTAGACAGTAATCCAGTCTCATTCTCTTACATGTAGCTGTCCAGTTTTGCCAACACCAGCTGTTGAAGAGGCTGTCACTTCCCCATTGTATGTCCATGGCTCCTTTATCATATCCTAATTGACCATATATGCTTGGGTTTATATCTGGGCTCTCTACTCTGTTCCACTGGTCTTTGGTTCTGTTCTTGTGCCAGTACCAAATTGTCTTGATTACTGTGGCTTTGTAGTGGAGCTTGAAGTCTGGGAGTGTAATCCCCACAGCTTTATTCTTCCTTTTCAGGATTGCATTGACTATTTGGGGTCTTTTATGGGTCCATATAAATTTTAGAACTATTTGTTCTAGTTCATTGAAGAATGCCTTTGGTATTTTGACAGGAATTGCATTGAATCTGTAGATTGCTTTAGGCAGGATGGCCATTTTGACAGTATTAATTCTTCCTATCCATGGGTATGGGATGTATTACCATTTATTGGTGTCCTCTTTAATTTCTTTCATGAGTGTCTTGTAGTTTTCAAGGTATAGGTCTTTCACCTCCTTGGTCAGGTTTATCCCTTAGTATTTTCTTCTTTTTAATGCAATTTTGAATGGAATTGTTTTCCTGATTTCTCTTTCTGCTCATTCATTGTTAGTATGTAGGAATTTAACAAATTTCTGTATGTTAATTTTATATCCTACAAGTTTGCTGAATTCAGTTATTACTTCTAATAGATTTTTGGTGATTCTTTAGGGTTTTCTATGTATAATATCATGTCATCTGCAAATAGTGAGAGTTTAACATCTTCCTTACCAATTTGGCTTCCTTTTATCCCTTTGTGTTGTCTGATTGCTGTGGCTAGGACCTCAAGTACTATGTTGAATAAAGTGGTGAGAGTGGGAGTCCTTGTCTTTTTACTGATCTTAGAGGAAAAGCTTTCAGCTTTTTGCTATTAAGTATGATGTTGGCTGTGGGTTTGTCATATATGGCATTTATTATGCTGAGGTACATACCCTCTATACCCATTTTGTTGAGAGTTTTAAAAATATGAATAGATGTTGTATTTTGTCAAACACTTTCTAAGTATCTATTGAGATGATCATGTGCTTTTATCCTCCTTCTTATTAATGTGGTATTTGATATTGATTGATTTACAAATACTGTACCATCCTTGAATCCCTGGAATAAATCCCACTTAGTCATGGTGGATGATTTTTTTGGTATATTTTTGGATTTGGCTGCTAACATTTTGCTTAGGATTTTTGTATTTATGTTCTTCAGGGATATTGGTCTGTAATTTTCTTTTTTTGTGTTGTCTTTGTCTGGTTTTGGTATTAGACTGATGCTGGCCTGAAAGAATGGGTTTGGAAGTATTCCCTCCTGTTCAACTTTTTGAAATTCTTTAAAAAGGATGGGTACTAGCTCTTCTTTAAATGTTTGGTAGCATTTGGCTGTGAAGCCATCTGTACCTGGCATTTTGTTTTGAGGAGTTTTTTCATTACCAATTTGATTTCATTGCTGGTAATTGGTCTATTCAGATTTTCTGTTTCTTTCTGGGTCAGTCTTGGAAGGTTGTATTTTTCTAGGAATTTTTTCATTTCTTCTACATTGTCCAATTTATTGGCATATAATTTTTCATACTGTTCTCTAATAATTCATTGTATTTCTGCAGTATTCATTGTGATTATTCCTTCTTTATTTCTGATTCTTTTTATGTGTGTACACTCTCTTTGTCTTGATAAGTGTGGCTAGGGTTTTATCTATTTTGTTTATCTTCTCAAAGAACCAACTCTTGGTTTCATTGATTTTGTTTTGTATTGTTTTATTTTTCTCTATTTATTTATTTTTGCTTGATCTTTATTATGTCCCTCCTTCTACTGACTTTGGGTTTCATTTGTTCTTCTTTCACTAGTTTCTTTAATTATGATTTTATTTTAGACTGTTTATTTGGGATTGTTCTTGTTTCTTGAGCTAAGCCTGTATTGCTATGCACTTTCCTTTTAGAACTGCCTTTGCCACGTCCCATGTATTTTGGGCTGTTGTGTTTTTGTTTTCATTGGTCTCCATGTATTGCTTGATTTCTATGTTAATTTGTTCATTGATCCATTGTTTAGAAGCATGTTTAGACTCCATGTGTTTGTAAGTCTTTTTTGTGCAATTTATTTCTATTTTCATACCATTGTCATCTGAGAAGCTGCTTGATACAATTTCAATCTTTTTAAATTTATTGAGGCTCTTCTTGTGGCCTCGTATGTGATCTATTCTGGAGAACATTCCATGTACACTTGAGAAGAATGTGTATCCACTGCTTTTGGATAGAGTGTCCTGTAGATATCTGTTAAGCCCATTTGATTTAGTGTACTATTCAGTGCCTCTGTTTCCTTATTTTTGCTGTCTGGTTGATCTGTCTATTAGTGTGAGTGGTGCGTTAAAGTCTCCTAAAATGAATGTTTTAATCTATTTCCTCCTTTAATTCTGTTAGTATTTGTTTTACATATTTAGGTGCTCATGTGTTGGGTGCATAGATATTTATAATTGTCATGTCCTCTCATTGCACAGTCCCCTTTATCACTATGCAGTGTCCTTTTTTGTCTCTTTTTACTTTCTTTGTTTTGAAATCTATTTTGTCTGATCTAAGTACTGCTATTCCTGCTTTTTTTCTCCCTATTATTTGCATAAAGTATCAATACCTTTTCCCATCCCTTAACTGTTAGTCTGTGTATGTCTTTGGGTCCGAAATGAGTCTCTTGTAAGCAGCATATAGATGGATCTTGTTTCTGTACCCATTCTGCCACTCTATGTCTTTCGATTGGTGCATTCAGTCCATTTACATTTAAGGTGATTATTGATAGATATGTACTTATTGCCATTTTATTAATTGTTTTCTGCTGTTTTTATATTCTTCTACTGTTATTGATGGTTTTCCTTAGTGTTATAACTGAATTTCTCTCTCTTTTTAAAATTTATTTATTTATTTTTGTGTATTTATTGTAGGCTTTAGGTTTGTGGTTACCAAAGATTCAAGGATAACTTCTTTAGTATATAACAGTCTATCTTAAATTTCTGATTACTCTATTTCAAACAGAATCTAAAGGTACTTTTTTCTCTTTCATCTTCCTCCTCCACATTTTTTTGTATTAGATGTTATAATCTGGTCTTTTTGTGTGTCCCTTGACTGATTTTGTGTATAGTTGATTTTTCTTCTTTTGTTTTGCTTTAATTTCAAACTTGCTTGGTAATTAGTTGGTGTACTACCTTTACTGTGGGTTTATTTTCACTGGAGAAAGCTAAGATTTAGTCTTAGGGTCATTTCCATCTATAGCAATCCTTTTAATGTATCATGTAAGGCTGGCTTAATGGTGGTGAATTTCTTCAACTTTTGTTTATCTGCAAATTGTTTAATCCCTGCTTCAAATTTAAATGATAACCTTGCTGCATAGAGGATTCTTGGTTGGATGTCCTTCTGTTTCAGTACATTAAATATATCATGCCCCTCCCTTCTGGCCTGAAGAGTTTATGTTAAAAAGTCTGCTGATAGCTTGATGGGATTTCCTTTATAATAAACTTTTTTCTCTCTCTGGCTGTTTTCAACATTCTCTCCTTATCCTTTATTTTTGCCATTTTAATTATATGTCTTGGTGTTGTCTTGCCAGGGTTCCTTTTGTGATGGGATTTCTGTACTTCCATGACCTGAGTGTCTATTTCCTTCCCTAGATTGGGGAAGTTTTCGACAATTATTTCCATCAAGAGATTGTCTATCTCTTTGTCTTTCTCTTCTTCTGGTACACCTATTATGCAAGTATTGTTTCATTTATATTGGTCACATAGCTCTCTTTTCATTCTTTCATTTCTAGAGATCTGTTTTTCTCTGTTCCTCAGCTTCTTTGTCTTCCTGTTCTCTATTTTCTACTTTATTTACTGTTTCCTCTATATGATCTAATCTACTTTTAAATCCCTCCATTGTATGTTTCACCTCAGATACTGTATTATCAACTCTGAGTGGCTCTTTTTAGGTTTTCTATCTCTTTGTTGAAGTCCTCCCCAAGATCTTGAATACTTTTCTGTAAATCTGTGAAAATGTTTATGACTTTTATTTTGAAGTCTTTATGAAGAAGACTGGTGATCTCTGTTTCATTTAGCCCTCTTTCTGGGGTTCTGTCTTGTAGTTTTGATTGGATCAAACTCCTATGCATGCTCATTTTGTCAGGGATTCTGTGTTTCTTTCTTTGCATTATATGTGTATACTATGCTTTCTGGTCTAAAGATAAACAGCTTTATGAAGAAGGTGTGTTATGGTGCCCAGAAGCTCAAGATTCTTTACTCTGTAGTGTCTGGTTCTATTTTGTGGGGCTCCAGTTGTTGGTGTGCTATGGATGGGGCACCTTTCTGTCTTTCTTCTGTAGTGGTCTAAGTCTGGGTGGGCAGTTTGCTTGAGCTGCTTCCTTTTTAATCAGCTCAGGAATCTCCCTTGAGCTCACTGTGTGTGGGGCCACCCTCTGCCTGGCCTGCATCAATGGCAGGGCTGCAGGGTTAATGCAGTAGTATGACCAATGTGCCCCAGCTAGACACACAGCACCAGGTTTGGATGCCTGCAGGG